>NC_091993.1:126261329-126631329 GCF_044704955.1 Pristiophorus japonicus
AAAGTGTGTTAAAAAGACAAGGCTGAAGGCTCTGTGCCTCAATGCGAGGAGTATTCGTAATAAGGTGGACGAATTAACTGCACAGGCAGCAATTAATGAATATGATGTAATTGGCATCATGGAGACATGGCTCCAGGGTAACCAAGGCTGGGAACTCAACATCCAAGGGTATTCAACATTCAGGAAGGATAGACATAAACGAAAAGGAGGTGGGGTGGCGTTGCTGGTTAAAGAGGAAATTAATGCAATAGTAAGGAAGGGCATTAGCCTGGATGATGTGCAATTAGTATGGGTGGAGCTGCGGAATACCAAAGGGCAGAAGACGCTAGTGAGAGTTGTGTACAGACCACCAAACAGTAGTAGTGAGGTTGGGGACAGCATCAAACAATAAATTAGAGATGCGTGCGTTAAAGATACAGCAGTTATCATGGGCGACTTTAATCTATATACAGATTGGGCTAACCAAACTGGTAGCAATATGATGGAGGAGGATTTCCTGGAGTGTATTAGGGATGGTTTTCTGGACCAATATGTTGAGGAACCAACTAGAGAGCAGGCCATCCTAGATTGGGTGATGTGTAATGAGAAAGGACTAATTAGCAATTTTGCTGTGTGAGGCCCCTTGGGGAAGAGCGACCATAATATGGTAGAATTCCTTATTAAGATGGAGAGTGACACATTTAATTCAGAGACTAGAGTCCTAAACTTAAGGAAAGGTAACTTCAATGGTATGAGACGTGAATTGGCTAGAATAGACTGACAAATGATACTTACAAGGTAGATGGTGGATAGGCAATAGCAAACATTTAAAGATCACATGGATGAACTTCAACAATTGTATATCCCTGTCTGGAGTAAAAATAAAACAGGGAAGGTGGCTCAACCATGGCTAACAAGGGAAATTAAGAATAGTGTTAAATCCAAGGAAGAGGCATATAAATAGGACAGAAAAATAGCAAACCTGAGGACTGGGAGAAATTTAGAATTCAGCAGAGGAGGACAAAGGGTTTAATTAGGAGGGGGAAAATAGAGCATGAGAGGAAGCTTGCCAGGAACATAAAAGCTGACTGCAAAAGCTTCTATAGATATGTGAAGAGAAAAAGATTAGTGAAGACAAACGTAGGTCCCTTGCAGTCGGACTCGGGTGAATTTATAATGGGGAACAAAGAAATGGTAGACCAATTGAACAAATACTTTGGTTCTGTCTTCACGAAGAAAGACACAAATAACCTTCCGGAAGTACTAGGGGACCGAGGGTCTAGTGAGAAGGAGGAACTGAAGGATATCCTTATTAGGCGGGAAATTGTGTTAGGGAAATTGATGGAATTGAAGGCCGATAAATCCCTGGGGCCTGATAGTCTGCATCCCAGAGTACTTAAGGAAGTGGCCCTAGAAATAGTGGATGTATTGGTGGTCATTTTCCAACAGTCTATCGACTCTGGATCAGTTCCTATGGACTGGAGGGTAGCTAATGTAACACCACTTTTTAAAAAAGGAGGGAGAGAGAAAACGGGTAATTATAGATCGGTTAGCCTGTCATCAGTAGTAGGGAAAATGTTGGACTCAATTATTAAAGATGAAATAACAACGCATTTGGAAAGCAGTGACAGGATCGGTCCAAGTCAACATGGATTTATGAAGGGGAAATCATGCTTGACAAATATTCTAGAATTTTTTGAGGATGTAACTAGTAGAGTGGACAAGGGAGAACCAGTGGATATGGTGTATTTGGACTTTCAAAAGGCTTTTGACAAGGTCCCATACAAGAGATTGTTGTGCAAAATTAAAGCACATGCTATTGGGGGTAATGTACTGACATGGATAGAGAACTGGTTGGCAGACAGGAAGCAGAAAGTCGGGATAAACGGGACCTTTTCAGAATGGCAGACAGTGACTAGTGGGGTGCCGCAGGGCTCAGTGCTGGGACACCAGCTATTTACAATATACATTAATGATTTAGATGAAGGAATTGAGTGTAATATCTCCAAATTTGCAGATGACACTAAACTGGGTGGCGTTGTGAGCTGTGAGGAGGACGCTAAGAGGCTGCAGGGTGACTTGGACAGGTTAGGTGAGTGGGCAAATGCATGGCAGATGCAGTATAATGTGGATAAATGTGAGGTTATCCACTTTGGGGGCAAAAACACGAAGGCAGAATATTATCTGAATGGCGGCAGATTAGGAAAAGGGGAGACTTGGGTGTCTTGGTACATCAGTCATTGAAAGTTGGCATGCAGGTACAGCAGGCGGTGAAGAAGGCAAATAGTATGTTGGCCTTCATAGCAAGGGGATTTGAGTATAGGAGCAGGGAGGTCTTACTGCAGTTGTACAGGGCCTTAGTGAGGCCACACCTTAAATATTGTGTTCAGTTTTGGTCTCCTAATCTGAGGAAGGACGTTCTTGCTATTGAGGGAGTGCAGCGAAGGTTCACCAGACTGATTCCCGGGATGGCTGGACTGTCATATGAGGAGAGACTGGATCGATTGGGCCTTTATTCACTGGAGTTTAGAAGGTTGAGAGGGGATCTCATAGAAACATATAAAATTCTGACGGGACTGGACAGGTTAGATGCAGGAAGAATGTTCCCGATGTTGGGGAAGTCCAGAACCAGGGACACAGTCTAATGATAAGGGGTAAGCCATTTAGGACTGAGATGAGGAGAAACTTCTTCACTCAGAGAGTTGTTAACCTGTGGAATTCTCTACTGCAGAGAGTTGTTGATGCCAGTTCGTTGGATATATTCAAGAGGGAGTTAGATATGGTCCTTACAGCTGAAGGGATCAAGGGGTATGGAGAGAAAGCAGGAAAGGGGTACTGAGGTGAATGATCAGCTATGATCTTATCGAATGGTGGTGCAGGCTCGAAGGGCCGAATGGCCTACTCCTGCACCTATGTTCTATGTTTGTATGTTTCTTGATATCTGAGTTATTGTTCTGTGTGAGATTGGTAGGGTACAGATCGATACAAGTCCTGCTCCCGACAAACCAACTCAGAGACAGATGTCTTGCAGCCGGAGAGTCTCACACACCATTCTTGTAGCATCATTAGCAGTTCATCAAGTCCCCACACGGCGAACACTGTGAACACAAACACTGTATGAAATCAACAACAACTTACATTTATATAGCACCGATAACGTAGTCAAACGTCTCAACGCTCTTCACAGGAGCGATTATCGAACAACCTTTGACACCGAGCCACATCGGAGATGAGGGGCTTGACTTATGAGGAAATATAGAGTAGGTTGGGCCCATACTCATTGGAATTCAGAAGAATGAGAGGTGATCTTATCGAAACATGTGGGATAATGAGGGGGCTTCGACAAGGTGGTTGCAGAGAGGATGTTTCCACTGATGGGGGAGAGTAGAACTAGGGGGCATGGTCTTAGAATAAGGGGACGCCCATTTAAAACTGAGATGAGGAGGAATTTCTTCTCTCAGAGGGTTGTAAATCTGTGGAATTCACTGCCTCAGAGAGCTGTGGAAGATGGGACATTGAATAAATTTAAGACAGAGATAGACAGTTTCTTAACTGATAAGGGAATAAGGGGTTATGGGGAGTGGGCAGCGAAGTGGAGCTGAGTCCATGATGAGATCAGCCATGATCTTATTAAATGGTGGAGCAGGCTCGAGGGGCCGTATAGCCGACTCCTGCTCCTATTCCTTATGTTCTTATAAGGAGCTATTAGGGCAGATGACCAAAAGCTTGGTCAAAGAGGTTGGGTTTAAGGAGCATCTTAAAGGAGGAGGGAGAGGCAGAGAGGTTTAGGGAGGGAATTCCAGAGCCTGGGGCCCAAGCAGCAGAAGGCACGGCCACCGATGGTGGAGCGATTATAATCAGGGAAGCTCAGGAGGGCAGAATTTGAGGAGCGCAGAGATCTCGGGGGGGTTGTGGGGCTGGAGGAGATTACAGGGATAGGGAGGGGCCATGGAGGGATTTGTAAACAAGGATGAGAATTTTGAAATCGAAGCGCTGCTTAACCGGGAGCCAATGTAGGTCAGCGAGCACAGGGGGTGATGGGTTCCATGAGCATTTTACAAAAAAACAAAATAGGTTGCAAAGTATTTCATTACACAGACTTATACAGGGTGTACAGCACAGGGGAAGCCCCACCGCTCCGTGCCGGTGTTTATGCTCCACACCAGCCCCCTCCCAGCCCTCTCCATTTCACCCCATCACCATATCCTTCTATTCCTTTCTCCCTCGTGTGTTTATCCAGCTTCCCCTTAAATGCATCGATACTATTCGCCTCAACCCCTCCCTGTGTCAGCGAGTTCCACATTCTCACCGCTCTCTGGGTGAAGAGGTTTATCCTGAATTTGCCATTGGATTTATTAGTGACTGTCTGATATTGACGGCCCCCAGTTCTGGTCTCCCCCCCCCACAAGGTTCCATCCTATCGAACCCCTTCATCATTTTATAGGCCTCTATCAGGTCGCCCCTCAGCCTCCACTTTCCTAAAGAAAAGATCCCCGGCCTGTTCAATATTTCCTGATAGTTATCGTCAGATAATGTGCTTCACCAATGAGCATTTCTAAAAGGATCATTAATAAGCGATTGGAAGCACAGGATCATATAATTATCTGGAATGCCACAGACCCCCCCCTCCCCACTGCTCCCCCCTCCCCCCCCCACTCCATCGGTAACCTCTCCCCCTCCCATCCCCCCCTCCCCCACCCCTCCCCCTCCCATCCCTCCCCCTACCACCACTCACCCCCCCCCCACCTCCCCCCTCCCTGCCATCCCTCCCCCCCCCACCGCTCCCGCCTCCCCCCCATCTCTCCCACTGTCCCTCCCATCCCTCCCCCTGCCACCCCTCCCACTGTTTCCAATGCCGGTTAAACAGATGGCACCGATTGCTGCTCATCTTTACCACAGCAAGTGGCCACGACCTGTTGTTCCAATCCCCACTCTCATTGCATCACCTGCTGAATGAAGCCCCACCACCGACTTATAGCACTTGTATCAGTCCCTCACTGTCGCCACACCCTGAGCCGGTAGAACATAAGAAATAGGAGCAGGAGTAGGCCACTAGGATGTTTCCCCTTGTGGGGGAATCTAGAACTAGGGGGTATAGTCTCAGAATAAGGGGTTGCCCATTTAAAAAGGAGATGAGGAGGAATTTCTTCTCTCAGATTGCCGTGAACCTTTGGAATTCTCTGCCCCAGAGAGCTGTGGAGGCTGGGTCATTGGATATATTCAAGGTGGAGAGAGACAGATTTTTGAACGATAAGGGAGTGAAGGGTTATGGAGAGCGGACAGGGAAGTGGAGCTGAGTCCATGATGGGATCGGCCATGATCTTGTTAAATGCCGGAGTAGGCTCGAGAGGCCGAATGGCCGACTCCTGCTCCTATTTCTTATGTTGATGGTATTTTGGTGGAGAGACTCAAGGATCGGGGTAAGTTTTCAGCTTCCCTGGATAAAAGCCTGTTGTCTCAGTGTCGGAGGAGAGTGTCTGGCAGAAGCCAGCCCTGCTCGATGGAAAGGGCAGGTTGTGTTGCTGGTGACTGTGAGCAGGGAGAGCGGGCGAGAGAGACTGAGTCACTTTTCCGCTCGAGTTCCCTGCCAACTGCTGGCCCCTTCCCGCCTGACTGCTCTCACAAATTCCACTGTTTGCTTCAACAGTTTGAGGCGGGCTATGCCAAGATGCACATCCATCTTTATAAATAGACCAAATAAATCACTTAGTGCGAAGGAAGGCGCTTTTTCTCCATTATCCTGCCGATCTTGCGAGCTTAATAGGGCATTTACATATTGAATTAGAATGATTAATAATTAATTTTTAGAGTGGCATAATGGAATCCTATTTATACAACAACAATTAGTGCCGCGTTGCCAGATGCAGTGTTTAGGTCCAGTAATATTTTCGCTAATTCTTCAAAGTGTCAGAACAGAAAAAAAATTGCATTTTGTTATTGGCTCCATAAAAAGGATTAGCACAAGTCCTGATCACCGGCCAATCACGCAGTGCGTCACCCTCACCACCAGCCAATCACACAGTGCCTCACCCTCACCACCAGCCAATCACACAGTGCCTCACCCTCACCACCAGCCAATCACACAGTGCCTCACCCACAGTACCAGCCAATCACACAGTGCCTCATCCTCAGTACCAGCCAATCACACAGTGCCTCACCCTCAGTACCAGCCAATCACGCAGTGCGTCACCCTCACCACCAGCCAATCACACAGTGCCTCACCCTCAGTACTGGCCAATCACACAGTGCCGCACCCTCACCACCAGCCAATCACACAGTGCCTCACCCTCAGTACCAGCCAATCACACAGTGCCTCACCCTCAGTACCAGCCAATCACACAGTGCCTCACCCTCAGTACCGGCCAATCACACAGTGCCTCATCCTCAGTACCAGCCAATCACACAGTGCCTCACCCTCAGTACCAGCCAATCACACAGTGCCTCACCCTCAGTACCAGCCAATCACACAGTGCCTCACCCTCAGTACCAGCCAATCACACAGTGCCTCATCCTCAGTACCAGCCAATCACACAGTGCCTCACCCTCAGTACTGGCCAATCACACAGTGCCTCACCCTCAGTACCAGCCAATCACACAGTGCCTCACCCTCAGTACTGGCCAATCACACAGTGCCTCATCCTCAGGACCAGCCAATCACACAGTGCCTCACCCTCAGTACTGGCCAGTCACGCAGTGCCTCACCCTCAGTACCAGCAGATGCAGTAAAATGTCTGTTTGACCTTTGCCATTGGTGTCTTTGTGCATCATTCCAACGATCACCGGCGATGTGCCTTTAGGGGGGCACACAGCGTGTACTGTATTAGCTCCATCTCTCAGTTTCTTCCATTTAGAAACAAACATAGAAACATAGAAAATAGGTGCAGGAGCAGGCTATTCGGCCCTTCGAGCCTGCACCACCATTCAATATGATCATGGCTGATCATTCACTTCAGTACCCCTTTCCTGCTTTCTCTCCATACCCCTTGATCCTTTTAGCCATAAGGACACATCTAACTCCCTTTTGAATATATCTAACGAACTGGACTCAACAACTTTCTGTGGTAGAGAATTGCACAGGTTCACAATTCTCTGGGTGAAGAAGTTTCTCCTCATCTCGGTCCTAAATGGCTCACCCCTTATCCTTAGACTGTGACCCCTGGCTCTGGACTTCCCCAACATCGGGAACATTCTTCCTGCATCTAACCTGTCCAATCCCATCAGAATTTTATATGTTTCTATGAGATCCCCCCTCATTCTTCTAAATTCAAGTGAATAGAAGCCTAGTCGATCCAGTCTTTCTTCATATGTCAGTCCTGCCATCCCGGGAATCAGTCTGGTGAACCTTCGCTGCACTCCCTCAATAGCAAGAATGCCCTTCCTCAGATTAGGAGACCAAAACTGTACACAATATTCAAGGTGTGGCCTCACCAAGGCCCCATACAACTGCAGTATGACCTCCCTGCTCCTATACTCAAATTCTCTTGCTATGAATGCCAACATGCCATTTGCCTTCTTCACCGCCTGCTGTACCTGCATGCCAACTTTCAATGACTGATGAACCACGACACACAGGTCTCGTTGCACCTCCCCCTTTCCTGATCTGTCACCATTCAGATAATATTCTGTCTTCCTGTTTTTGCCCCCAAAGTGGATAACCTCACATTTATCTACATTATCCTGTATCTGTCATGCATTTGCCCACTCACCTAACCTGTCCAAGTCACCCTGCAGCCTCTTAGCATCCTCCTCACAGCTCACACTGCCACCCAGCTTAGTGTCATCTGCAAACTTGGAGATATTACATTAAATTTCTTTGTCTAAATCATTAATGTATATTGTAAATAGCTGGGGTCCCAACACTGAACTTTGCGGTACCCCACTAGTCACTGCCTGCCATTCTGAAAAAGACCCGTTTATTCCTACTCATTGCTTCCTTTCTGCCAACCAGTTCTCTATCTACGTCAATACATTACTCCCAGTACCATGTGCTTTAATTTTGCACACTAATCTCTTGTGTGGGACCTTGTCAAAAGCCTTTTGAAAGTTCAAATACACCACATCCACTGGTTCTCCCTTATCCACTCTACTAGTTATATCCTCAAAAATTTCTGGAAGACTTGTCAAGCATGATTTCCCTTTCATAAATCCATGCTGACTTGGACCGAGCCTGTCACTGCTTTCCAAATGTGCTGCTATTACATCTTTAATAATTGATTCCAACATTTTCCAACAATGTCAGGCTGACCGGTCTATAATTCACTGTTTTCTCTCAGTGGTGTTACATTAGCTACCCTCCAATCCATAGGAACTGATCCAGAGTCTATAGAATGTTGGAAAATGACCACCAATGCATCCACTATTTCTAGCACAACTTCCTTAAGTACTCTGGGATCCAGATGATCAGGCCCTGGCAATTTATCGGCCTTTAATCCCATCAATTTCTCTAACACAATTTCCTGACTAATAAGGATTTCTTTCAGTTCCTCCTCCTCGCTAGACCCTCGGTCCCCTAGTATTTCTGGAAGGTGCTTTGTGTCTTCCTTAGTGAAGACAGAACCAAAGTATTTGTTCAATTGGTCTGCCATTTCATTGTTCCCCATTATAAATTCACCTGATTCTGACTGCAAGGAACCTACATTTGTCTTCACTAATCGTTTTCTCTTCACATATCTAAAGAAGCTTTTGCAGTCAGTTTTTATGTTCCCTGCAAGCTTCCTCTCATACTCTATTTTCCCCCTCCTAATTAAACCCTTTGTCCTCCTCTAAATTTCTCCCAGTCCTCAGGTTTGCTGCTTTTTCTGGCCAATTTATATGCCTCTTCCTTGGATTTAACACTATCCTTAATTTCCCTTGTTAGCCACGGTTGAGCCCCATTTTATTTTTACAGCAGGCAGGGATGTACAATTTTTGAAGTTCATCCATGTAATCTATAAATGTCTGCCATTGCCTATCCACCGTCAACCCTTTAAGTATCATTCGCCAGTCTATCCTAGCCAATTCACGTCTCATACCATCAAAGTTACCTTTCTTTAAGTCTCTGAGTTAACTGTGTCACTCTCCATCTTAGTAGAGAATTCTACCAGATTATGGTCACTCTTCCCAAGGGGCCTCGCACAACAAGATTGCTAATTAATCCTCTCTCATTACACAACACCCAGTCTAGGATGGCCAGCTCTCTAGTTGGTTCCTTGACATATTTGTCTAGAAAACCTTCCCTAATACACTCCATGAAATCCTCCTCCACCGTATTGCTACCAGTTTGGTTAGCCCAATCTTTCTGTAGATTCAAGTCACCCATGATAACTGCTGTACCTTTATTGCACGCATCCCTAATTTCCTGTTTGATGCTGTCCCCAACTTTACTACTACTGTTTGGTGGTCTATACACAACTCCCACTAGCGTTTTCTGCCCTTTGGTATTCCACAGCTCTACCCATACCGATTCCACATCATCCAAGTTAATGTCCTTCCTTACTATTGCGTTAATCTCCTCTTTAACCAGAAATGCTACCCCACCTCCTTTTCCTTTCTGTCTATCTTTCCTGAATATTGAATACCCCTGGATGTTGAGTTCCCAGCCTTGGTCACCCTGGAGCCATGTCTCCGTAATCCCAATTACATCATATCCGTTAACAGCTATCTGCGCAGTTAATTCATCCACCTTATTACGAATCTTCTAGAATTTTTTGAGGCTGTAACTAGTAGAGTGGACAAGGTATAACCAGTGGATGTGGTGTATTTGGACTTTCAAAAGGCTTTTGACAAGGTCCCACACAAGAGATTAGTGTGCAAAATTAAAGCACATGGTATTGGGGGTAATGTATTGACATGGATAGAGAACTGGTTGGCAGACAGGAAGCAGAGAGTCGGAATAAACGGGTCCTTTTCAGAATGGCACGCAGTGACTAGTGGAGTGCCTCAGGGCTCAGTGCTGGGACCCCAGCTCTTTACAATATACATCAATGATTTTGATGAAGAAATTGAATGTAATATCTCCAAGTTTGCAGATGACACTAAGCTGAGTGACGGTGTGAGCTGTGAGGAGGATGCTAAGAGACTGCAGGGTGACTTGGCAAATGCATGGCAGATGCAGTATAGTATGGATAAATGTGAGGTTATCCACTTTGGGGGAAAAAACAGGAAGGTAGAATATTATCTGAATGGTGAGAGATTAGGAAAAGGGGAGGTGCAACGAAATCTGGGTGTCATGGTACATCAGTCATTGAAGTTTGGCATGCAGGTACAGCAGGCGGTGAAAAAGGCAAATGGCATGTTGGCCTTAATAGCGAGAGGATTTGATTTTAGGAGCAGGGAGGTCTTACTGCAGTTGTACAGGGCCTTGGTGAGGCCACACCTGGAATATTGTGTTCAGTTTTGGTCCCCTAATCTGAGGAAGGACGTTCTTGCTATTGAGGGAGTGCAGTGAAGGTTCACCAGACTGATTCCTGGGATGGCAGGACTGACATATGAGGAGAGACTGGATCAACTGGGCTTGTATCCACTGGAATTTAGAAGAATGAGAGTGGATCTCATAGAAACATCTAAAAATCTGACGGGATTGGACAGGTTAGATGCAGGAAGAATGTTCCCGATGTTGGCGAAGTCCAGAACCAGGGGTCACAGTCTAAGGATAAGGGGTAAGCCATTTAGGACCGAGATGAGGAGAAACTTCTTCACTCAGAGAATTGTGAACCTGTGGAATTCTCTACCACAGAAAGTTGTTGAGGCCAGTTCGTTAGATATATTCAAAAGGGAGTTAGATGTGGCCCTTATGGCTAAAGGGATCAAGGGGTATGGAGAGAAAGCAGGAAAGGGGTACTGAGGTTGAATGATCAGCCATGATCTTATTGAATGGTGGTGCAGGCTCGAAGGGCCGAATGGCCTGCTCCTGCACCTAGTTTCTATGTTTCTATGAATGCCCCTCGCATTGAGACACAGAGCATTCAGGCTTGTTTTTTTAACACTCTTTATCCTTGTGGAATTATGTTGTATTGTGGCACTTTTTGATTTTTGCCTTTTGATTCTCTGCCCTCCACTTTTCCTTATCTCCTTTCTAGCTTTTGCTTCTGCCCCCATTTTACTTCCCTCTGTCTCCCTGCATAGGAGCCGGTCCATTACGAGCTGGTTACGTGTGAGTGTTGGTCTGGCAGCAGCTCCACGCTGCCTCCCCGTGGATGGATGGGGGGGCTATCCAATGGGGGCCTCACCAGGCACCTCTTCCTCCTCCTCCTCCAGAGGTGGGCCTACAATTCCCACTGGCAATGCCTGGCCCCTCATGATGGCCAAGCTGTGCAACATGCAGCACACCACAGTGAATTCAGATACCTCTTGAGGAGAGTGCTGAGGGAGCGCCGCACTGTCGGAGGTGACACTCTCTCAGGTGGACACAAAAGATCCCATGGCACTACAGGTGCAGTGTCGAAAATCCGGAGTTCCCGAATCTGGACCCCAGGACAATCCATGGCAGGGTCGTCCAGAATCCGCAAAATGTTCGGGAATCCGGACACCCTGTCAAACCATTCCCAGCCGCCAGCCAGGCCCTGGGAAATGTCAAAAAATGAAATCCAACCACTGTACAGTGACAAAAATTGCAAGAATAAAAACGCCAATCCTACCTGTTCCAGGTCAGGTCGTCACTGTCCCCGCACTGCTGATCATGGCTCTGCAGCAACCCTGCACAGCACACAGTCCTTTGGTGATCTCCTGGACTAGTTTCGATTGCCTGGATGGGTCGGAGAGGAATTTTCCCAGGTTTTTTCTCCCTAAATTGGCCTGGGTTTTTATCTGGTTTTTGCCTCTTCCAGGAAATCACATGGCTCCGGTTGGGGTGGAGTGTAGAATGTTTCAGAGTAAGGGGTGTTGCAGTTTTGGTGAGGCGGACTGGTTGGGCTGGGTGCTCTTTGCCATTCCGCCATTGTTCATTGTTCATAGGTTTATATGTAACCTTCAGGGCTGCTGACCGAGGGCCGTGCGACTCTTTGTCGGCCGGCGCGGACACGATGGGCCGGAATGGCCTCCTTCTGCGCTGTAGGTTTCTATGTGTCTATGTTCTTTCTATGTTTCAGCCAGAATCAAACTCTACACAGCACACTGCAGCTCCCCAAAGCAGCAACCACGTGATCAGATCGCCACGACCCATGAGTCCAAGTGGAGCTGACCCGACCTCACACGACCAGATTTTGATTTTAAGTTTGCACACCTGTACCTGTAATAGAAAATATGACCTGTACCTGTACCGTACATGCACTTTTACATTCAGCATAAAAAAAAGTGACATTAAACATTATAGGGCTACCCCAGCTGACCCACTAACACCCCATGATCAGACCCCACTGACCCCCTACACCCCAATAATCAGATCCCACTGACCCACCTACACCCAATAATCAGACCCCACTGACCCCCTACACCCCAATAATCAGATCCCACTGACCCCCTACACCCCAATAATCAGATCCCACTGACCCCCTACACCCCAATAATCAGATCCCACTGACCCACCAACACCCCAATAATCAGACCTCACTGACCCCCTACACCCCAATAATCAGATCCCACTGACCCACTACACCCCAATAATCAGACCCCACTGACCCCCTACACCCCAATAATCAGACCCCACTGACCCCCCTACACCCCAATAATCAGATCCCACTGACCTACCAACACCCCAATAATCAGATCCCACTGACCCACCTATACCCCAATAATCAGACCCCACTGACCCCCTACACCCCAATAATCAGATCCCACTGACCCCCTACACCCCAATAATCAGACCTCACTGACCCCCTACACCCCAATAATCAGATCCCACTGACCCACCTACAGCCCAATAATCAGATCCCACTGACCTACCAACACCCCATGATCAGATCCCACTGACCCCCTACACCCCAATAATCAGATCCCACTGACCCACCTACACCCCAATAATCAGACCTCACTGACCCCCTACACCCCAATAATCAGATCCCACTGACCCCCTACACCCCAATAATCAGATCCCACTGACCCACCTACACCCCAATAATCAGATCCCACTGACCTACCAACACCCCATGATCAGATCCCACTGACCTACCAACACCCCATGATGAGATCCCGCTGACCCCCTACACCCCAATAATCAGATCCCACTGACCCCCTACACCCCAATAATCAGACCTCACTGACCCCCTACACCCCAATAATCAGTTCCCACTGACCCACCTACACCCCAATAATCAGATCCCACTGACCCACCTACACCCCAATAATCAGATCCCACTGACCCACCTACACCCCAATAATCAGATCCCACTGACCCCCTACACCCCAATAATCAGATCCCACTGACCCCCTACACCCCAATAATCAGACCTCACTGACCCCCTACACCCCAATAATCAGATCCCACTGACCTACCAACACCCCATGATCAGATCCCGCTGACCCACCTACACCCCAATAATCAGATCCCGCTGACCCACCTACACCCCAATAATCAGATCCCACCCAACCTGACTCCATTGCTGTGGTGTTTGTGTCGATTTAAAACCTGCACAGGTAAAGATTGTGAATTTGTGCTGTGTCATTGCAAACATGCCAAAAGGCCCACATGATACAGGTAGCTGTACCCCAATGTGTTCAGATAAAGGAAAGAGGAAGCATAGTTCACTTTCAATTGCCAAAGAAAGTTGAGTTACTCCAGAGATTAGATAGAGATGCTTCAGTGAGAAGATTGAGTGAGGAGTATGGTGTAGGTCTCTGCACCATCTATGATATCAGAAAACAGAAAGAACAGCTCATGAAGTTTTAGGCGGAAAGTAATGTTCATAAGGAAACGAGTAAGAGAAAAAGTATGCATGAGCCGAGATGTGATGATGTGGATCGAGCAGTGATGGAATGGTGGCGACAGAGGCAAAGTGAAAAGGTTCCTTTGTCTGCCCAATAGTAGTGCAACAAGCTAAAATATCCCATGCACTACTGGGGATTGAAACTCCATGCGAGTACTCTTCTGGTTGGCTAGCCGAATTTAAACGGCATCATGGCATCAGGCAACTGAAAGTATGTGGTGAGAAACCCTCAGCAGATCATGACGCAGCTGGACATTATATTGATGAGTTCATCAAACTAATTGCTGATGATAAACCTTTCACCTGAGCAAATGAACAATGCTGACGAGACAGCACTGTTTTGGCACTACATACTGCGAAAGACATTAGCAGCAGCAGAAGAAACGCAGCCAGCAGGTGTAAAAGGCGCCAAGGATAGGTTGACTGTGCTTGGCTGCTGCAAATGTGGCTGGGACATAAGTGTAAGCTTACGGTCATTGGGAGAAGCCAGCGTCCAAGATCTTTCAAGGGTTTGAGAGTATTGCCAGTGTATTATTATGCCAATCAGAAAGCATGGGTAACCAGGGTAATCTTTCTGAACTGGTTTGAGAAGCATTTTGTCCCTCAGGCACGTGCTTATTACGCAGAAGCTGGCCTTGAGGAAAACTGAAAAATATACTTGCTGCTGGAGGGTTGTGGATCTGTGGAATTCGCTGCCTCAGAGAGCTTTGGAGGCTGGGTCATTGAATAAATTTAAGACAGAAATAGACAGTTTCTTAACCGATAAGGGAATAAGGGGTTATGGGGAACGGGCAGGGAAGTGGAGCTGAGTCCATGATCAGATCAGCCATGATCGTATTGAATGGCGGAGCAGGCTCGAGGGGCCAAATGGCCTACTCCTGCTCCTATTTCTTATGTTCTTATGGAATTGCTCAGCACATTCCGATGCTGCGCTTTTGATAAAGGATAATGTCCATGGAATCTACTTACCTCCAAATGTTACATCACTGATACAGCCAGTGGACCAAGGAATTTTGAGATCGATGAAGTGTCTGTACAAAAACGAGTGTATGAGATGTTTGTTTAATGCTGTGAACACAGGCATGGGAAAAATAGCATTCTCAAAAGCTTTCTCTATCAAGGACGCCATATGGGCAGCTGCGGATACATGGAACTTGGTAACTGCAGACACCTTGGTCAATGCTTGGCATAACATCTGGCCAGCAACTATGTTTGCTGAAGATGATGCTGATGATGTTCCTCAGGACTTTCAAGGCTTTCGTGTGTCCGGGGAGAAAGCAATGATTGGTCAACTTTGAGATTATGCCAGAGGGCTGACTTGAGAAGCTGCGCAGGAATTGAATGAGGACAATGCCGTGGAGGTCATAGACAACGATGCCCCCATTGTGCATGCAGTGACAGATGAAGAAATCATGCAGAGGGTTTTGCATCCAGAAGGAAAGGTTGAAAGCAGTATGGCGGATCAAGTCGGAAAAGTGCCGCTTGACAAAGCAATCAATCTTTGTCAAGAATTAATTTACGCCTTAGAGCAACGAAGCTTCATAAGTGAAGAAGAAATACTGCAGGCCGACAGAATTCGGGAAAGATTAGCGAACGAAAAGCCCAAATTATTTAAACAAACAGGAATATTAAATATCTTTCAAGAGATGTCGCATTAGAAGGCCCAAGACCTACAGTGTGCAACTGCACCAGTAATTTCCACATTTGCTAATCCTATTGCTGGCCCATCATCAGCCCCAGACATCAGAGCTGAGCCCTCTACCTCAAGCACAACCTCCAGCCAATTGTAACTCTACCTGTTTATTTTTAGTCTGTTTAACAAATAAAAGCCTTCAGTTACTGTTTTATATTTCATAACTTTACCGTTTTACAAATAAAAATCTTTATTGTATTTCATGCTTTGAGTGCTACACATTCCTTTTCAAATTTGAAGATGGTAGCAGAAGATACAGGCCGGGAAGCTGACATGGTGAAAATAGAAGCCTCTTTTAACCCAGGAGATGTTGCTAGGAACTTTGCATTCAAGTGCTGTTCTGTACAGTCTACAGGTACAGGGGTACAGGGCAACAGGCCACCCGTCCAAAACATACAGGTACAAAAACAGGACAGGGAGACTTACCGTGCGTTGCGAAGAAGCGAGGATTTCAGGGTCTGCGAAGAGAAGAATGACAAGATGACATCCAAAAACCGGAAATATCAGAACCTGGGATCGGGCGTTTCCAGACTTCGGACACCAGAAACACGTTCAAAAGTCCGGAAAAACATAAAGTCCGGAACAGCCTCGGTCCCAAGGGTTCCGGATTTTAGGCGCTGCACCTGTATTTCGAAGAAGAGCAGGGGATTTCTCCCCAGTGTCCTGGGGCCAATATTTATCCTTCAATCAGCATAACAAAAAACAGATTATCTGGTCATTATGGGGTTAGACAGGTTAGATGCAGGAAGAATGTTCCCAATGTTGGGGAAGTCCAGAACCAGGGGACACAGTCTAAGGATAAGGGGGAAGCCATTTAGGACCGAGATGAGGAGGAATTTCTTCACCCAGAGAGTGGTGAACCTGTGGAATTCTCTACCACAGAAAGTTGTTGAGGCCAATTCACTAAATATATTCAAAAAGGAGTTAGATGAAGTCCTTACTACTCGGGGGATCAAGGGATATGGTGAGAAAGCAGGAAGTGGGTACTGAAGTTACACGTTCAGCCATGAACTCATTGAATGGCGGTGCAGGCTCGAAGGGCCGAATGGCCTACTCCTGCACCTATTTTCTATGTTTTTATGTTTCTATGTTTATCACATTGCCGTTTGTGGGAGCTTGCTGTGCGCAAATTGGCTGCCGCGTTTCCAACATTACAACAGTGACTACACTCCAAAAAGTACCTCATTGCCTGTAAAGCACTTTGAGACGTCCGGTGGTTGTGAAAGGTGCTATATAAATGCAAGTCTTTCTTTCTTAAATCAGTAAATAAATAATTCAGTCATTGAGGCGAGCTGTCTGGGTGGTCACACCTCCAGACACAGCTCGCACCATTTGGCGACATAAGTATCAGGCTCCCTGCCTCCTTGTTCCTTCATCGTCGCTGGGTCAGGATCCTGGAACTCCCTCCCTAACAGCACTGTGGGAGCACCTTCACCACATGGACTGCAGCGGTTCAAGAAGACGGCTCACCACCACCTTCTCGAGGGGCAATTAGGGATGGGCAATAAATGCCGGCCTTGCCAGCGACGCTCACATCCCAGGAATGAATAATTTTTTTCCCCCAAAAGCCAGGGTGGGCTTTGAGCTCACATTTGTCCGGATTACTCTTCCGCTAATTTTAACCGGTAGTACCTTAAATTACCGGACCAGTAGCAGTCACAGTAAATTATGGGCTATAATCTGTGTGACGGGACATGTCCAGGAATCACTCGGTCCGGCGCCAGAACCTGCCACTTGATCACATGCTGATCCTGCTGGGCTGGAAGTGCTCAGATGTGTAGGAACATTCTGAGGCTGATCGGAGCTTGAGTGCTGCTTGCTGGGAGAAGTTTGCAGATTGGAAAGTGCCTCTTCTCAACACAGCGAGTTGTTGTGATCGGGAACGCGCTGCCTGAAGGGGGGGTGTGAGCAGATTCAATAATATCTTTCGAAAGGGAATTTAATAAATACAGGAACGATGGGCTAAATGGCCTCTTCCTGTGCCATATTGTCCTATTTGTAAATTTCAGGCTCCAGCTCAGAATAACTCAACGTGAAATAACTCTTTTCCTCAAGTTTGTTTAACATCTATAACAATGTATAGAGCGGGCATTGAAAGAAAGACAGGCATTTGTATAGCGCCTTTCACGACCACCAGGCGTCTCAAAGCGCTTTACAGCCAATTAAGTACTTTTTGGAGTGTAGTCACTGTTGTAATGTGGGAAACGCAGCAGCTAATTTGCGCACAGCAAGCTCCCACAATGTGATAATGACCAGATAATCTGTTTTAGCGATGTTGGTTGAGGGATAAATATTGGCCCCAGGATACCGGGGATAACTCCCCTGCTCTTCTTCGAATAGTGCCATGGGATCTTTTACATTTACCTGAGAGAGCAGATGGGGCCTCGGTTTAACATCTTAGCCGAAAGAACGGCACCTCCGACAATGCAGCACTCCCTCAGTACTGCCCCTCCGACAGTGCAGCACTCCCTCAGCACTGCCCTGGAGTGTCGGCCTAGATTGTTGTGCTCAAATCTCTAGAGTGGGACTTGAACCCACGACCTTCTGACTCAGAGGCAAGAGTGCTGCCCACTGAGCCACGGCATGTGAAACCTACCAGTCCTGTGTAGCTCCCAATACTCTAAGGGACAGTGAGTTCGGGGCCCAGAAAAGACGAGGGCCCAGGGGCAGCATGTGTGCGCACTAGGCCCATGCAGCAGAGCTGGTCTCCAGTTGTCTTGGTTAACCCTTGCCACTGGACCAAGACCTAGCTCTGTCAAACCCGTGAGGTGGCTGGTGTGCAACGGTCACCCCACGTTAAAATAATCCACCCACAGGCATCTTCCACCCTTCAAGATGTAGTTCGGGATCCGGAATATTAGGTCCTTCAGTGAAACACCTGTGAACCTTTTTGGCGTGGAAGCAAGTCATCCTCGATCCGAGGGACTGCCTATGATGATGAAGAGACAGTCCATTAACCAACTTGGCCAGTGGGCCATTGAGATCCACAAACACAAGGTGCTGATTTAAGGAAACACTTTTAAGGGAAGTGAGAGATGTCACTGCACTCACTACCCAAGAGTTGGTGGTCGGTACCTTGGCAACCCTTGAACACAATTTAATCACACTAGATTCTAACACCTCAGAACTTTTAAGAACCTTCCATTCACTCATTTCAGATAAAGAAAAAAGTAGCTGAAATTAAAACCATGTAACTGCGTCCTTGATGGCTCGACAGTTAAATGGACCACATTGTTCTCTCGGTCCCTCTGTCTATCTGTCCCTCAGCTCGTGTGGCGACTCTTGTTCCTACACTAGGTGATGGTCACGTTGTGGTCTCGTCTGGGGGGGGGGGGGCATGGAGGGGGAGAGAGGGAGTGGAGGGAGGGGAGAGGGACTGGGAAGGTAGGGGAGAGCGGGCGAGGGGGTGGGAGAAAGTGGGGGAAGGGGAGAGAGGGGAGAGATGGAGACTGAGGGTGGAGAGGGGGTTGGAGAGGGGGGAGAGAGGATGGGAGAGAGGGAGAAAAAGAGAGGGAGAGAGGGGGTGAGAGGGAGAGGGAGAGAATGGGGAGGTGGGGATAGAGTGGGGGAAAGGGAGAGGGGTGGAGGGGAGAGTGGGGAGAGGGTGGGGGAGGGGGGATGGCAGGCCGGGGGATAGGGAGGGGGAGAGGGGTGGAGGGGGAGGGGCGGAGGGGGGAGAGGGACAGAGGGGGGGAGGGGTGGAGAGGTGTGGGGAGGGAGGCCGAGGGGGAATGGAAGGATTGGGGAGAGGGGCAGAGGGGAGAGGGATGGAGGCGGGGTGGGGCATTGACCTACTGGTTTCCTCGATCTAATTCTTAGCCTTGGAATGTGAGACAGTGTTTTCTGCTGATCCTGTGAAGTCGATGTATCAATTAAAATCTTTTCCATTTTCTTTCCTGCTTACAGAGTGACTGCTGAGATTAAGCAATATCTCACAATGTAATTCTGCCAGCATTTCTGTCATCTGTAAAGGTCACCCTCATTCAAGAGTCCAATTAAGTCCAGTTTATGACATTTCCAGTTAATGTGTAGTGGCTTTCTGAAGTACTGCAGGTATCTGTGATTGGACCTCACTCGAGGGGAACTCCAATCAAAATCTGTTCTTAACTCTGACAGCTGCCAATTAAATCCTGACATTTGCTGCCTTGGCGTCTGAGAATCATCAAACAGCCCATCGCTGTCAGGTGATGAGTGCAGGAATAAAATCACATTGTTTCCCTTATGTTTTCAGCTTGCTGGTTCTTTCCTGATCAATCAACGTGCGGTCCCAAGGGACGTCAATATCTTACAGACAGAGAGAGAGCCTTCGCGCTGACTCGTATGTTCACCAATCGTTTGCCTCTTGCACCGTGTGAGATAGGGCCGTGCTGACGGAGTGTCGGCCGTGGCTCAGTGAGCAGCACCCTCGCCTCGGCATCAGAAGGTCGTGGGTTCAAGTCCCACTCCAGGAACAGGAGCACATAAATCTAGGCTGACACTCCCAGTGCAGTACTGAGGGAGCGCCGCACTGTCGGAGGGGCAGTACTGAGGGAGCGCCGCACTGTCAGAGGGGCAGTACTGAGGGAGCGCCGCACTGTCGGAGGGGCTGTACTGAGGGAGCCCCGCACTGTCAGAGGGGCAGTACTGAGGGAGCGCCGCACTGTCGGAGGGGCAGTACTGAGGGAGTGCCGCACTGTCAGAGGGGCAGTACTGAGGGAGCGCCGCACTGTCGGAGGGGCTGTACTGAGGGAGCCCCGCACTGTCGGAGGGGCTGTACTGAGGGAGCCCCGCACTATCGGAGGGGCAGCGCTGAGGGAGCGCTGCACTGTCAGAGGGGCAGTACTGAGGGAGCGCCGCACTGTCGGAGGGGCAGTACTGAGGGAGCGCCGCACTGTCGGAGGGGCAGTACTGAGGGAGCCCCGCACTGTCGGAGGGGCAGTGCTGAGGGAGCGCCGCACTGTTGGAGGGTCAGTGCTGAGGGAGCGCTGCACTGTTGGAGGGGCAGTGCTGAGGGAGCGCTGCACTGTCGGAGGGGCAGTACTGAGGGAGCGCTGCACTGTCAGAGGGGTGGTACTGAGGGAGTGTCGGAGGGGCAGTACTGAGGGAGCGCCGCACTGTCAGAGGGGCTGTACTGAGGGAGCGCCGCACTGTCAGAGGGGCAGTACTGAGGGAGCGCCGCACTGTCAGAGGGGCAGTACTGAGGGAGCGCCGCACTGTCGGAGGGGCTGTACTGAGGGAGCCCCGCACTGTCAGAGGGGCAGTACTGAGGGAGCGCCGCACTGTTGGAGGGGTGGTACTGAGGGAGCGCCGCACTGTCGGAGGGGCAGTACTGAGGGAGCCCCCCACTGTCGGAGGGAGCCCCGCACTGTCAGAGGTGCCGTCTTTCTGATGAGACGTTAAACCGAGGCCCCATCTGCTCTCTCAGGTGGACATAAAAGATCCCACGGCACTATTTTGAAGAAGAACAGGGGAGTTATCCACGGTGTCCTGGCCAATATTTATCCCTCAATCAACATAACAAAAACAGATTATCTGGTCATTATCACATTGCTGTTTGTGGGAGCTTGCTGTGCACAAATTGACTGCCGTGTGTCCTACATCACAACAGTGACTACTCTGCAAAAAGTACTTCATTGGCTGTAAAATGCTTTGAGACATCCCGAGGTTGTGAAAGGCGCTATAGAAATGCACGTTTTTATTTTGCTGTCCATACAGTGTTACATACAGTGCAGCGTAATCCGCCCCGAGGAGCTTCACAGGAGCGTTAGCAAACAAAATTTGACTGTGAACCATATAAGGAGATATTAGGACACGTGAGCAAAAGAGCGTCTTAAAACAGGAGAGAGAGGCGGAGAGGTTTTGGGAGCGAATTCAAGAGCTTAGGGCCCAGGCAACTGAAGGCACGGACACCGATGGTGGGGCGATTATAATCAGGGTGGTTAGGAGGCCAGAACTGGAAGACTGCAGAGATCTCGGGGGTTGTGGACCATAATATGGTAGAATTCTTTATTAAGATGGAGAGTGACACAGTTAATTCAGAAACTACAGTGCTGAACTTAAGGAAAGGTAACTTCGATGGTATGAGGTGTAAATTGGCTAGAATTGACTGGCGAAGGATACTTAAAGGGTTGACGGTGGATAGGCAATGGCAAACATTTAAAGATCGCATGGATGAACTTCAACAATTGTGTATCCCTGTCTGGAGTAAAAATAAATAGGGGAAGGTGGCTCAACCGTGGCTAACAAGAGAAATTAAGGATAGTGTTAAATCCAAGGAAGAGGCATATAAATTGGCCAGAAAAAGCAGCAAACCTGAGGACTGGGAGAATTTTAGAATTCAGCAGAGGAGGACAAAGGGTTTAGTTAAGAGGGGGAAAATAGAGTACGAGAGGAAGCTTGCCAGGAACATAAAAACTGACTGCAAAAGCTTCTATAGATATGCGAAGAGAAAAAGATTAGTGAAGACAAACGCAGGTCCCTTGCAGTCAGAATCAGGTGAATTTATAATGGGGAACAAAGAAATGGCAGACCAATTGAACAAATACTTTGGTTCTGTCTTCACGAAGGAAGACACAAATAACCTTCTGGAAGTACTAGGGGACCGAGGGTCTAGTGAGAAGGAGGAACTGAAGGATATCCTTATTAGGCAGGAAATTGTGTTTGGGAAATTGATGGGATTGAAGGCCGAAAAATCCCCGGGGCCTGATAGTCTGCATCCCAGAGTACTTAAGGAAGTGGCCCTAGAAATATTGGATGTATTGGTGGTCATTTTCCAACAGTCTATCGACTCTGGATCAGTTACTATGGACTGGAGGGTAGCTAAAGTAACACCCCTGTTTAAAAAGGGAGGGAGAGAGAAAATGGGTAATTATAGACCAGTTAACCTGACATCAGTGGTGGGGAAAATGTTGGAATCAATTATTAAAGATGAAATAGCAGTGCAATTGGAAAGCAGTGACAGAATCGGTCCAAGTCAGCATGGATTTATGAAAGGGAAATCATGCTTGACAAATCTTCTAGAATTTTTTGAGGATGTAACTAGTAGAATGGACAAGGGAGAACCAGTGGATGTGGTGTATTTGGACTTTCAAAAGGCTTTTGACAAGGTCGCACACAAGAGATTAGTGTGCAAAATTAAAGCACATGGTATTGGGGGTAATATATTGACGTGGATAGAGAACTGGTTGGCAGACAGGAAGCAGAGAGTCGGAATAAACGGGTCCTTTTCAGAATGGCAGGCAGTGACTAGTGGAGTGCCGCAGTGCTCAGTGCTGGGACCCCAGCTCTTTACTACATAAATTAATGATTTATATGAAGGAATTGAGTGTAATATCTCCAAGTTTGCACATGACACTAAACTGGATGGCGGTGTGAGCTGTGAGGAGGATGCTAAGAGGCTGTAGGGTGACTTGGACAGGTTAGGTGAGTGGGCAAATGCATGGCAGATGCAGTGTAATGTGGATAAATGTGAGGTTATCCACTTTGGGGGCAAAAACACGAAGGCAGAATATTATCTGAATGGCGGCAGATTAGGAAAAGGGGATGTGCAACGAGATCTGGGTGTTATGGTACATCAGTCATTGAAAGTTGGCATGCATGTACAGCAGGCGGTGAAGAAGGCAAATGGTATGTTGGCCTTCATAGCAAGGGGATTTGAGTATAGGAGCAGGGAGGTCTTCCTGCAGTTGTACAGGGCCTTGGTGAGGCCTTACCTGGAATATTGTGTTCAGTTTTGATCTCCTAATCTGAGGAAGAACGTTCTTGCTATTGAGGGAGTGCAGCAAGGGTTCACCAGACTGATTCCCAGGATGGCTGGACTGACATATGAGGAGAGACTGGATCAACTGGGCCTTTATACATTGGAGTTTAGAAGGATGAGAGGGGATCTCATAAAAACATATAAGATTCTGACGGGACTGGGCAGGTTAGATGCGGGAAGAATGTTCCCGATTTTGGGGAAGTCCAGAACCAGGGGACATAGTCTTAGGATAAGGGGTAAGCCATTTAGGACTGAGATGAGGAGAAACTTCTTCACTCAGTGAGTCGTTAACCTGTGGTATTCCCTGCCGCAGAGAGTTGTTGATGCCAGTTCATTAGATATATTCAAGAGGGAGTTAGATATGGCCCTTACGGCTAAGGGGATCAAGGGGTATGGAGAGAAAGCAGGAAAGGGGTACTGAGGGAATGATCAGCCATGATCTTATTGAATGGTGGTGCAGGCTCAAAGGGCCGAATGGCCTACTACTGCACCTATTTTCTATGTTTCTATGTTTCTTTGGAGGAGATTACAGAGATAGGGAGGGGCCATGGCCATGGAGGGATTTGAAAACCAGGATGAGAATTTTAAAATTGAGGTGTTGCCGGACCGGGAGCCAATGTAGGTCAACGAGCACAGAGGGTGATGGGAGAGTGGGACTTGGTGCGAGTTAGGACACGGGGCAGCACAGGGGGTGATGGGTGAGCGGTACTTGGTGCGAGTTAGGACACGGGGCAGCACAGAGGGTGATGGGTGAGCGGGACTTGGTGCGAGTTAGGACATGGGGCAGCACAGGGGGTGATGGGTGAGCGGGACTTGGTGTGAGTTAGGACACGGGGCAGCACAGGGGGTGATGGGTGAGCGAGACTTGGTGCGAGTTAGGACATGGGGCAGCACAGGGGGTGATGGGTGAGCGGGACTTGGTGCGAGTTAGGACACGGGGCAGCGGGCACAGGGGGTGATGGGTGAGCGGGACTTGGTGCGAGTTAGGACATGGGGCAGCACAGGGGGTGATGGGTGAGCGGGACTTGGTGCGAGTTAGGACATGGGGCAGCACAGGGGGTGATGGGTGAGTGGGACTTGGTGCGAGTTAGGACAAATGCAGTTTGTGATTGTGACAGATGTGATTGGTACACAGACTGTTGTACCTTTTGTAACCAAGGATGGGTTTGACTGTTTGAAAAGATGCAGAGATCACTTCTTTCAAAACTGCCCCAAAAACATCTTCCATGTAACAATGTGCCTTTCTGGTGTTGCACTTGACAGCAGCCGGTAAGACCCTTTGGTCTGTGATTCTGTGGAGTCATTTGTGGCCGGTCTGTCACGAATTCCCGACTACAACGAACCTTTAAAGACTTGAAATCTTTGCTGACCCGAAGGGGTGCCTGCTGATGAAAGGGAAGATTGTGAGAAAGGTCATTACACGAAAGGCCTGGCTGATGAAAGAACAACTGAGAATAGCTAATACCCTGGAGGATTTGGCTCATAAGGATAAATTCTCCCCGAACGCGCTGTGTCTATTGTGCACGAAAGGGCTGATGTCCCTCCTTCAACACTTGCCTCACCTTTAAACAGCAGATTGATGGAGGCGCTATATCACCGGGTGGCCGGCAAGTTCTGCACGGACAAACAGGATTTGGGCATTTATATAAACTTGCAATGAATTGACAGTGAAAATGTTTTGAACAAGCAGGCTTGACATCTGAGTCGTTATAAACTAGTGTAAAATCTATAGCCTGTTATTGCTACAAGTACCCTATTTATTTACTGGTTAATAAAGCTGCCTACATAGAATCATAGAGTACTTAAAGAAAGAAAGACTTGGAATTATATAGCGCCTTTCATGACTACCGGATGTCTCAAAGCGCTTTACAGCCAATGAAGTACCTTTGGAGTGTAGTCACTGTTGTAATGTGGGAAACGCGGCAGCCAACTTGCGCACAGCAAGCTCCCACACACAGCAATGTGATAATGACCAGATAATCTGTTTTAGTGCCATTGATTGAGGAATAACTCCCCTGCTCTTCTTTGAAATAATGCCATGGAGTCTTTTAGGTCCTCCTGAGAGAGCAGACTGGCCCTTGGTTTACCATCTCATCTGAAAGACTGCACCACTGACAGTGCAGCACTCCCTCAGTACTGCACCTCCAACAGTGCAGCACTCCCTCAGTACTGCCCCTCCGAAAGTGCAGCATTCCCTCAGTTCTCCCCCTCTGACAGTGCGGCACTCCCTCAGTACTGCCCCTCCGACAGTGCGGCACTCCCTCAGTACTGCCCCTCCGACAGTGCGGCACTCCCTCAGTACTGCCTCTCCGACAGTGCGGCGCTCCCTCAGTACTGCCTCTCCGACAGTGCGGCGCTCCCTCAATACTGCGCTAGAGTGTCAGCCTGGATTATATGCTCAAATATCTGATGTGGTGCTTGAACCTACAAGCTACTGACTCAGAGGCGAGAGTGCTGCCCACTGAGCCATGGAGGAACATCGTGAGGGAATACGATAACACACATAAACAACAACAACTTATATTTAAATAGTGCCTTTAATGTAGGAAAACGTCCCAAGGTGCTTCACAGAAGTGTTAAAAACAAAATTTGACACCGAGCCACATAAAGAGATATTAGCACAGGCAACCAAAAGCTTGGTCAAAGAGGTCGGTTTTAAGGAGCATGTTAAAGGAGGAGAGAGAGGTGGAGAGGTTTAGGGAGGGAGTTCCAGAGTACTTAAGGAAGTGGCCCTAGAAATAGCAGATGCATTGGCGGTCATTCTCCAACATTCTATAGACTCTGGATCAGTTCCTATGGATTGGAGGGTAGCTAATGTAACCCCACTTTTTAAAAAAGGAGAGAGAGAAAAAACGGGATTATAGACCATTTAGCCTGACATCGGTAGTGGAGATTAGTGTGCAAAATTAAAGCACATGGTATTGGGGATAATATATTGACGTGGATAGAGAACTGGTTGGTAGACAGGAAGCAAAGAGTAGAAATAAGCAAGTCCTTTTCAGAATGGCAGGCAGTGACTAGTGGGGTACCGCAAGGTTCAGTGCTGGGACCCCAGCTGTTTACAATATACATTAACGATTTAGCTGAAGGAATAGAGTGTAATATCTCCAAGTTTGCAGATGACACTAAGCTGGGTGGCAGTGTGAGCTGTGAGGAGGATGCTAAGAGGCTGCAGGGTGACTTGGACAGGTTAGGCGAGTGGGCAAATGCATGACAGATGCAGTGTAATGTAGATAAATATGAGGTTATCCACTTTGGTGGCAAAAACAGGAAGGCAGAATATTATCTGAATGGTGAGGGATTAGGAAAAGGGGAGGTGCAACGAGACCTGGGTGTCATGGTACATCAGTCATTGAAAGTTGGCATGCAGGTACAGTAGGCAGTGAAGAAGGCAAATGGTATGTTGGCCTTCATAGCAAGAGAATTTGAGTATAGGAGCAGGGAGGTCTTACTGCAGTTGTACAGGCCCTTGGTGAGGCCTCACGTGGAATTTTGTGTACAGCTTTGGTCTCCTAATCTGAGGAAGGACATTCTTGCTATTGAGGGAGTGCAGCGAAGGTTCACCAGACTGATTCCCGGGATGATAGGACTGACATATGAAGAAAGACTGGATCGACTATGCTTATATTCACTGGAATTTAGAAGAATGAGAGGGAATCTCATAGAAACATCTAAAATTCTGATGGGATTGGACAGGTTAGATGCGGGAAGAATGTTCCCAATGTTGGGGAAGTCCAGAACTGGGGTCACACTCTAAGGATAAGGGGTAGGCCATTTGGGACCGAGATGAGGAGAAACTTCTTCACTCAGAGAATTGTGAACCTGTGGAATTCTCTACCACAGAAAGTTTTGAGGCCAGTTCGTTAGATATATTCAAAAGCGAGTTAGATGTGGCCCTTATGGCTAAAGGGATCAAGGGGTATGGAGAGAAAGCAGGAATGAGGTACTGAAGTTGCATGATCAGCCATGATCATATTGAATGGTGGTGCAGGCTCGAAGGGCTGAATGGCCTACTCCTGCACCTATTTTCTATCTTTCCATGCTGAAAAAATGTTTCCCTGACTGGGGAGTCTAGAACATGGGGTCACAGTCTCACGATAAGGGGTTGGCTGAAACATGTAGAACTGAGATGAGGAGGAATTTCTTCACTCATTTTTAGGAACTAAGGGAATTAAAGGACATTGAGATCGGGCGGGAAAGTGGAGTTGAGGTCGAAGATCAGCCATGATCATATTAAATGGCGGAGCAGGCTCGAGGGGCCGAATGGCCGATTCCTGCTCCTATTTATTTTATTCTTATGTTCTCTCTGAAGGTCTTCAAATGGGAATCACTGGTATGAACAAACCAGGCTAAGAAACACTTTCAAAAGATTGCTTGGGACCAAGCAAATATAAAAAAAGAGGTTTCAAGTAATTGGCATAAGAACCAGAGGCAACCTGAGGGAATAAAATATGCAGTGAGTTGTTATGATGTCACCGACCCTCCAGCCAATGGAAACAGTTGCTCTCTATTTACTCTATCAAAACCCTTAATCATTTTTGAACACCTCAATCAAATCTCCCCTTTATCTTCTCTGCTCTGAGGAGAACAAGTCCAGTGTCTCCAGTCTCTCCACCTAACTCAAGTCCCTCATCCCCGGTCATTGTGGTCAATCTCCTCTGCCCCC
This sequence comes from Pristiophorus japonicus, assembly GCF_044704955.1. Taxonomy (NCBI): domain Eukaryota; kingdom Metazoa; phylum Chordata; class Chondrichthyes; family Pristiophoridae; genus Pristiophorus; species Pristiophorus japonicus. The sequence continues at coordinate 126,289,244 of NC_091993.1, forward strand.
TCTCCAAGGCCGTGACATCCTTCCGACAGTGCGGTGCCCAGAATTGGACACAATATTCCAGCTGGGGCCTCACCAGTGATTTGGGGCAACCTAGTGTGGAAGAATCTAGGATGGCCTCCGCTTGCCCTTTAAATGGCCATTGGCTTAAGGTGGCGCTGGGTAAGGGGATGGTGGAGGTGGGGGAAAGTCATCATCACAGGCGGTCCCTCGAGCGAGGATGACTTGCTTCCACATGAGTGCACAGCTGTTTCGATGAAGGACACGATGTTCCAGGTCCTGAACTCCAATTGAGGGGGTGGAAGATGCCTGTGTGTGGATTTTTTCAATGTGGGGTGGCCGTTGCACACCAGCCACCACATGGGCTTGACAGAGCTGGGTCTTGGTCCAGTGGCAAGGGTTAACCAGGACGACTGGAGACCAGCTCTGCTGCACGGACCTAGAGCGCACAAATATCGCAGTGTGGGCTGGGCCCGTGCTGCCCCTGGGCCCTCGCCTCTTCTGGGCCCCGTACCCTCATTCACCGCACCTCCGCCACGATCCCGCACCGCTCCTCCGCCACAAAAACACTCACCGCACCTCCGCCAGGATCTCCCGCCGCACCTCCGCACCAAACATTCACCGAACCTCCGTCACGATCATCCACCACATCTCAGCCATGATCCCTCATCACTTCTCTGCCCCGATCACTCGTCCCAAGTCCGGTATGACCTTCCCGCTCCTCCGCTGTACCAGGGCCCCGCCGATGCTCCTGCCCACGCTCCAAACGGTGACCTGGGTCTTGATGACGTCACCCAGTCGCCCACCTCGAAGCCGGCGCACACTTAGAGTGGCTCGCGCTGGAAGCTGCAGTGGCCCCAGCTCTTATACTCTCGACCTGCAGTGGGGAGTATAAGAGCTCTCACAGGTCGGGGCGGCCTACCATGTTCCAGGGCCCGGTGCTCCAGCTCTATTTATAGCCCCGACCTGCATGGGAGAGCCCCTTCCCCGGGGACTTCTGTGGGACCTGGTGTACGGTCAGTGCAGGTATGTCCAATCAGACCCGGTGTGCTGCCGACCAGCTACAAATTATTACAAAGTCAGAAGTGTTACACAGAGTGTACATCACAGCAACAGGACACACAGGCCAACGGGTCCTTGCCGGTGTTTAGGCTCCATACCAGCCTCCTCCTACCCCTCTCCATTACCCTATCCTTCGATTCCTTTCTCCCTCATGTGTTTATCCAGTTTCCCCCTGAATGCATCTCGGCTATTCAACGACAGTTGCCGTTGATCTAGCTACAGCATGAACATCTGTACTATGAACAACTCCATGATATAACTCTGCCGTCGGGCAAGTCCCGTTATTGGGGGAGGTTAGGGTTAGGGTCCCGTTAAATTCAGCTTTTTTCTACTTTATTCCTTTGGTCTTTGTCTTACTTACGTCCTTCTCAATCTTTACCTTAAACCGTGTTAGGTTGTGATCGCTATTGTCTAGATGTTCCCCTAAACTTATTTCTCTTAGAATCATAGAATGGTTACAGATGCTGGTTCATTTCCCATGACTGGGTCCAGCAGTGCTCCCTCTCTTGTTGGGCTTTTTACGTACTAGGTAAGAAAGGAGTCCGCCACCCATTGTATTCCCTCCACCCCTTTTGCTGCCTCTGGCTGATTATTTGGGGATAGTTAAAATCTCCCATGACTATTACTCTATGTGATGCAAATTCGGTCTTCTGCCGCCCCTCTTAGTGCCCCAGAGCGGCGGCAATGGCGGTGCTGGTATCGATGGGGAGGCACGGAGCATTACCGCCCGGGAGAGGTGAGCCGGTGTGCAATGCCCCAGGTTGCGACACCGCTCGATTTCTGGCTCCCGCCCGATCCGTAGCGCCCCGCAGCGCCCCTAGTGGGAACGCCTGCAAAAGCGGGCGGTCTGAGCCATGGCAGCCACAGTCAAGTAAGTAATGTCCACCTCAGGTAAGTGTGATTAAAAAAAAAACATTTGTTTTTGCGATTTATGTTGTGGTGGCGTGAGCTGTGTATTGGGAATGTTTTTTTGGTGGGTATTTTTCAGGTTTTTTACCCACCCCCCCCCAGGCCTCTCTCACAGCACTCCGAGGCCGGCTCTTTAGCTCGGGATCTTCCCATGCTCAGCTGGCCTAGCGCTCCGAGAGAGGTGTGTAACGCCTCCCTTAGTGTCCCGCCCCACACTCAGGGCCCAGCTGGTGAATTTTTCAGCGGCAGACGCAAACCCTTTCGCGGTGCGAAATTTACCGCCTGGTTAATGCCGCAACCAAGCAGCGACTGAATTTCCAGCCCAAGGTTGTTTACTCACTTTCTTCAGATCCTCATTGAAACACCTGTAAACCCATCCCTTTTTGGTGTGGAAGGGGGTTATCCTCGACACGCAGGACCACCTAATACTCCTCCACCTCCTTTCCACTATTAAGTAGTCTGTGGTGAACCCCGATTAGTGTGATCAACCCCTTCTTATCTTTTATTTCAATCCGTATGGATTCTGTTTCCAACCTTCCGTTAATTATGTCTCTTTCATTTCTACTGCTATTATGTTCTCGTTAATTAGTGCAGCTACTTACTCTCCCTTCCTTCCCGATCCTTCCGGATTATATTGTAACCTGCACGGTTTAGTTGCCAGTCCTGCTGTTTATGTGTCAGGTATTGCGGCTATAGCTCGGCCCACGCTACACATTATTGCCTCAAGTTCCCCACTTGTATTTTGGACACTGAGTGTATTGCTGTACAGGCACTTTAATTCATCTTTAGCAGGTAATATTTTTAACAGTACTTTTATACTTCTGCTTTATAACTGTATTTGTTCGCTGGCCATTTGTGTTACCCTTGCTCCTCACCTTGTTCACTCCTTTACTCTCATCTATTTTACTTTGATTTGTTCCTGGGGATGTGGACGTCGCTGGCAAGGCCGGCATTTATTGCCCATCCTTAATTGCCCCTTGAGAAGGTGGTGGTGAGCCGCCGCCTTGAACCGCTGCAGTCCGTGTGGTGAAGGTGCTCCCACAGTGCTGTTAGGGAGGGAGTTCCAGGATTGTGACCCAGCGACGATGAAGGAACGGCCGATATATTTCCAAGTCGGGATGGTGTGTGACTGGGAGGGGAGCGTGGAGGTGGTGGTGTTCCCATGCACCTAGGTTTTGGGAGGTGCTCCCGAAGAACATAACATAAGAAATAGGAGCAGGAGTCGGCCATACAGCCCCTCGAGCCTGCTCCGCCATTCAATACGATCATGGCTGATCTGATCTTGGCCTCAACTCCACTTCCCTGCCCGCTCCCCATAACCCTGGACTCCCTGAGCATTCAAAAATCTGTCTCTATCTTAAATATATTCAATGACCCAGCCTCCACAGCTCTCTCGGTGGAGAATTCCACAGATTGACGACCCTCTAAGAGAAGAAATTCCTCCTCATCTCCATTTTAAATGGGCGGCCCCTTATTCTGAAACTATGCCCCCTAGTTCTAGATTCTGGAAGCCTTGGCGAGTTGCTGCAGTGCATCTTGTAGATGGTACACACTGCAGCCACGGGGCGCCGGTGGTGGAGGGAGTGAATGTTGAAGGTGGTGGATGGGGAGCCGATCAAGCGGCTGCTTTGTCCTGGATGGTGTCGAGCTTCTTGAGTGTTGTTGGAGCTGCACTCATCCAGCCAAGCGTATAAAGGTTTTTATTTCTACATTAATTTTGTTTTAAATTGACACTTTGTCTTCAGACTTATGTTATTTTCAGCAGATCCCTCCCCCTGTCTCACTACTTTAATGAGCTAATGAGTTTAATGATGGTTGACGGGACCCATTGGGACCAGGCTGGGTCCCTTTGCCATTTTTGCCATTTTAAAATCGCTCTCCTCCCCCCCACCCTTTGTAAGAAACCGATGGGATTCTTCCACAGGACCCCTGGACTACGATTCTTTCACTGGAACCTCACACCCTGCCCAGTGCAGGAAGGAGATCCCAAAAGCACCCCTCTCTCTGTAACCTCTTCCAAGCCCGACAACCCTCTGAGATCTCTGCGCCCCTCCAAGAGAAGCGGCAACATGTTTTGCTCCAAAAATAAACATCTCCTTGTAAATCAATCTCTTTAAACCTTTGAAAGAAGCCTTGGCCCAGACGCGTGATACCTGCAGTCGAATACAGTATTGTGTTGGGGCTTAACCCATGGAAATCAAACAATTATGTGACGTCAGCTGTCTGTGGAAAAGAATTGCATTGGTATAGTGCCTTTCATGACCACTGCTCGTCCCAAATTGCTTTACAGCCAATGAAGTACTATTTGAAGTGTAGTCACTGTTGTAATGTAGGAAACGCGGCAGCCAATTTGCGCACAGCAAGCTCCCACACACAACAATGTGATAATGATCAGATCATCTGTTTTTGTCGTGATAATTGAGAGATAAATATTGGCCCCAGGACACGGGGGAGAACTCCCCTGCTCTTCTTCGAAATAGAATCATAGAAATTTACAGCACGGAAGGAGGCTATTTTGGCCCATCGTGTCCGTGCCGGCCGAACAAGAGCTATCCAGCCTAATCCCAATTTCCCGCTCTTGGTCTGAAATAGTGCCGCGGGATCTTTTACGTCCACCTCAGAGAGCAGACGGGGCCTCGGTTTAACGTCTCATGCGAAAGGCGGCACCTCCGACAGTGCAGCGCTCCCTCAGTACTGCACTGGGAGTGTCAGCCTGGATTTTTGGGCTCAAGTCCCTGGAGTGCGGTCTTGAACCTGCAACCTTCTGACTCAGAGGCGAGGGTGCTGTCAATGAGAATTGAGGAGGCAGGAGAGGAGCGGGAAATTGGAAAATCCAACTGAGCTATGGTGCGTGGAATTAAGTTGGAATAAGTAGATACATTGAGAAGCGGTCCTTTAAATAATGCAGTGGCTGGTTCATTACTGTCACAGAGGGGTAAACAGGGAAGAATTAATCGGTCTGACTGAGGGTCATGTCCACTAATCATTCACTTGGCTTCATCTTTGTAGCTCTGCACTTCATAAAATTTAAAGAGAGACATTATTTATTCGCCTCATTAGTGCTGAATTATTCAAAGATTGATTATAAAAAAAGTGCCAGAGACTCTGCCAATAAGTAGAACTATTAGCAATTAGCAGCTTTCATCACTAGCATTTGTACACCATTCGTCACCACTGCCGGGATCAATAGCTCTGGCCGCTCGGGTTTCTGCTGCACACTCAATGGCCGGTTCAGAATACAGCCACAGCTCAACTCTAACCACACAGGCAGTGTGGGGAAGCCACGCATGGGCAATGGAACTGTTATATAACCAGAGGGACAGAGACAGTGAGAGAGAGGGAGGGACAGAGAGAGGGAAAGAGTGAGGGACAGAAAGAGAGTGAGACAGTGAGGGACAGTGAGAGAGAGAGAGTGGGAGAGGGAAAGAGAGAGAAAGTGAGAGAGGGAGAGAGAGAGAGAGACATTGAGGGACAGAGAGAGAGTGAGAGTGTGAGAGAGACAGAGAGAGAGAGGTACAGCACGGGTTAGATACAGAGTAAAGCTCCCTCTACACTGTCCCATCAAACACTCCCAGCGCAGGTACAGCACGGGTTAGATACAGAGTAAAGCTCCCTCTACACTGTCCCATCAAACACTCCCAGGGCAGGTACAGCACGGGGTTAGATACAGAGTAAAGCTCCCTCTACACTGTCCCATCACACACTCCCAGGGCAGGTACAGCACGGGGTTAGATACAGAGTAAAGCTGCCTCTACACTGTCCCATCACACACTCCCAGGGCAGGTACAGCACGGGGTAAGATACAGAGTAAAGCTCCCTCTACACTGTCCCATCAAATACTCCCAGGGCAGGTACAGCACGGGGTTAGATACAGAGTAAAGCTCCCTCTACACTGTCCCATCAAACACTCCCAGAATAGGTACAGCACGGGGTTAGATACAGAGTAAAGCTCCCTCTACACTGTCCCATCAAATACTCCCAGGGCAGGTACAGCACGGGGTTAGATACAGAGTAAAGCTCCCTCTACACTGTCCCATCACACACTCCCAGGGCAGGTACAGCATGGGGTTAGATACAGGGTAAAGCTCCCTCTACACTGTCCCATCAAACACTCCCAGAATAGGTACAGCACGGGGTTAGATACAGAGTAAAGCTCCCTCTACACTGTTCCATCAAACACTCCCAGGGCAGGTACAGCACGAGATTAGATACAGGGTAAAGCTCCCTCTACACTGTCCCATCAAACACTCCCAGGACAGGTACAGCACGGGGTTAGATACAGAGTAAAGCTTCCTCTACACTGTCCCATCAAACACTCCCAGAATAGGTACAGCTCGGGGTTAGATACAGAGTAAAGCTCCCTCTACACTGTCCCATCAAACACTCCCAGGGCAGGTACAGGGGGTTAGATACAGAGTAAAGCTCCCTCTACACTGTCCCATCAGACACTCCCAGGGCAGGTACATCACGGGGTTAGATACAGACTAAAGCTCCCTCTACACTGTCCCATCAAACAATCCCAGGGCAGGTACAGCACGGGTTAGATACAGAATAAAGCTCCCTCTACACTGTCCCATCAGACACTCCCAGGGCAGGTACAGCACGGGTTAGATACAGATTAAAATTCCCTCTACACTATTCACCTACAACCAGAGGGACAGAGAGAGTGAGAGTGATGGACAGAGAGAGGGAAAGAGTGAAGAACGGTGAGAGAGTGAGACAGTGAGGGACAGTGAGAGAGGGAAAAAGAGAGAGAGTGAGAGAGAGGGAGAGAGAGAGAGACAATGAGGGACAGAGAGAGAGTGAGAGAGGGAGTAGGCGATTTGTTATTCTCTGTAGCCTAAACTGCATGAGGACTTAACGCATTTGTTTGATAATTCTCTGTCATAACTTTAATGGTGTCAATACTAATATCAATGCACAGTTTCTAGTCATTTGACTGTGAGTGTTCGAATCGCTAGTGTCACAGTCCCTGTAGCTTACAGGCCAATCTTCCTCTGATCTATGGCCAAATTTTGTGGGAGGACAGAAGATTGGGAAGCTTTTAAAAGCCAACAAAGAATGATTAAAGTAATGATTAAGAAAGGGAAGATAGACTATGAAAGTAAACTAGCACAAAATATAAAAACAGATAGTAAGAGTTTCTACAGATAATAAAAAGGAAAAGAGTGGCTAAAGTAAATGCTGGTCCCTTAGAGGAGGAGACCGGGGAATTAGTAATGGGGAACATGGAGATGGCAGAAACTCTAAACAAGTATTTTGTATCAGTCTTTATGGTAGAGGACACATAAGAACATAAGAATTAGGAACAGGAGTAGGCCATCTAGCCCCTCAAGCCTGCTCCGCCATTCAACAAGATCATGGCTGATCTGGCAGTGGACTCAGCTCCACTTACCCGCCCGCTCCCCGTAACCCTTAATTCCCTTATTGGTTAAAAATCTATCTATCTGTGATTTGAATACATTCAATGAGCTAGCCTCAACTGCTTCCTTGGGCAGAGAATTCCACAGATTCACAACCCTCTGGGAGAAGAAATTCCTTCTCAACTCGGTTTTAAATTGGCTCCCCCGTATTTTGAGGCTGTGCCCCCTAGTTCCAGTCTCCCCGACCAGTGGAAACAACCTCTCTGCCTCTATCTTGTCTATCTCTTTCATGATTTTAAATGTTTCTATAAGATCACCCCTCATCCTTCTGAACTCCAGCGAGTAAAGACCCAGTCTACTCAATCTATCATCATAAGGTAACCCCCTCATCTCCGGAATCAGCCTAGTGAATCGTCTCTGTACCCCCTCCAAAGCTAGTATATCCTTCCTTAAGTAAGGTGACCAAAACTGCACGTAGTACTCCAGGTGTGGCCTCACCAATACCCTATACAGTTGCAGCAGGACCTCCCTGCTTTTGTACTCCATCCCTCTCGCAATGAAGGCCAACATTCCATTCGCCTTCCTGATTACCTGCTGCACCTGCAAACTAACTTTTTGGGATTCATGCACAAGGACCCCCAGGTCCCTCTGCACCTCAGCATGTTGTAATTTCTCCCCATTCAAATAATATTCCCTTTTACTGTTTTTTTTCCCAATGTGGATGACCTCACACTTTCCGATATTGTATTCCATCTGCCAAACCTTAGCCCATTCGCTTAACCTATCCAAATCTCTTTGCAGCCTCTCTGTGTCCTCTACACAACCTGCTTTCCCACTAATCTTAGTGTCATCTGCAAATTTTGTTACACTACACTCTGTCCCCTCTTCCAGGTCATCTATGTATATTGTAAACAGTTGTGGTCCCAGCACCGATCCCTGTGGCACACCACTAACCACCGATTTCCAACCCGAAAAGGACCCATTTATCCCGACTCTCTGCTTTCTGTTCGCCAGCCAATTCTCTATCCATGCTAATACATTTCCTCTGACTCCGTGTACCTCTATCTTCTGCAGTAACCTTTTGTGTGGCACCTTATTGAATGCCTTTTAGTAGTGGGGAAAATGCTTGAAACTATCATTAAGGAAGAAATAGCGGGACATCTAGATAGGAATAGTGCAATCAAGCAGACGATTCATGAAGGGGAAATCATGTTTAACTAATTTACTGGAATTCTTTGAGGATATAACGAGCACTAACAATATTCCGACAGTTGATAGTCAAGGAACTATAGGGGGTGGAGGAACTTAACACAATCACAATCATTAAGGAGGCGGTGCTCAGTAAGATAATGGGACGAAAGGAGGATAAATCCCCTGGACCTGATTGTTGTATAAGCAGACTATGGATGTACCCTATGTGTATTCACTGTGAGATTGCATAAGATGGAGACTTGTTTACCTGATGTACCATCAATAAGGTTCACACCGTGTACATACATGCTGGCACCACTAGAGGGTGCAACTGGTGGAGACCAGGGGTTTCCTGCCCTGGTGGCAGGGCCCTGTATAAATGGCTGCACACCATGCTTGTATATCACTCTGGAGTTTGGAATAAAGGACCAAGGTCAGTACAGTTTGAGTACAACACATTGCCTTGTGGAGTCATTCATAAGTACATTGTAGACATAACAACTGGCGCCGAGAATAAGACCTTTCACAGGATCATGGCTACCTTTGGCACACTAAGAGACGTCGCAGAGGGTGATGGTTGGGATGCCTTCATTGAAAGGCTTGAGCAATACTTCGTGGCAAACGACCTGACGGGGAGACGGACACATTGGTGGAGAAGCGTAAGGCTATACTGCTGACCAGTTGTGGGCCCAAAGTCTACAGCCTCATCAGGGACTTGCTGGCACCGATGAGGGCTAAGGATAAGACATACAATGAGCTGACTGAACTAATTTGTGACCAACTTAAACCAAAGGAGAGCATCCTCATGGCCAGGCACAGATTCTACACGCACCGCAGACCTGAGGGCCAGGAGATTGCAAAAGATGCTGCCGATCTCAGGAGACTTGCGGCACCGTGTGATTTCGGCACGCACCTCAACGAAGCATTGCGAGACATCTTCGTTATAGGAATTGGCTACGAGGGCCTCCTTCACAAGCTATTATCTGCCGACACTACTGTCAACCTGCAGAAGGCCATCAGCATCAGTCAGGTGTTCATGACCTCAACCTACAGCACCAAGCAAATTATTCAGCCTGTGGACTCAAACCCGGCAAGTACTGTACACAGAATGGTGCCTTTCACAGGCAAGACTGTGGAATGTGGCTCTGCCCAGGGCAGAGAGCACAGACCTCAAGGTTCCAGAACTCAGAGTCCGCCGAGGGGTGCTAATCGAGTAGTACCATGCTGGTGTTGCGGAGGAAACCATAGGGCTCACCAGTGTCGGTTTGAGGAGTATGTATGCAAAGCCTGTAACACGAAGGGCCACCTCCAGCGTATGTGTAAAAGAAATACAACTCACCGTCTAGCAGAGGAACCGATAGATGACTTTGAATCCAGCAGGGAGTAAGATAATTTGACCAGAGAGGCAGCTCAGCCCCAAGAAGAAGTGTATGGAGTGTATACCTGCACCACCGATTGTCCTCCAGTGAAGATGGAAGTCGAGATAAACGGCGTTCCAGTCTTCATGGAAGTGGACACGGGAGCGAGCCAGTCAGTGATGAGCCAGGATGCCTTCAAGAGGCTGTGGAATGAAAAACGACCCGAGCTGGTTCCAGTGCAGGAAAAGTTGCACACCTACACCAAGGAGCTGATCCCAGTCCTTGGTAGTGTGGATGTAAGTATAATCCATAATGGCGTGGTGCACAACAATCTGTGGATTGTTGCAGGTGATGGCCCAACACTACTCGGAAGAAGGTGGATGGGGACGATCCAGTGGAAATGGGAAGACCTCTTCACTCCAGCAATCGATGTCCTCCGTGCTCAGAGGCAGAGCAAAACCTCACCTTCGCTTGGGCCAGGCACCAGAGAATGTTTCAGCACAGCACCTGAGGCACAGACCGTCCATCACGAGTGCGTGGCAATGATCCGACCGGAACCATCTAAAAATACCTTCCCGGCTCCAGTGGCAGGACTCCTGGGGAGGAAGATCGAATTCACAGGCACCCTTCCAGCGTTTGTGGCAGAATCGCGGGAGAGAAGGATCAAGGCAGTCGACCTCGAGGGTTGAGGCAAGATGGCGTCCCTGCTGCAGCGAGGGGCAGCGTGGCTGAAAAATAGATGGCCGCGGCAACATCACGAGGTGCAACGCTGAGGGACCAACACATGGTGTCTAACAAAGGACCTGATTGGGGTAAAGCCAGCAGGGTTCTCTTCAGGAGACCTGCAACCAACTGAACTTAAAGAGACATTGTATGCATGGCAATCAATATAACGAACCGATTAAGATTGTGAACAGAACGTTGTTGCGAGATGTCAGTACCAATCCAAATGCAAAGAACCAAGTGTTGTGAGATGTCAGGAATAGTGTCCCCTAGAGCAGCGAGTGAGCGAATTTGGGAGGGTAAAAGCGCGAAGCCTGATACCCTGCCCCAGGTCTATCCCACGCTGCAGGCACCCGATGGCACCATTCGCCACGGACCTGGACACGAAAATGGCGCCAATACGCGCAGTCGGCCGCCATTGCCCACCACCCGGGTGGAGACGGTGCAGCCCCCGGACCCAGTCGCTACCTCGGCCATGTCCAGGAGCGAAAGGTCAGAACCAACGAGTTCCCCAAACGGGACCTGGAACAGCCAGGTTCCCAACACCGTTAGAGAGCAGGCAGAAGACTCTGCAACCCTCAAATAAGGGCTTGTATGTTTAACCAATAAGGGAATTAAGGGTTATGGGGAGCGGGCGGGTAAGTGGAGCTGAGTTTACGGCCAGATCAGCCATGATCTTGTTGAATGGCGGAGCAGGCTCGAGGGGCTAGATGGCCTACTCCTGTTCCTAATTCTTATGTTCTTATGTTCTTATAAAGAAGGACAGGGAGGCCACACACATCTGTGGCTCTGCCTACCACTAGGCAAGGGCAAAGGCCCTGAGTCCTGGCAAGGTGAACGAACCAAGCCCCCCCCGCTAGCAGGGGGCACGGTACCGGCATCAGACGACTAGCACCCTGTCCGGTTGCTCTGGAACTAGCGTCCTCGCATTCCTGTACTGCTACCTCAGTACTGACCATGACTAAACCATGAATGCAATCTACCCAATCCTGGCGCACGACCGTAAAACGTAACGAATGCAAGTCACGGAACCTAGGTGCCACAATACAAACTGAAAATGTTTTTGTTCTTCCTTTCTTTGTACTTGCACTGTGTCTGATCCTGTATGTTAATGTAACGGGCCTGCTGCATGATCTCGCTGTGGGGAGGGTGGATGTATGTAGCCATGGACACACACATGGATCACACCCAGAACCCACTGGAACCTCAACCACATCATCGAACCATCCAAACTGATAACCACTACCTAACGTTGTGGCAAAAGGACTTGGGGGTTAACAGGGAGAGAGCCAAGCCAAAGCACAGCCAAGGTGCAAGGGCTATTGGCACTTAAGTCTGGGGAGAGCTAAGACAGAGCACATAGTGCAAAGGTAATTGGCACAAAGGACTTGTGGGAGAGTGATGTTGTATATGCTGACTACGGATGTACTCTATGTGTAGTCACTGTGAGATTGTATAACATGGAGACTTGTTTACCTGATGTACTGTCAATAAGGTTCACACCGTGTAAATACATGCTGGCACCACTAGAGGGTACAACTGGTGGAGACCGGGGATTTCCTGCCCTGGTGTAAAGGCCCTGTATAAAAGGCGGCACGGCATGCTTGTACAGCACTCTGGAGTTTGGAATAAAGGACCAAGGTCAGTACAGTTTGAGTACAACACATTGCCTTGTGGAGTCATTCATATGTACATTATAGACATAACAGTGATGGCTTGCATCCTGGGTCTTAAGAGAAGTAAGTGGTGGCAGGGATTGTGGATGCATTGGTTGTAATTTACCCAAATTCCCTGGATCCTGGGGAGGTCCCAGCAGATTGGAAAACTGCAAATGTAACGCCCTATTCAAAAATGGAGGCAGACAAAAAGCAGGAAACTATAGACCAGTTAGCCTAACATCTGTGGTTGGTAAAATGTTGGAGTCCATTATTAAAGAAGCAGTAACAGGACATTTGGAAAAGCAAAATTTGGTCAGGCAAAGTCAGCATGAATTTATGAAAGGGAAGTCATGTTTGACAAATTTGCTGTAATTCTTTGAGGATGTAACGAACAGGGTGGATAAAGGGGAACCAGTAGATGTGGTGTATTTGGACTTCCAGAAGGCATTTAATAAGGTGCCACACAAATGGTTACTGCACAAGATAAAAATTCACGGGGTTGGGGGTAATATATTAGCATGGATAGAAGATTGGCTGGCAAACAGAAAACAGAGAGTTGAGATAAATGGTGCATTCTCTGGTTGACAATCAGTAACGAGTGGGGTGCCGCAGGGATCAGTGCTGGGACCCCAACTATTTACAATCTATATTAACGACTTAGAAGAGGGGACTGAGTGTAACGTAGCCAAGTTTGCTGACGATACAAAGATGGGAGGAAGGGCAATGTGTGAGGAGGACATAAAGAGACTGCAGGAGGAGGACATAGACAGGCTCAGTGAGTGGGCAAGAATTTGGCAGATGGAGTATAATGTTGGAAAGTGTGAGGTCATGCACTTTGGCAGAAAAAATCAAAGAGCAAGTTATTATTTAAATGGAGAAAGATTCCAAAGTGCTGCAGTACAGCGGGACCTGGGGGTACTTGTGCATGAAACACAAAAGGATAGTATGCAAGTACAGCAAGTGATCAGGAAGGCCAACTGAATCTTGGCCTTTATTGCAAAGGGGATGGAGTATAAAAGCAGGGAAGTCTTGCTACAGTTATACAGGGTATTGGTGAGGCCACACCTGGAATACTGCGTGCAGTTTTGGTTTCCATATTTACGAAAGGATATACTTGCTTTGGAGGCAGTTCAGAGAAGGTTCACTAGGTTGATTCCGGGGATGAGGGGGTTGACTTATGAGGCAAGGTTGAGCAGGTTGGGCCTCTATTCATTGGAATTCAGAAGAATGAGAAGTGACCTTATAAAAACGTATAAGATTATGAGGGGGCTTGACAAGGTGGATGCTGTAGGGGGTGGTGGATCTGTCAGCTTGCCTCCCTGACCCAGGGTGGCTGTGAGCGCTCCCACTCCCGGGTTCTCGAGCTTGGATTTATTAATCAGGGTGTGATACAGTGCCGCAGACAACTGCTTTGTACAAAGAAGATTTGGGTTTTATTGAAGAAAGCAAATAACACAAATACACTCCAATAAAACTGTAAAATCTTACACAAAGGTTCTAAACAATGGGGAATACTTTATTACAGGTAATAAACACAACAGAAATACCTCCCACCTCCCACTTACTCTCTAACTAGATCAAACTCTAGGGCCCCAGGGATTCATGCTCACCAGATTCTTCCTTTGACAGCGAGGTCTGTTTCGTGGTTTTGGGGTTCTTTGGTTATAGCCGGTTTGCCTTGCCGTATCCTGGACATGGTAGAAGACCTCTGCTGTGTATTGAAGCCAGTTGGGGTGAGTTCTTTTCTCCGATGTCGCGATGTTTCTTCCTGTGGTCTCTCGCCGGGTGCTCTCGGTCTTGTTGTTCCAAAGTGCTGGTCAGAATAGTTCTTTCTGTGATGGTCAGAACAGAGTAGTTCTCTTGGTACAATAAGCAATCAATTATACTCTGAGAGGCTGCTTAATCTTTGCGCCAAATCTAACGTTTCTTTTGTTTAAGTTTTGCTGCCCAGCTAACTGAAACTTGATTAAGTGTTTTAATCTGGCGTTGATAGATTTTTCTGAGCTGACGAGCTCTTGTCCATTGTTAAAGTTATACTCTGGTATCGAGTTGCCTGTCTGGGTCTGAGATTTCTATGCAGGTTGGAAAGGTGATTACAATTATGCACGTGTTGAATGGGTCCTGTGATTAGGGTGGTTCGATTGTTGGAAATGTTAATGTCTTCTAGGGGGCTGACTGAGATTAAACAGTTCCCCCAGACAATTTGATTAACTCCAATATTCAAACGGGCTTTACAGAGGTCGATCCCAACCTCTGGTTTGCAGCCTTTTTCCCTTTACAGGCCCAACATGCACCTTTAAAGTTCCAAACCTTGGTTAAAACTCATAGATTTCTTCCGTATGCATTTTAGGATCCCAAGCTTTCTGTTTAATAGTCCCAAATCAAATTTATTTTTCAGTGAGTCCAAACACTGCGGGGGTTTCCACGAATTTTGGAATCTTACATACAGAGAGGATGTTTCCACGGATGGGGGAGACTAGAACTAGAGGGCATGATCTTAGAATAAGGGGCCGCCCATTTAAAACTGAGATGAGGAGGAATTTCTTCTCTCAGAGGGTTGTAAATCTGTGGAATTCATTACCTCAGAGAGCTGTGGAAGCTGGGACATTGAATAAATTTAAGACAGAAATCGACAGTTTCTTAAACGATAAGGGGATTAAGGGGTTATGGGGAGCGGGCGGGGAAGTGGACCTGAGTCCATGATCGGACCAGCCATGATCGTATTAAATGGCAGAGCAGGCTCGAGGGGCTGTATGGCCGACTCCTGCTCCTATTTCTTATGTTCTTATGTCTTCAAATTGCAGGTGTTTCAGATGGATGTTTGGTTTACTTAGTCATCATATCCCTACATCCCACCTACTTACCATAAGAACATAAGAATTAGCAATAGGAGTTGGCCATTCGGCCCCTCGAACCTGCTCCGCCATTCAATGAGATCATGGCTGATCTTCGACCTCAACTCCACTTCCCTGCACTATCTCTATATCCTTTGATTCCCTTAGTTCCCAAAAATCTATCGATCTCTGTCTTGAATATACTCAAAGGCTGAACATCACAACCCTCTGGGGTAGAGAATTCCAAAGATTTACCACCCTCTGAGTGAAGAAATTTCTCCTCATCTCAGTCCTAAATGGCCGACCCCTTATTCTGAGACTGTGACCCCTGGTTCTCGACTCCCCAGCCAGAGTAAACATCACCCTGCATCTAGCCTGTGAAGCCCTGTAAGAATGTTGAATGTTTCAATGAGATCACCTCTCATTCTTCTAAACTCTAGAGAGTATAGGCCTAGTCTACTCAATCTCACCTCATAGGACAATCCCCCCATCCCAGGAATCAGTCTGGTGAACCTTCGTTGCACTTCTTCTATGGCAAGTGTATCCTTCTTTAGGTAAGGAGACCCAAACTGTACACAATACTCCAGGTGTGGTCTCACCAGGGCCCGATATAATTACAGTAAGTCGTCTTTACTCTTATACTCAAATCCTCTGGTAATAAAGGCAAACAATCCCATCTACTCACCATCTCTCTCAATTCCAGCTGCTCATCTACTCCCCCTTTCGCTCCCCCCTCTCCCTCTCAAAACATCTAGTTGTCTTTCACACCCGTTCTTTGATCTGTTTCAATACTAACTTATTTCCCAATTCTGTTGGCCTTTGGTGAAAAAAATTCCTCTGCTATTTCTCCTTCTTTTGTTAACTTGACTCCAGGGATTTGAATACTTCACACCAGTGAAATGAGTTCTTGGGCAAACATTGTAAATTTCCTTCATCTCCCAGTTCTGTGACCAGTACAGCCTAAAAAGATCAGCAAGATTATGGCAACACCATCACCTCCACATTCCCCTCCAAGCCACACACCATCCTGACTTGAAAATATATCACTGTTCCTTCTTCGTCGCCAATTGTTAGGTATGGAAGAACTCCACAAGACTGAGTACTGTGAGCTAAAACTGATGTGACCTTAGTCTCTTTAATACAACTCCAGAGTGCCTAAGCAGCATGGCAGACAACCTTTTGTACTGTCTTGCACGAGGTGTGCAGGTGACGCTTGGGCCTCCAACAGTTGCGCCCTCTGGTGGCAAGTCTTACACAGTTACAATGTTTACATACATAACAGTCGCTGGGTCAAAATCATGAAATTTCCGACATTGTGGGAGCACCTTCACCACACGGACTGCAGCGGTTCCAGAAGACGGCTCACCGTCACCTTCTCTAGGGGCAATTAGGGACGGGCAATAAATGCCGGCCTTGCCAGCGACGCCCACATCCCGAGAACTATTTTTTTTAAGTACGTTAACAAGAAATCTTGGGCTGGCTTTTTGGCTTTGATCATTTCAGGGCGGTAATGGCGGTGGGGCGGTAAAGTTAGCGCCAGGGAACAGTTTGCGCCTCAGTCAGTAACATTGGGCAGCTGGGCCCTGAGTGTGGGGTGCAGCGCTAAGTGAAGCGTTGTACACCTCTCTCGGGGCGTTAGCATGAGAAGATCCCGAGCTAAAGAGCCGGGCCGGGAGCGCTCCGAGTGACGCCTGGCTGGGGAGAGGGGGAAATAAAACCTGAAACCCCCCCCCGCCCCCCCCACACAAACATTCCCAATGCAGTGCTCCCACCACCACAATACAAATCGCAAAACAAATGAAACGATAAAACAATCGCTCTTACCTTAGGGCGGCATTACTTACCGCTGCACACTTGGTATAGGCCGGACCGGCCGTATTTACAGGCGGTCACTGCGGGGCGTGTTGTGGGGCAGACGGGTCGGACGGGAGTCAAAATTCACGTTGGTGTCGCAACTAGGGGCATTGCACACTGGGTGCAGCTCTTCCCCCGCTAAACTCGACCCCGAAACCCCCGCGGGGCGCTGGAGGCTGGCCGCCCGCCCTGAAACGGGGCACAATAACACGGAAAATCCCCCCCCTCTTCTGCTCCCCCCAAAAATCCAATCTTCTTAATTGCTCCTCAGAACTTAAATTCAGGAAACCTGGAATCTATGCTGCTCGCTCAAGTTAATTAAGGGAATGGTAGCACAGTGATTACGTTACAGGACCAGTAACCCAGAGACCTGGACTAATGATCCGGAGACGTGAGTTCAAATCCCGCCACGGCAGCTGGGGAATTTAAATTCAGTTCATTAAATAAATCTGGAATAAAATGCCAGTGTCAGTAATGGTGACCATGAAATTACTGGATTGTCGTAAAAACCCAACTGGTTCACTAATGTCCTTTGCATAGAAACATAGAAAATAGGTGCAGGAGTAGGCCATTCGGCCCTTTGAGCCTGCACCGCCATTCAATAAGATCATGGCTGATCATTCACCTCAGTACCCCTTTCCTGCTTTCTCTCCATACCCTTGATCCCTTTAGCCGTAAGGGCCACATCTAACTCCCTCTTGAATATATCCAACGAACTGGCCTCAACAACTCTCTGCGATAGGGAATACCACAGGTTAACAAATATCTGAGTGAATAAGTTTCTCCTCATCTCGGTCCTAACTGGCTTACCCCTTATCCTTAGATTGTGACCCCTGGTTCTGGACTTCCCCAACATCGGGAACATTCTTCTCGCATCTAACCTGTCCAGTCCCGTCAGAATCATATACCTTTCTATGAGATCCCCAGCAGGAGATCGAGAGCCAGCGGCAGTTGGTGAGAGGGGAGCGACCTATCAAAAGCCCAGCGGGAGATCGAGAGCCAGCGGCAGTTGGCGAGAGGCGGGAGCAGTGTCGGAGCGACCTATAAAAGACGACCGGTGCAGCTACAGCGGGAGAGAAAGCAAAATAGAAGTAGAAAGGAATCAAAAAGTGACGTCACAGCCAATGGGGTAAGTGATTGGCTGGTGATTGGTGAGTAGCTTTTCTTTTTCTTTTTTATATCAGTAAGTGAACTTTAGCATTGTTACTACCAATTTAAGTGTATCTAAGGGTTAAGACATGGCAGGAGAGCTCGGTCACGTGATATGCTCCTCCTGTACCATGTGGGAACTCGGGGACACTTCCGGTGTCCCTGGGCGCTACGTGTGTGGGAAGTGTATCCGCCTCGAGCTCTTGATGGTCCGCGTTGTGGAATTGGAGCTGAGGGTGGATTCACTCTGGAGCATCCACGATGCTGAGAATGACATGAGTATCACGTGTAGTGAGTTGGTCTTACTGCAGGAGAAGGGTCCACAGCCAGATAGGAAATGGAAGACCAGCAGGAAGAGTAGTGCAAGAAAGATAGTGCAGGGGTCCCCTGTGGTCATCCCACTGCAAAACAGATACACTGCTTTGAGTACTGTTGGGGGAGGTGACTCATCAGGGGAGGGCAGCAGCAGCCAAGTTCATGGCACTGTGGCTGGCTCTGCTGCACAGAAGGGCAGGAAAAAGATTGGGAGCGCGATAGTGATAGGGGATTCGATGGTGAGGGGAATAGATAGGCGTTTCTGCGGCCGCAACCGAGACTCCAGGATGGTATGTTGCCTCCCTGGTGCAAGGGTCAAGGATGTCTCGGAGCGGGTGCAGGACATTCTGAAATGGGAGGGAGAACAGCCAGTTGTCGTGGTGCACATTGGTACCAACGACATAGGTAAAAAAAGGGATGAGGTCCTATGAAAAGAATTTAAGGAGCTAGGAGCTAAATTAAAAAGTAGGACCTCAAAAGTAGTAATCTCGGGATTGCTACCAGTGCCATGTGCTAGTCAGAGTAGGAATCGCAGGATAGCGCAGATGAATATGTGGCTTGAGCAGTGGTGCAGCAGGGAGGGATTCAAATTCCTGAGGCATTGGAACCGGTGCTGGGGGAGGTGGGACCAGTACAAACCGGACGGTCTGCACCTGGCCAGGACCGGAACCAATGTCCTAGGGGGAGTGTTTGCTAGTGCTGTTGGGGAGGAGTTAAACTAATATTGCCGGGGGATGGGAACCTATGCAGGGAGTTAGAGGGAGACAAAAAGGAGGCAAAAGCAAAAGACAGAAAGGAGATGAGGAAAAGTGGAGGGCAGAGAAACCCAAGGCAAAGAACAAAAAGGGCCACTGGACAGCAAAATTCTAAAAGGACAAAGGGTGTTAAAAAAGCAAGTCTGAAGGCTTTGTGTCTTAATGCAAGGAGTATCCGCAATAAGGTGGATGAATTAAGTGTGCAAATAGATGTTAATAAATATGATGTGATTGGGATTACGGAGACGTGGCTCCAGGATGATCAGGGCTGGGAACTCAACATCCAGGGGTATTCAACATTCAAGAAGGATAGAATAAAAGGAAAAGGAGGTTGGGTAGCATTGCTGGTTAAAGAGGAGATTAATGCAATAGTTAGGAAAGACATTAGCTTGGATGATGTGGAATCTATATGGGTAGAGCTGCAGAACACTAAAGGGCAAAAAACGTTAGTGGGAGTTGTGTACAGACCTCCAAACAGTAGTAGTGATGTTCGGGAGGGCATCAAACAGGAAATTAGGGGTGCATGCAATAAAGGTGCAGCAGTTATAATGGGTGACTGGGCTAGCCAAACTGGAAGTAATACGATGGAGGAGGATTTCCTGGAGTGCATAAGGGATGGTTTTCTAGACCAATATGTCGAGGAACCAACTAGGGGGGAGGCCATCTTAGACTGGGTGTTGTGTAATGAGAGAGGATTAATTAACAACCTCATTGTGCGAGGCCCCTTGGGGAAGAGTGACCATAATATGGTGGAATTCTGCATTAGGATGGAGAATGAAACAGTTAATTCAGAGACCATGGTCCAGAACTTAAAGAAAGGTAACTTTGAAGGTATGACGCGTGAATTGGCTAAGATAGATTGGCGAATGATACTTAAGGAGTTGACTGTGGATGGGCAATGGCAGACATTTAGAGACCGCATGGATGAATTACAACAATTGTACATTCCTGTCTGGCGTAAAAATAAAAAAGGGAAGGTGGCTCAACCGTGGCTATCTAGGGAAATCAGGGATAGTATTAAAGCCAAGGAAGTGGCATACAAATTGGCCAGAAATAGCAGCGAACCTGGGGACTGGGAGAAATTTAGAACTCAGCAGAGGAGGACAAAGGGTTTGATTAGGGCAGGGAAAATGGAGTACGAGAAGAAGCTTGCAGGGAACATTAAGGCGGATTGCTAAACTTTCTATAGGTATGTAAAGAGAAAAATGTTAGTAAAGACAAACATAGGTCCCCTGCAGTCAGAATCAGGGGAAGTCATAACGGGGAACAAAGAAATGGCAGGCCAATTGAACAAGTACTTTGGTTCAGTATTCACTAAGGAGGACACAAACAACCTTCCGGATATAAAAGGGGTCAGAGGGTCTAGTAAGGAGGAGGAACTGAGGGAAATCTTTATTAGTCGGGAAATTGTGTTGGGGAAATTGATGGGATTGAAGGCCGATAAATCCCCAGGGCCTGATGGACTGCATCCCAGAGTACTTAAGGAGGTGGCCTTGGAAATAGCGGATGCATTGACAGTCATTTTCCAACATTCCATTGACTCTGGATCAATTCCTATCGAGTGGAGGGTAGCCAATGTAACCCCACTTTTAAAAAAAGGAGGGAGAGAGAAAGCAGGGAATTATAGACCGGTCAGCCTGACCTCAGTAGTGGGTAAAATGATGGAATCAATTATTAAGGATGTCATAGCAGCGCATTTGGAAAATGGTGACATGATAGGTCCAAGTCAGCATGGATTTGTGAAAGGGAAATCATGCTTGACAAATCTTCTGGAATTTTTTGAGGATGTTTCCAGTAAAGTGGACAAAGGAGAACCAATTGATGTGGTATATTTGGACTTTCAGAAGGCTTTCGACAAGATCCCACACAGGAGATTAATGTGCAAAGTTAAAGCACATGGGATTGGGGGTAGTGTGCTGACGTGGATTGAGAACTGGTTGTCAGACAGGAAGCAAAGAGTAGGAGTAAATGGGTACTTTTCAGAATGGCAGGCAGTGACTAGTGGGGTACCGCAAGGTTCTGTGCTGGGGCCCCAGCTGTTTACATTGTACATTAATGATTTAGACGAGGGGATTAAATGTAGTATCTCCAAATTTGCGGATGACACTAAGTTGGGTGGCAGTGTGAGCTGCGAGGAGGATGCTATGAGGCTGCAGAGTGACTTGGATAGGTTAGGTGAGTGGGAAAATGCGTGGCAGATGTAGTATAATGTGGATAAATGTGAGGTTATCCACTTTGGTGGTAAAAACAGAGAGACAGACTATTATCTGAATGGTGACAGATTAGGAAAAGGGGAGGTGCAATGAGACCTGGGTGTCATGGTACATCAGTCATTGAAGGTTGGCATGCAGGTACAGCAGGCGGTTAAGAAAGCAAATGGCATGTTGGCCTTTATAGCGAGGGGATTTGAGTACAGGGGCAGGGAGGTGTTGCTACAGTTGTATAGGGCCTTGGTGAGGCCACACCTGGAGTATTGTGTACAGTTTTGGTCTCCTAACTTGAGGAAGGACGTTCTTGCTATTGAGGGAGTGCAGCGAAGATTCACCAGACTGATTCCCGGGATGGTGGGACTGACCTATCAAGAAAGACTGGATCAACTGGGCTTGTATTCACTGGAGTTCAGAAGAGTGAGAGGGGACCTCATAGAAACGTTTAAAATTCTGACGGGTTTGGACAGGTTGGATGCAGGAAGAATGTTCCCAATGTTGGGGAAGTCCAGAACCAGGGGTCACAGTCTAAGGATAAGGGATAAGCCATTTAGGACTGAGATGAGGAGAAACATCTTCACCCAGAGAGTGGTGAACCTGTGGAATTCGCTACCACAGAAAGTAGTTGAGGCCAATTCACTAAATATATTCAAAAGGGAGTTAGATGAAGTCCTTACTACTCGGGGGATCAAGGGGTATGGCGAGAAAGCAGGAAGGGGGTACTGAAGTTTCATGTTCAGCCATGAACTCATTGAATGGCGGTGCAGGCTAGAAGGGCTGAATGGCCTGCTCCTGCACCTATTTTCTATGTTTCTATGTTTCTATCCTTCTAAACTCCAGTGAATAAAGGCCCAGTTGATCCAGTCTCTCCTCATATGTCAGTCCTGCCATCCCTGGAATCAGTCTGGTGAACCTTCGCTGCACTCCCTCAATAGCAAGATCGTCTTTCCTCAGATTAAGAGACCAAAACTGAACACAATATTCCAGGTGAGGCCTCACCAAGGCCCTGTACAACTGCAGTAAGACCTCCCTGCTCCTATATTCAAATCCTCTCACTATGAAGGCCAACATTACCATTTGCCTTCTTCACCACCTGCTGTACCTGCATGCCAACTTTCAATGACTGATGAACCATGACACCCAGGTCTCGTTGCACCTCCCCTTTTTCTAATCTTCTGCCATTCAGATAATATTTTGCCTTCGTGTTTTTGCCCCCAAAATGGATAACCTCACATTTATCCACATTACCGCGGAGGAGAGCTGCATTCTCCCAGCGGTGCTGGAGTCTTGTTGATGGGGTTGTCGCTTCAGGGCAGATGTGCATATATGCTAAAAAAAAAGAAGCAAAATCGGACTGGAATTAGTGGAGTCCCAGCTGCTAATTTTTGTAAATTCACCAAATTCTGGAGTGATTCCCGAGGATGGGAAGTCGAATGACGGTGTTAGAAAAAAGTTGGAGGTGGTGGGCCCAGCGGTCAGTGTTGGGTCTAAATCCGTTCTTTTGTGTATATAGATGATTTGGACTTAGGCATAGGAACAAAATCTCACAATTTGCTGACTACACAGAAATAGGAGGTTTGGCCTATAATGGGGAGGTCTGTAGAATACTTCAGGAAGGCATAGACAGATTCATGAAATGGGCACATAGGTGGTAATAGGCTTTTATAAATAGAGGCACAGTGTACAAGCTATAGAAGTAATGATAAATGTGTACAGAACATTGGTTAAACCAGAGTAAAAGGCTTCTGTGCCATTAAGGTACCCAATCATAGAAATAAAATTAGTACCTGATTCACCAGATGGGAAGCTATAGTTATCAGAAAAGACATGAGATATTGGAACAGAGAAGGCTAATGTGAGATTAAATAAAGGTTTTATCTATCAGGAGCCATAGCTGAAACCCAAGGAGGATTTGGGCTTTCTCCTTGTTATCACTGTCCTCTCGTACTTTGTATCTCAGCTTAAGACCGCCCTAAATGGAGGAAGTGCATCCGGGAGGGTGCTGTGCACCTTGAGTCTCGTTGCAGGAACATGCAGGAACCAAGCGCAGGCAGCGGAAGGAGTGTGCGGTAAACCAGACTCCACACCTTTCCTCCAACCACTGTCTGCCCCACCTGTGACAGAGACTGTAAATCCTGTATTGGACTGTTCAGTCACTTAAGAACTCATTTTAAGAATGGAAGCAAGTCTTCCTCGATTCCGAGGGACTGCCTATGACGAACTCAGCTTAATCGTAATAACAATTTTTTAAAAACACAATTCCGACCCTTCCCGAAAAACTTGAATAACTCTTCAACAAATTCATTTTTCGATGTAAAAATTCTCTGGAAATTTTTCCCAGTGGGATGGGAATATAAGATCGGAAATCTCTCCTGGGGACACAGAAGTCTCACTGACTGAGCAATGGGCTGTTATTATCACTAATACATTTTTTTCCAAAGTGATTAATTCTGCACACATCCTGGTAAGATCGTTTTCTTGTCTATATTGCCGCTGGGTCGGGTTTCACAGGAGCAATGCGCTTTTCGCATTAAGAATAACCCAACTCAGGAGCTTCTTTGCCCTTGAGACTGACTCCAGATATATCGTGTTTCTTACAACCGGTAACTGAGACAAAGACTCCAATTAAGGAACTCGAGTCACCTTAACCAGCCTCGAGCCCAAACAAATCATCTGTGTGAGTGCACTCTCCATCCATTCCACAGTTAGAGTGAATGTGGACAAACTGTTTCCAGTGGCAGGAGGGTCAGTAACCGGGGGGCACAGATTGAGGGTGATCAGCAAAAGATCCAGAGGGGACATGAGGAAACAGTTTATTTTCACGCAGCGAGTTGTTGTGATCGGGAACGCACTGCCTGAAAGGGCGGTGGGAGCAGATTCAATAGTAACTTTCAAACCGGGAATTGGATAAATACTTGAAGGGGCAACATTTTACAGGGCTGTGGGGAAAGAGGAGGGGAGTGGGACTGATTGGATCGCTCTGTCACAGAGCCGGCACAGGCATGATGGGCCGAATGGCCTCCTTTTGGGATGTGGGGCTTCGCTGGCAAGGCCGGCATTTATTGCCCATCCCTAATTGCCCCTTGAGAAGATGGTGGTGAGCTGCCTTCTTGAACCGCTGCAGTCCGTGTGGTGAAGGTGCTCCCACAGTGCTGTTAGGGAGGGAGTTCCAGGATTGTGACCCAGCGACGATGAAGGAACGGCCGATATATTTCCCAGTCAGGGTGGTGTGTGACTGGGAGGGGAACGTGGAGGTGGTGGTGTTCCCATGCGCCTGCTGCCCTTGTCCTTCTAAGTGGTAGAGGTCACTGGTTTGGGAGGTGCTGCCGAAGAAGCCTTGGTGAGTTGCTGCAGTGCATCTTGTAGATGGTACACACTGCAGCCACGGTGCGCCGGTGGTGGAGGGAGTGAGTGTTGAAGGTGGTGGATGGGGGGCCGATCAAGCGGCTGCTTTGTCCTGGATGGTGTCGAGTTTCTCGAGTGTTGTTGGAGCTGCACCATCCAGGCAAGTGGAGAGTATTCCATCACACTCCTGACTTGTGCCTTGTAGATGGTGGAAAGGCTTTGGGGAGTCAGGAGGTGAGACACTCGCTGCAGAACACCCAGCCTCTGACCTGCTCTTGTAGCCACAGTATTTATGTGGCTGGTCCAGTTAAGTTTCTGGTCAATGGTGACCCTCAGGATGTTGATGGTGGGGGATTCGGCGATGGTAATGCCGTTGAATGTCAAGGAGAGGTGATTAGATTCTCGCTTATTGGAGATGGTCATTGTCTGGCACTTGTGTGGAATATATGTTACTTTACATTTATCAGCCCAAGCCTGAATGTCCGTGCAGAGCTGTATCATTCTCATCATAGGCAGTACCTCGGAATCGAGGAAGACTTGCTTCCACTCCTGAAGTGAGTTATTTGGTGGCTGAACAGTCCAATACGAGAGCCACAGTCTGGGACAGACATTCGTCGAGGGAAGGGGGGTGGGACTGATTTGCCGCACGCTCCTTCCGCTGCCTGTGCCTGACCTCTCCATGCTCCCGGCGTTGAGATTCGAAGAACTCAACGCCCTCCCGGATGCACTTTCTCCACCTAGGGCGGTCTTCGGCCAGGGACTCCCAGGTGTCAGTGGTGATGTCGCACTTTATCAGGGGGGCTTTGAGGGTGTCCTTGTAAGGTTTCCGCTGCCCACCTTTGGCTCGTTTGCTGTGAAGGAGCTCCGCACAGAGCAATTGCTTTGGGAGTCTCGTGTCTGGCATACGTACTATGTGGCCTGCCCAGCGAAGCTGATCGAGTGTGGCCAGTGCTTCAGTGCTGGGAATGTAGGCCTGGACGAGGACGCTGATGTTGGTGCACCTGTATGAGTAGTTTTGCTAGCTTCACGTTCACATTCTCCATCAAACCGCTTCTCACAATCGCAGACCCTACTCACCTCCCAAACACAGCATTACAGAGTCTCTGGCACATTGGCGAGCACATTGGAATCCTAGCTGATGGTTATTATTGCAATCAATGATTGTGAATTCGAGTCCCACAAGCGTTACACAGGATATACGGCACAGAAACAGGCCGTTCGGCCCAACCAGTCCATGCCGGTGTTTATGCTCCACTCGAGCCTCCTCCCGTCTTTCCTCATCTAAATCTATCAGCATATCCCTCTATTCCCTTCTCCCCCATTTGCTTGTCCAGCCTCCCCTCAAATACATCGATACTATTCGCCTCAACCACTCCCTGTGGCAGCGAGTTCCACATTCTCACCGCTCTCTGGGTAAAGAAATTCCTCCTGAATTCACCATTGGATTTCTTGGTGACTGTCTTATATTGATGGCCTCTAGTTATGCTCTTCCCCACAAGTGGAAACATTCTCTGTGTATCCACCCTATCAAAACTTGCATAATTTTAAAGACCTCTATTACTTCACCCTTCTTTTTTGATTAGTTTATTTAATATATCCTTTTTTTAAAAAAATGCACTTATCTCCTCGCTAATCTCATCATCCAATGTCATGTCCACCTGTTCTATCTCCCTGGTAAATACTGAAGCAAAATAATGATTTAATATTTCTGCCATCTCTCTATCGTTACCTGTGATATTATCCTGTCTATTCCCATCCCAAACTTCCTTTTTTATTGATGTGCCTGTAAAATATTTTACTATTTTGTTTTATGTTCCTTGATAATTTAATTTCACAGTGCCTCTTTGCCTTCCAAATTGATTTTTTTGACTTCTCTCCTAATCTTTTTGTATTCTCCCTTATCATGCACTCCCCTGTTGTCTATTTACTTAATGCATGTCTCTTTCCTTACCCTCAATTGTTCCCTTATGGCTTTATTCATCCATGGAGTCTAAGTAGTGTTTAGGTTGTTCTTTCATTTTAGCAGAAAATATTGTTCCTGCACTCTGTTGAACATCTTTTTAAATGTTTCCCATTGCTGTTCTACATCGTTTTTTGCAATATTGTTTTGCCAAAAGAGTTTGATTACTTCATTGAATATTTCTCCTCTTTTTATTTTAAATGAGGCTATATCATTTCTAATCTCATCTTGCCATGTCATGTCCACCTCCTCTGTCACCCTGGTAAATGCTGAAGCAAAGTAATTATTTTATATATCTGCCATTTCGCTATTGAAATATCCTTGCGATTTTAACCTGTCCATCCCTCAGTAGCCCTACTCCCATCCCAACTTTACTTTTTTATTATTGTGCCTACAGAATATTTTACTATTTCGTGTTATGTTCCTTGATAATTTAATTTCATAGTTCTTCCTTGCCTTCCTAATTGTTTTTTTGGACTTCTCTCCTAATCTCTTCATATTCTCTCTTGTCATGCGCTCCCCTGCTCTCCATGTACTTAGTGTATGCCTCTTTCCTTACCTTCAATTGTTCGTTTATGGCTTTATTCGTCCATGGTGTCTCATTAGTATTTAGTTCTTGTGTTTTAGCGGAATATATTTTTCCTAGACTCTGTTGATTACCATTTTAAATTCTTCCCATTGCTGTTCTACAACATTGTTTACCGATACTGTTATCAGTTTATTTTCCCAAGTTCTATTCCCAGCCCACCAAAATTGATTCTTCTCCAATATATTATCTGACCTGCGTATGTCATTCTTAATTGTTATTTTAAATCGCATTACATTATGGTCGCTATTGGCTAGATGTTCCCTTATTTTTACTTCTCATCTGCTCTGCTCATTATCGATTACTAGATCTAGTAGTAAATCCTCCCTTATAGGGCTCCTTCTACATTGGGTTAGAAAGGATCCCTGTACACATTGTAGGAACTCCATTCCCTTATCCCCTTTACCTACCTCTCTGCCCTGGGGCAGTGTAGAGGGAGCATTGCTCTGTACCTAACCCGTGCTATACCTTGTAAGGGGGTGGTCTCTATGAGGGGGTCAGGTTCCCTTCTAACCAACTTGAGCGGTTGAATCGCTCTCACTCCCTTGGGTTCTGGACTCTGGATTTATTTGGGGGGGTGTGACAAAGTGCAAAGGACACTGGTTTGATGCAAAAGAACTTTGATTTTATTACAGTCAAGAAATTACAAACTTATAATTACTCTAATAAGAAAGTGTAATGTCAAAACTTATTCAAACTTATTAAAGAACAATACCTTACACACTCAGAGGGGGTTACAATAGCTTATAATGACTCTAATAGAGAACAACACATTACATTCAAAGGGGGTCACAGTAGAATTAAACCTCCCACCTCCCAATACTTAATCCTAGCTCGGTTAGACTCCAGGGCCGGCAAGGACTATGCTTATCAATCCTTTTGACAGTTAACGGTAGATCGTGGTTTCAGGGTTCGCTGGATGTGGTAGGGTCTGCTTGCCATACCCTGAACATCGGAGAAGACTTTCTGCTGCGCATTCTTCAGTTGGGTTGAGTCCGCTGATGCGGTAAGGCGCGTTTTGGATCTGTGGGGTAAGTACCCATTTTCTTTGGTTAGAAATAGATTTCTACAGTCTGTTAGGGAATGTTTTACCCGTCGGTAGGTCAGGATCAGATTGTAGAGAGGAAACTTTTCAATTCTTCGGTTTTTCCCCGTTGGAGTTTTGTTTCGAGTTTGGTCGATCGCGGTGGTTTTCCGTTGATACCAGGTTGGTTGTGGTCAGTTGCTGCTGCGATGGTGATGTTCTTCCTTCCTTCAGGACTTCGGGGCTGGAGAAGTTAGTTTACAACTGTCGAGTTGGTTTCTCTCCTTGTCTTGATGACATCAGCTTGGTCTCGGTTGTATGGCAAAGTGTGTCACCTGAGATAGTAGCAAACTTGTAGCTAGTGAGCAACCTAACCTCTGTTGAAAACAGGGGCCAATTATACGGTTTGAGTGGTTCTAATCTTGGCGGCAAATCAGTTCAGAATCCTTTGTTCGAATTTGGTAGGCTTGACTCTTCTTTGTAGTATTTTGGCGGGCTCGTTAAAAGTTAAGATATTTTGGGTGGGTTGATGTTCGAAAACTGTTTCCTGATGGAAATATTAGCTTGGTAATCGCAATGTCCTTTGTGCTTAGTTTTCTGCATACAGGCTGGATTGGGTTTCTTTGTGATATATATGCTGAAATGGTGTTCCAGATTCAGGTTGATGGCTGGCTATCTCTGGGTCATTTTGTAATGTTAATGTCTCTTGTGGAGAAGGATTCTCGAATACCCATTTCTCCAGACAGGTTACTCTAGTCCTCACACCCAGGTAGTCTCACTAATCAGGTTGTCTCCTGTTAGTTCTTTAGGCCCGCCCACAGCTTTGAATTTGTCTTGTAAAAGTTCAAAATTCTATTAAAGTTCGTAGTTTCTTCCATAAGCATTTTAGGATTTCAAACTTTTTGGTAGATAGTCCGAAATTAAATTTCCTTTCGAATGAGCTCAAACACTGGGGGGGTTTTTGTGAATTTTGCATCCCTTCAACCTGCCCTGGGAGTGTTTGATGGGACAGTGTAGAGGAAGCTTTACTCTGTATCTAACCCGTGCTATACCTGCCCTGGGAGTGTTTGATAGGACAGAGTAGAGGGAGCTTTACTCTGTATCTAACCCATGCAGTACCTGCCCTGGGAGTGTTTGATGGGACAGTGTAGAGGAAGCTTTACTCTGTATCTAACCCGTGCTATACCTGCCCTGGGAGTGTTTGATAGGACAGAGTAGAGGGAGCTTTACTCTGTATCTAACCCATGCTGTACCTGCCCTGGGAGTGCTTGATGGGACAGTGTAGAGGGAGCTTTACTCTGTATCTAACCCCGTGCTGTACCTGCCCTGGGAGTGCTTGATGGTACAGTGTAGAGGGAGCTTTACTCTGTATCTAACCCCGTGCTGTACCTGCCCTGGGAGTGTTTGATGGGACAGTGTCGAGGGAGCTTTACTCTGTATCTAACCCATGCTGTACCTGCCCTGGGAGTGCTTGATGGGACAGTGTAGAGGGAGCTTTACTCTGTATCTAACCCTGTGCTGTACCTGCCCTGGGAGTGTTTGATGCTGAAAGTGCTGCACTCACGTACCTCACACTGAGGAACTGAAAAATCACAAATGAAAGATGGAACTAATCTAGTTGAATGTTTGCTGTGAAATTCTCACTGAGTGCATGAGCCAGCGTGAAGCCCTAGGAATCCCAGGAAAGCTTGGAGCTGTGACCTGTGAAAATCACACTGTGTAAATCAGTCATTGCTTCTTCCTCCTCACTTGCACTTGTGCTGGTGAGGAATATATTTCTGTAGCAGTGATTATTCCAGTTCTCACTCAGTAACGAGCCGAAGTATGAGTAACCCCTGTGGTGGATTTCCTGTTGTGTATGACTCACTCGGTTGTGGGCCCTTGCCCAGACATTCCAACATCTCCTTCATTCTCCGAGTCTGAACATCTCTCAATTAGCACACAGGAGACCTTTGTGCTGAGGTTCAGCGCTTTAATTGGTTCAATAAATCGTTTCAAGAATCGCATCTATGAAAATGCTCCCAGTCAGTCTGTGTCGTGTGACCTCGGGGCTGAGCAATGGCCCGGCTGTGACCACATTTATACCCCACGTCACCACGTCCCAAACCTCTTCACAGCCAACAAAGCACTGTTTGAAACATAGTCACTGTTGTAATGTGTGGGAACATGGCAGCCAAATTGCGCACAGCAAGAGCCCACAAAGAGCAACAAAGTCATGACCAGAAAATCTGTCTTTTTAGTGATGTTGGTTAAGGGATAAATCTTAATGCCATGAAAGGCGCTATATGAATGCGAGTTCTGACTTTTCTTCAGGGGCTCTTCTGGCCCCATTACACCTACCAGCTATGCCGTGATTCCCTCGGTAGATATGACCGGGAATCTTCTCGGTCATGGGCATCCCACTGTGAATCTGCCCTGCAGAATTGATGAGCCCCCCGGAACATGAGAAGAGGAGGGGTCACGGAGGGGTCAGAGCAGCTGGGGAAAGTCCCACCTGACCCTCGCCCAGTGTCAAGAGAAAAATCCAGGCTGACGTCCTCTAAAATAAAAGAGCATTGAGGGCAATATTCCTCAAACATTCTTTCCCGATGTGCTTCAAACCTTTCTCCCAATATTCCTTCAACCTCTTCCCAATATTCATCAAAGCTTCTTCTGAATGTTCTTCAAACCTTCCCAATATTCCATAAAACTTCCTCCCAATATTCATCAAACCTTCCCAATATTCCACAAAACTTCTTTGCAATATTCCTCTAAATTCCTCGCTAACGTTCTTTAAACGTATCTATTTGTGCCGTCAACTCATCTATTTTGTTACGAATGCTGCGTGCATTCAGATAAAGAGCTTTTAAATTAGTTTTTTTTACCATTTTTACCTGCTTTAACCCCACTTTATGTTTTATACACTCTGTCCCTTCCTGGTACGCTCTGGTTTTCATTTCCCCGTGCTATCCTGCTCCATTGCCTTCTGCTTATTCTTTGACTTTTTACATTTTCGATCAGCTGAACGCTCCCCCCCACTATTTAGTTTAAAGCCCTTTCTACAGCCCGAGTTATTCGATTTGCCAGGACCCTAGTCCCAGCATAGTCTAAGTGGAGCCCGTCCCAACGGAACAGCTCTCTCTTACCCCAGTACTTGTGCCAGTGCCCCAGGAACCAAAACCCATTTCTCCCACACCTGTCTTCGAGCCACGTGTTTAATTTCTCTGCTCTTATTTACCTGATGCAAATTTGCTTGTGGCTCGGATAGTAATCCAGAGATTATTACCTTTGTGGTTCTGCTTTTTAATTTGATCATTAAAATGTCATGAACAGGTGCAGTAAATAATCAAAAAGAATGCTGGCCTTTATATCTAGAGGACTAAAATACAAGGGGGCAGAAGTTTTGCTGTAGCTACACAGAATCCTGGTTAGACCTCACCTGGGGTACTCTGAGCCGTTCTGCACACCTCACTTTAGAGAGCATGTATTGGCCTTGGAGGCAGGGCAGCGTAGGTTTACCAGAATGATAACCGGACTTCAAGGGTTAAGCTACAGATGAACATAAGAATTAAGAGCAGGAGCCGGTCATTCGGACCCTCGAGCCTGCTCCACCATGCAATGAGATCCTGGCTGATCTTACGAGGAGAGAGTACACAAATTAGGGTGTTATTCCCCAGAATTTAGACGGTTAAGGGGTGATCTGATTGAAGTTTTCAAGATATTAAGGGGAACAGATAGGGTAGATAGAGAGACACTATTGGTTGGGGATTCTAGGACGAGGGGGCAGAGTCCAATAATTAGAGCCAGATCTTTCAGGAGTGAGATTAGGAAACACTTCTACA
This sequence comes from Pristiophorus japonicus, assembly GCF_044704955.1. Lineage (NCBI taxonomy): Eukaryota > Metazoa > Chordata > Chondrichthyes > Pristiophoridae > Pristiophorus > Pristiophorus japonicus. The sequence goes on from NC_091993.1 coordinate 126,321,355, forward strand.
CACAAAGGGTAGAAGTTTGGCACTCTCTTCCTCAAATGGCAATTGGTGCTGGGTCAATTGTTAATTGTAAATCGGAGATTGATGGCTTTTTGTTAACCAAAGGTATTAAGGGATATGGGCCAAAGGCGGGTATATGGAGTTAGGTCGCAGATCAGCCACGATCTCATTGAATGGCGGAGCAGGTTCGAGGGGCTGAATGTTCACGTGAAGAATGGTCACTTCGCCAAGGAACCAGAGGACAGCAGAGAGAGTCACAGATGGTGAATTGGAGGAAAAAGTTTGAAAAAACAAGAAGTTTCAGCGACGTTGCAGTCCTCGAAGGTGAGCGTGGCGAGCATCGAGTGGTGTCCAACGGCTGATCTCTCACATTACACAAACTGAGAATCGTGCTCCCTGATGTTAGTGGGATGTGTCAGAGTTTGTTCCTGTTGTGTTTCCCACGGGGCGCGGCGTGTTGGAAACCTGTTTCATTCCATTTCACACTTCGATTTGTAAATAACTGCACTGTGACTTTCGAGCTGCCAGTCATTTATTCTGTTAATATGTGAAACAGAGTGACTATTTGCACTGTGTTCTTGCTGCGTCTGCGTCCTCTTGGACTCCGCCCTAACGCTTCTTGCGCATGCGCAGACTCGACCCGGAACACTGCTGAAACACTGCTGTCAGCCTTTGCATCAATGCGGTCTTCTGTGGGAGAGAACATCCCACAGAAGAGAGAGAGAGAGACACAGGGGGGGGGGGAAGAGAGAGAGACATGGGGGAGAGAGAGAGAGAGAGAGATAGGTGGGTGGGAGGAGAGAGAGAGAGAGAGAGAGAGAGAGAGATAGGTGGGTGGGGGGAGAGAGAGAGAGAGAGAGAGAGAGAGAGACAGGGGAGGGGTGAGAGCGAGAGAGACAGTGGGGGGGGGGAGAGGGAGGGAGAGACGGGGAGGGGTGAGAGCAAGAGAGACAGTGGGGGGGGGAGAGAGAGAGAGAGAGAGAGAGAGAGATAGGTGGGTGGGGGGAGAGAGAGAGAGGGAGGGAGAGACGGGGGAGGGGTGAGAGCGAGAGAGACAGTGGGGGGGGAGAGAGAGGGAGAGACGGGGGAGAGGTGAGAGCGAGAGAGATGGTGGGGGGGCGGGGGAGAGTGAGAGACATGGGGGAGGGGGGTAGAGTGAGAGACACGGGGGGAGAGCGATAGACACGGGAGGAGAGAGAGATACGGGGGAGGGGTGAAAGCAAGAGACATGGGTTGAGGGGAGAGAGAGATATAGGGGGGGATAGAGCGAGACATGGAGGGGAAGAGAGAGAGAGATATCGGGGGGGTGAGAGAGAGAGGTGGGAAGTGGGAGTGGGGTTCGGAGGAGAGAGCGGGAACTCAAGGAAAATATCTCATGATCTTCCAACCCCCTTTACACCCACAGTGGATGAAATCCGGAAGTCACAACACTGTCACTATTCACTTCATATCTAATAAACCTGTTAACAATCCGTGACCCACACACAATGCCCCATCTGTAGCGGGGCGGTGGGGAGGTGGGGGTGTGCTGCGGTTGGGGAGGTTAAGATCACGCACTTGCGCTGGGGTAAGGGACTTTGGCTGGCGGCGGTGGTGGGGGCGGTGGGGGGGGGGGGGGCGAAGGATGAACCTGAGCTGGGGGTGTCAGGGACCGGCTGGGGGAGGGGAGGCATGCTCTTGGTCTGGGCACGGAGGTTTGGGAGGCTTTTGCTGGAGCTGTGTCCTCTCTGTGACTGCTTGCAGAATGGCTCGAATTGCACTGTGCAAAGTCACTCAGAACTCGGGCTGGGCGGTTCAAGTTACACACTCCAGAGAAACCTTTGGGTGTGGCTTATCCTCCAAGGGAACCAATCAGCAATGCGGTCATCTGACAACGGGGAGCCAATCAGCCAGAAACACAGTGCAAATAAACGCGTCCTATATTAAAAGTCTAGTGTCCTGAGATGACGAGGTTGTCTTATGAAGAAAGGTTGAGCGGGTTGGGCCTGTACTCATTGGAATTTAGAAGAATGAGAGGTGATCTTATTGAAACATATAAGATACTGAGGGGGCTTGACAGGGTAGATGCAGAGAGGATGTTTCCCCTCGTTGGGGAATCTCGAACAAGGGGGCATAGTTTCAGAATAAGGGGCCGCCCATTTAAAACGGAGATGAGGAGGAATTTCTTCTCTCAGAGGGTCGTGAATCTTTGGAATTCTCTGCCCCAGAGAGCTGTGGAGGCTGGGCCATTGAATATATTTAAGGTGGAGATACACTCTAAATGCAGAACCCAAAACTGGAAGCAATATTCTAACTGTGGCCTGCGATTTCTATAGGTTTCGCATTACCTCTATGCTCGTCAACTTGATTTCCCTATTTATAAAACCGAGGAGCCCATAAGCTTATTTTACAACGTTGTCAAGTTGTCTTTCCACTTTCAAAGATTTTTATGTAAATTGACCCCTACATCTTTCTGCTCCTCTATTCCTTTAAAGGTTTGCATCTATCTGCCCAATCTACTATCCTCCTGAAGTTGTTAACTTTCCTCATCATAGTTGACAATTGCCACATATGTACCATCTGCAAATATGATATTGTTTCTTCATAGTCCAGTCCCGATCAGTTATATATATATTGAGAAGAGCAAAGGTTCTAACAGTGATACCTACAATCCAAAGAACATCCATTAACCACTACTCTCCATTTACTCTGTCCTTTACCCTACTTGCCATCCATGTTGCCACATCTCCATTACTAGCATGTGCCTTAACTTTATCAGCAATCCACCCAATCAAATGCCTTTCGAAAACATAATCGTATCATTCAGACTTGGGCTGATAAGTGGCATGTGGCATTTGCGTTGCACAAGTGCCAGGCAATGACCATCTCCAATAAGACAGTCTAACCACCTCTCCTTGACATTCATCGCCGAATCCCCACCATCAACATCCTGGGGGTCATCATTGACCAGAAACTTAACTGGACCAGCCACATAAATATTGTGGCTACAAGAGCGGGTCAGAGGCTGGGTATTCTGCGGCGAGTGTCTCACCTCCTGACTCCCCAAAGCCTTTCCACCATCTACAAGACACAAGTCAGGAGTGTGATGGAATACTCCCCACTTGCCTGAATGAGTGCAGCTCCAACAACACTCAAGAAGCTCGGCACCATCCAGGACAAAGCAGCTGCTTGATCAGCTCCCCATCCACCACCTTCAACACTCACTCCCTCCACCACCGGCGCACCGTGGCTGCAGTGTGTACCATCTACAAGATGCACTGCAGCAACTCGCCAAGGCTTCTTCGGCAGCACCTCCCAAAGCCGTGGCCTTTACCACCTAGAAGGACAAGGGCAGCAGGCGCACGGGAACACCACCACCTCCACGTTCCCCTCCAAGTCCCACACCATCCTGACTGGGAAATATATCGGCCGTTCCTTCATCGTCGCTGGGTCACAATCCTGGAACTCCCTCCTAACAGCACTGTGGGAGCACCTTCACCACACGGACTGCAGCGGTTCAAGAAGGCGGCTCACCACCACCTTCTCAAGGGGCAATTAGGGACGGGCAATAAATTCCGGCCTTGCCAGCGACACCCACATCGCAGGAATGAATAAAAAACCATCCACTACATTTCTTTTACGTATAGACTCTGATATTTCCTCCAAAAACTCTAAATTTGTCAACCAACTTGCCATTTACAAATCCATTATTAACTCATCTCCCTCTGAGGAAGAAAGAAAGAAAGACTTGGATTTATATAGCGCCTTTCACGACCACCGGACGTCTCAAAGCGCTTTACAGCCAATGAAGCACATTTGGAGTGTAGTCACTGTTGTACTGAGGATAAAGGTCACACAGCCCAAGATCGCCTTATTTGGCTTGGGGTCAAATTTTGTTTGATAACATTACTGTGAAGCGCCTTGGGATGTTTTGCTACGTTAAAGGTGCTATATAAATGCAAGTTGTTGTTACTGTTAGGAGGGGTTTGCAGTAGGGATCACACTGAGCCAATCGGTAAGCAGACAGTGTGTATCTCTGTCGGCTCTCTGATGCCGTGCCCTCTGCGAGATATAAACATTATCATCATAGGCAGTCCCTCGGAAGCGAGGAAGACTTGCTTCCACTCTTAACATGAGTTCTCAGGTGACTGAACAGTCCGATACGGGAATTACAGTCTCTGTCACAGGTGGGACAGGCAGTGGTTGAAGGAAAGGGTGGGTGGGGAGTCTGGTTTGCCGCACGCTCCTTCCGCTGCCTGCGCTTGATTTCTGCATGCTCTCGGTGACGAGACTCGAGGTGCTCAGCGCCCTCCGCTCTTCCTCCACTTAGGGCGGTCTTTAGCCAGAGACTCCCAGGTGTCAGTGGGGATGTTGCATTTTATCAGGGAGGCTTTAAGGGTGTCCTTGAAACATTTCCTCTGACCACCTGAGGCTCGTTTGCCGTGTAGGAGTTCCGAGTAGAGCACTTGCTTTGGGAGTCTCGTGTCGGACATGCAGACAATGTGGCCCGCCCAACGGAGCTGATCAAGTGTGGTTAGTGCTTCGATGCTGGGGATGTTGGCCTGGATGAGGGCACTAATGTTGGTGCGTCTGTCCTCCCAGGGGATTTGTAGGATCTTGCGGAGACATCGCTGGTGCTATTTCTCCAGTGACTTGAGGTGTCTACTGTACATGGTTCATGTCTCTGAGCCATACAGGAGGGTGGGTATTACTACAGCCCTGTAGACCATGAGCTTGGTGGCAGTTTTGAGGGCCTGGTCTTCAAACACTCTCTTCCTCAGGCGGCCGAAGGATGCACTGGCGCACTGGAGGCGGTGTTGGATCTCGTCGTCAATGTCTGCTCTTGTTAATAGGAGGCTCCCGAGATAAGGGAAGTGGTCCACGTTGTCCAGGGCCGTGCCGTGGATCTTGAAGACTGGGGGGCAGTGTTGTGCGGCGAGGACAGGCTGGTGGAGGACCTTTGTCTTACTGATGTTTAGCGTAAGGCCCCTGCTTTCGTACCCCTCAGTAAATACGTTAACTATGTCCTGGAGTGCAGCCTCTGTATGTGCGCTATATGAGATCTAAGCAGCCCACCACATGGACCAGACAGCACGGGGCGCCGACTGCTGAACGAATGAGCTCAGGTGCTGAGCCCATTAATGCTGAGGGCTGTGTCTCGGATTGGTAGGTTAATGCAGTCATTAGCACTGAGGATATTAACAGGTCATCACACAGCTCCCAGCCTCATCGTCTCCTGATCTTAGACTGCCAGTCAAAAGAGAAAGAAACACAAACAGGAAATGCCTGAAACACTCAGCGGTTCAGGCAGAATCTGTGGAGGGAGAAACCGAGTTAATGTTTCGGGTCGATGACCCTTTGTCAGAAGCAGTATTTTGCTTTTGTAAAAAAGAAAGAACTTGCATTTATATAGCGCCTTTCACGACTTCAGGATGTCCCAAAGCACTTTACAGCCAATGAAGTACTTTTGGAGTGTAGACACTGTTGTAATGTGGGGAAACGCAGCAGCCAAATTGCGCACAGCAAGCTCCCACAAACAGCAATGTGATAATGACCAGTATAAAAGCAAATTACTGCGGATGCTGGAAATCTGAAATAAAAACAGAAAATGCTGGAAACACTCAGCGAGTCAGGCAGCATCTGTGGAGAGAGAAACAGAGTTAACGTTTCAGGTCGATGACCCATCGTCAGATGATGATAATGAACAGATATTTTAATTGAGGACACCGGGGAGAACTCCCTTACTCATCTTCAAAATAGCGGCATGGAATCTTCTCCATCCTCTTAAGGGGGCAGACAGAAAGACGGCACCTCTGACAGTGCGGCACTCCCTCAGTACTGCCCCTCTGACAGTGCAGCACGCCCTCAGTACTGCCGCTCTGACAGTGCAGCATTCCCTCAGTACTGCCGCTCTGACAGTGCAGCATTCCCTCAGTACTGCCGCTCTGACAGTGCAGCATTCCCTCAGTACTGCCGCTCTGACAGTGCAGCACTCCCTCAGTACTGCCGCTCTGACAGTGCAGCACTCCCTCAGTACTGCACCTCCGACAGTGCGGCCCTCCCTCAGCACTGCCCCTCCGACAGTGCAGCACTCCCTCAGTACTGCCCCTCCGACAGTGCGGCACTCCCTCAGTACTGCCCCTCCGACAGTGCGGTGCTCCCTCAGTACTGCCCCTCCGACAGTGCGGCACTTCCTCAGTACTGCCCCTCCGACAGTGCAGCATTCCCTCAGTACTGCCCCTCCGACAGTGCCACACTCCCTCAGTACTGCCCCTCCGACAGTGCGGTGCTCCCTCAGTACTGCCCCTCCGACAGTGCGGCACTCCCTCAGTACTGCTCCTCTGACAGTGCAGCAATCCCTCAGTACTGCCCTCCGACAGTGCGGCACTCCCTCAGTACTGCCCCTCCGACAGTGCGGCGCTCCCTCAGTACTGCCCCTCCGACAGTGCCGCACTCCCTCAGTACGGCCCTGGAGCGTCAGTCTAGATTTTTGTGCTCAAGTTTCTGGAGTGGGACTTGAAACCACAGCCACCTGACCCACACCGTGTGCTAGCACTGGACCCGCAGTGTGCTGTGTGTGATACTCCTGCGATATCATCTGCACTCACAGTTTGGGAAAAGTTGTATGATTATTGCCATCAGATAACACCCGCTACACAGGGCCATCATCAGATCTTTCCCGAATCACTTTCCCACAAACTTCAGCGGAATTTTTCAAGTCATTTCCCAATTTAACCGGGAATCGCAATCAATCTGAGAGTCCCAATCAATCTGGGATCCCAATCAATCTGGGATCCCAATCAATCTGAGATCCCAATCAATCAGGGATCCCAATCAATCAGGAATCCCAATCAATCTGAGAGTCCCAATCAATATGGGATCTCAATCAATCTGGGATCACAATCAATCTGGGAGTCACAATCAATCTGGGACCCCAATCAATCTGGGATCCCAATCAATCTGGGATCCCAATCAATCTGGGACCCCAATCAAATTGAGAGTCCCAATCAATCTGGGATCTCAATCAATCTGTGATCCCAATCAATCTGAGAGTCCCAATCAATCTGGGATCCCAATCAATCTGTGATCCCAATCAATCTGAGAGCCCAATCAAACTGGGAGTCAGAATCAATCTGTGATCCTAATCAATCTGGGATCTCAATCAATGTGAGTGTCCCAATAAATCTGGGATCCCAATCAATCTTGGATTGCCAATAAATCTGGGATGCCAATCAATCTGAGAGTCCCAATCAATCTCGGATCCCAATCAATTTGGGGTCCCAATCAATCTGGGAGTCCCAATCAATCTGAGCGTCCCAATCATTCTCGGATCCCAATCAATTTGGGGTCCCAATCAATCTGGGAGTCCCAATCAATCTGAGCGTCCCAATCAATCTGGGATCCCAATCAATCTTGGATTGCCAATAAATCTGGGATGCCAATCAATTTGAGAGTCCCAATCAATCTTGGATCCCAATCAATCTGGGAGTCCCAATCAATCTGAGAGTCCCAATCAATCTGGGAGTCCCAATCAATCTGGGATCTCAATCAATCTGAGATTCTCAATCCATCTTGGATCCCAATCAATCAGAGAGTCCAAATTAATCTGCGAGTCCCAATTAATCTGGGAGTCCTAATCTATTTGGGATCCAAATCAATCTGGGATTCCCGATCAATCTGGGATCTCAATCAATTTGAGTGTCCCAATAAATCTGGGATCCCAATCAATCTTGGATTGCCAATAAATCTGGGATCCAATCAATCTGGAAACCCAATCAATATGAGAGTCCCAATCAATCTGGGATCCCAATCAATCTGAGAGCCCCAATCAATCTGGGATCCAATCAATCTGGGATCCCAATCAATCTGGGATCCCAATCAATCTGGCATCCGAAGCAATTTGGGATCCCAATCAATCTAAGAGTCCCAACCAATCTGAGTGTCCCAAGTAATCTGGGATCCCAATTAATCTGGGATCCCAATCAATCTCGGATCCCAATCAATCTGGGAGTCCCAATCAATCTGACATCTGAATCAATCTAGGATCCCAATCAATCTGGGGTCCCAATTAATCTGAGATCCCAATCAATCTGGGATTCCCAATCAATCTGGGATCCCAATCAATCTGAGATCCCAATCAATTTAAGATCCCAATCAATCTGAGATCCCAATTTATCTCAGATCACAATCAATCTGGGATCCCAATTAATCTGGGAGTCCCAATCAATCTGGGATCCCAATCAATCTGGGATCCCAATCAATCTGAGAGTCCCAATCAATCTGAGATCCCAATCAATCTGGGATTCCCAATCAGCCTGTGAGTCCCAATCAACATGGGAGTCCCAGTCATTCTGGGAATCCCAATCAATTAGAGTCCCAATCAATCTGGGCATCCCAATCAATCTGTGAGTCCCAATCAATCTGTGAGTCCCAATTAATCTGGGATCCCAATCAATCTGGGATCCCAATCAATCTGGGATCCCAAACAATCTGTGAGTCCCAAACAATCTGTGAGTCCCAATCAATCTGTGAGTCCCAAACAATCTGGGAGTCCCAATTAATCTGGGATCCTAATCAATCTGGGATCCCAATCAATCTCAGGTCCCAATCAATCTGAGAGTCCCAATCAATCTGGGATCCCAATCAATCTGGGATCCCAATTAATCTGGGAGTCACAATCAATCTGGGATCCCAATCAATCTGAGAGTCCCAATCAATCTGAGATCCCAATAAATCTGGGATTCCCAATTAGCCTGTGAGTCCCAATCAACATGGGAGTCCCAGTCATTCTGGGAATCCCAATCAATTAGAGTCCCAATCAATCTGCGTGTCCCAATCAATCTGGGCGTCCCAATCAATCTGGGCGTCCCAAACAATCTGTGAGTCCCAATCAATCTGGGCGTCCCAATCAATCTGTGAGTCCCAAACAATCTGGGAGTCCCAATCAAACTGTGAGTCCCAAACAATCTGTGAGTCCCAATCAATCTGGGAATCTCAATCAATCTGAGAGTCCCAATCAATCTGGGCATCACAATCAATCGGGGAGTCACAATCAACCTGGGATCCCAATCAATCTGGGATCCCAATCAATCTGAGATCCCAATCAATCTGAGAGTCTCAATCAATCTGGGATCCCAATCAATCTGGGATCCCAATCAATCTGAGAGTCCCAATCTATCTGGGATCCGAATCAATCTGGGATCCCAATCAATCTGAAAGTTCCAATCAATCTGGGATCCCACTCAATCTGGGATCCCAATCAAATGAGATCCCAATCAATCTGGGATCCCAATCAATCTGGGAGTCCCAATCAATTTGGGATTCCAATCAATCTGAGAGTCCCAATCAATCTGGGATCCCAATCAATCTGGGAGTCCCAATCAATTTGGGTTCCCAATCAATCTGAGAGTCCCAATCAATCTGGGATCCTAATCAATCTGGCATCCCAAGCAATTTGGGATCTCAATCAATCTGAGAGTCCCAATTAATCTGGGAGTCCCAATTAATCTGGGATCCCAATCAATCTCAGATCCCAATCAATCTGGGAGTCCCAATCAATCTGGCATCCCAATTAATCTGGTAGTCACAATCAATCTGGGATCCCAATCAATCTGAGAGTCCCAATCAATCTGAGATCCCAATCAATCTGGGATTCCCAATTAGCCTGTGAGTCCCAATCAACATGGGAGTCCCAGTCATTCTGGGAATCCCAATCAATTAGAGTCCCAATCAATCTGCGCGTCCCAATCAATCTGGGCGTCCCAATCAATCTGGGCGTCCCAAACAATCTGTGAGTCCCAATCAATCTGGGCGTCCCATTCAATCTGGGCGTCCCAATCAATCTGTGAGTCCCAATCAATCTGGGCATCCCAATCAATCTGGGCGTCCCAATTAATCTGGGAATCCCAATCAACCTGAGATCCCAATCAATCTGGGATTCCAATCAATCTGAGAGTCCCAATCAATCTGGGAATCACAATCAATCGGGGAGTCACAATCAACCTGGGATCCCAATCAATCTGGGATCCCAATCAATCTGAGATCCCAATCAATCTGAGAGTCTCAATCAATCTGGGATCCCAATCAATCTGGGACCCCAATCAATCTGAGAGTCCCAATCTATCTGGGATCCCAATCAATCTGGGATCCCAATCAATCTGAAAGTTCCAATCAATCTGGGATCCCACTCAATCTGGGATCCCAATCAAATGAGATCCCAATCAATCTGGGATCCCAATCAATCTGGGAGTCCCAATAAATTTGGGATCCCAATCAATCTGAGAGTCCCAATCAATCTGGGATCCTAATCAATCTGGCATCCCAAGCAATTTGGGATCTCAATCAATCTGAGAGTCCCAATTAATCTGGGAGTCCCAATTAATCTGGGATCCCAATCAATCTCGGATCCCAATCAATCTGGGAGTCCCAATCAATCTGAAATCTCAATCAATCTGGGATCCAATCAATCTGGGTCCCAATTAATCTGAGATCCCAATCAATCTGGGATTCCCAATCAATCTGGGATCTCAATCAATCCGAGATCCCAATCAATCTGGGATCCCAATCAATCTGGCATCCCAAGCAATTTGGGATCCCAATCAATCTGTGAGTCCCAAACAATCTGTGAGTCCCAAACAATCTGTGAGTCCCAATCAATCTGGGCGTCCCAATCAATCTGTGAGTCCCAATCAATCTGTGAGTCCCAATCAATCTGGGCATCCCAATCAATCTGGGCGTCCCAATTAATCTGGGCGTCCCAATCAATCTGTGAGTCCCAATCAATCTGTGAGTCCCAATCAATCTGGGCGTCCCAATCAATCTGGGCATCCCAATCAATCTGGGCGTCCCAATCAATCTGGGCGTCCCAATCAATCTGTGAGTCCCAATCTATCTCTGAGTCCCAATCAATCTGGGCGTCCCAATCAATCTGGGCGTCCCAATCAATCTGGGCGTCCCAATCAATCTGGGCGTCCCAATCAATCTGTGAGTTCCAATCTATCTGTGAGTCCCAATCTATCTGTGAGTCGTAAACAATCTGTGAGTCCCAAACAATCTGTGAGTCCCAATCAATCTGGGCATCCCAATCAATCTGGGCATCCCAATCAATCTGGGCGTCCCAATCAATCTGGACGTCCCAATCAATCTGTGAGTCCCAATCAATCTGTGAGTCCCAATCTATCTGTGAGTCCCAATCAATCTGTGAGTCCCAATCAATCTGTGAGTACCAATCAATCTGTGAGTCCCAATCAATCTGGGCGTCCCAATCAATCTGGGAATTCCAATCAACCTGAGATCCCAATCAATCTGGGATCCTAATTAATCTGGGATCCCAATCAATCTGGGAGTCCCAATCAATCTGGGATCTTAGTCAATCTGAGAGTCCCAATCAATCTGGGAAACCCAATCAATCTGAGAGTCCCAATTATTCTGGGATCCCAATCTATCTGGGAGTCCCAGTCAATTTGGGATCGCAGTGAATCTGAGAATCCCAATCAATATGGGATCCCAATCAATCTGGGATCCCCGTCAATCTGTGATCTCTATCAATCTGTGATCCCAATTAATCTGGGATCCCGATCAATGTGGGATCCCAATCAATCTGGGATTCCAATTAATCTGGGAACCCAATCAATCTGAGAGTCCCAATCAATCTGAGAGTCCCAATCAATCTGGGAATCCCAATCAATCTGGGAGTCCCAATCAATCTGGGAATCCCAATCAATCTGGGAATCCCAGTCAATCCGCGATCTCAATCAATCTGGGAGTCCCAATCAATCTGGGAATCCCAATCAATCTGGGAGTCCCAATCAATCTGGGAATCCCAATCAATCTGGGAATCCCAGTCAATCCGCGATCTCAATCAATCTGGGAGTCCCAATCAATCTGGGAAACACAATCAATCTAGGAACCCCAATCAATGTCGGATCCCAATCAATCTGGGATCCGAATCAATCTGGGATTCCAATCAATCTGGGATCCCAATCAACCTGAGAGTCCCAATCAAACTGGGAATCCCAATCAATCTGTGTGTCCCAATCAATCTCGGATCCCAATCAATCTGCGAATCCCAATCAATTTGGGAGTCCCAATCAATCTGGGCGTCCCAAACAATCTGTGAGTCCCAATCAATCTGGGCGTCCCAATCAATCTGTGATCCCAAACAATCTGGGAGTCCCAATCAAACTGTGAGTCCCAAACAATCTGTGAGTCCCAATCAATCTGGGAATCCCAATCAATCTGTGAGTCCCAATCAATCTGGGCGTCCCAATCAATCTGGGCGTCCCAATCAATCTGTGAGTCCCAATCAATCTGGGCGTCCCAATCAATCTGGGCGTCCCAATTAATCTGGGAATCCCAATCAACCTGAGATCCCAATCAATCTGGGATTCCAATCAATCTGAGAGTCCCAGTCAATCTGGGAATCACAATCAATCGGGGAGTCACAATCAACCTGGGATCCCAATCAATCTGGGATCCCAATCAATCTGAGATCCCAATCAATCTGAGAGTCTCAATCAATCTGGGATCCCAATCAATCTGGGACCCCAATCAATCTGAGAGTCCCAATCTATCTGGGATCCCAATCAATCTGGGATCCCAATCAATCTGAAAGTTCCAATCAATCTGGGATCCCACTCAATCTGGGATCCCAATCAAATGAGATCCCAATCAATCTGGGATCCCAATCAATCTGGGAGTCCCAATCAATTTGGGTTCCCAATCAATCTGAGAGTCCCAATCAATCTGGGATCCTAATCAATCTGGCATCCCAAGCAATTTGGGATCTCAATCAATCTGAGAGTCCCAATTAATCTGGGAGTCCCAATCAATCTGGGATCCCAATCAATCTCAGATCCCAATTAATCTGAGATCCCAATCAATCTGGGATTCCCAATCAATCTGAGATCCCAATTAAACTTGAATCCCAATCAATCTGAGTGTCCCAATCAATCTGGGATCCCAATCAATCTGAGATCCCAATCAATTTAAGATCCCAATCAATCTGAGATCCCAATTTATCTCAGATCACAATCAATCTGGGATCCCAATTAATCTGGGCGTCCCAATCAATCTGGGATCCCAATCAATCTGGGATCCCAATCAATCTGAGAGTCCCAATCAATCTGAGATCACAATCAATCTGGGATTCCCAATCAGCCTGTGAGTCCCAATCAACATGGGAGTCCCAGTCATTCTGGGAATACCAATCAATTAGAGTCCCAATCAATCTGGGCGTCCCAATCAATCTGGGCGTCCCAATCAATCTGCGCGTCCCAATCAATCTGGGCGTCCCAATCAATCTGGGCATCCCAATCAATCTGTGAGTCCCAAACAATCTGTGAGTCCCAAACAATCTGTGAGTCCCAATCAATCTGGGCGTCCCAATCAATCTGTGAGTCCCAATCAATCTGTGAGTCCCAAGCAATCTGGGCATCCCAATCAATCTGGGCATCCCAATTAATCTGGGCGTCCCAATCAATCTGTGAGTCCCAATCAATCTGTGAGTCCCAATCAATCTGAGATCACAATCAATCTGGGATTCCCAATCAGCCTGTGAGTCCCAATCAACATGGGAGTCCCAGTCATTCTGGGAATCCCAATCAATTAGAGTCCCAATCAATCTGGGCGTCCCAATCAATCTGGGCGTCCCAATCAATCTGCGCGTCCCAATCAATCTGGGCGTCCCAATCAATCTGGGCATCCCAATCAATCTGTGAGTCCCAAACAATCTGTGAGTCCCAAACAATCTGTGAGTCCCAATCAATCTGGGCGTCCCAATTAATCTGTGAGTCCCAATCAATCTGTGAGTCCCAAGCAATCTGGGCATCCCAATCAATCTGGGCGTCCCAATTAATCTGGGCGTCCCAATCAATCTGTGAGTCCCAATCAATCTGGGCGTCCCAATCAATCTGTGAGTCCCAAACAATCTGGGAGTCCCAATCAATCTGTGAGTCCCAAACAATCTGTGAGTCCCAATCAATCTGGGAATCTCAATCAATCTGTGAGTCCCAATCAATCTGGGCGTCCCATTCAATCTGGGCGTCCCAATCAATCTGTGAGTCCCAATCAATCTGGGCATCCCAATCAATCTGGGCGTCCCAATTAATCTGGGAATCCCAATCAACCTGAGATCCCAATCAATCTGGGATTCCAATCAATCTGAGAGTCCCAATCAATCTGGGAATCACAATCAATCGGGGAGTCACAATCAACCTGGGATCCCAATCAATCTGGGATCCCAATCAATCTGAGATCCCAATCAATCTGAGAGTCTCAATCAATCTGGGATCCCAATCAATCTGGGATCCCAATCAATCTGAGAGTCCCAATCTATCTGGGATCCCAATCAATCTGGGATCCCAATCAATCTGAAAGTTCCAATCAATCTGGGATCCCACTCAATCTGGGATCCCAATCAAATGAGATCCCAATCAATCTGGGATCCCAATCAATCTGGGAGTCCCAATCAATTTGGGATCCCAATCAATCTGAGAGTCCCAATCAATCTGGGATCCTAATCAATCTGGCATCCCAAGCAATTTGGGATCTCAATCAATCTGAGAGTCCCAATTAATCTGGGAGTCCCAATTAATCTGGGATCCCAATCAATCTCGGATCCCAATCAATCTGGGAGTCCCAATCAATCTGAAATCTCAATCAATCTGGGATCTCAATCAATCCGAGATCCCAATCAATCTGGGATCCCAATCAATCTGGCATCCCAAGCAATTTGGGCGTCCCAATCAATCTGAGAGTCCCAACCAATTTGGGAGACCCAATTAATCTGGGATCCCAATCAATCTGGGATCCCGATCAATCTCGGATCCCAATTAATCTGAGATCCCAATCAATCTGGGACTCTCAATCAATCTGAGATCCCAATCAAACTTGAATCCCAATCAATCTGTGAGTCCCAAACAATCTGTGAGTCCCAAACAATCTGTGAGTCCCAATCATTCTGGGCGTCCCAATCAATCTGTGAGTCCCAATCAATCTGTGAGTCCCAATCAATCTGGGCATCCCAATCAATCTGGGCGTCCCAATTAATCTGGGCGTCCCAATCAATCTGTGAGTCCCAATCAATCTGTGAGTCCCAATCAATCTGGGCGTCCCAATCAATCTGGGCATCCCAATCAATCTGGGCGTCCCAATCAATCTGGGCGTCCCAATCAATCTGTGAGTCCCAATCTATCTCTGAGTCCCAATCAATCTGGGCGTCCCAATCAATCTGGGCGTCCCAATCAATCTGGGCGTCCCAATCAATCTGGGCGTCCCAATCAATCTGTGAGTTCCAATCTATCTGTGAGTCCCAATCTATCTGTGAGTCGTAAACAATCTGTGAGTCCCAAACAATCTGTGAGTCCCAATCAATCTGGGCATCCCAATCAATCTGGGCATCCCAATCAATCTGGGCGTCCCAATCAATCTGGACGTCCCAATCAATCTGTGAGTCCCAATCTATCTGTGAGTCCCAATCAATCTGTGAGTCCCAATCAATCTGTGAGTACCAATCAATCTGTGAGTCCCAATCAATCTGGGCGTCCCAATCAATCTGGGAATTCCAATCAACCTGAGATCCCAATCAATCTGGGATCCTAATTAATCTGGGATCCCAATCAATCTGGGAGTCCCAATCAATCTGGGATCTTAGTCAATCTGAGAGTCCCAATCAATCTGGGAAACCCAATCAATCTGAGAGTCCCAATTATTCTGGGATCCCAATCTATCTGGGAGTCCCAGTCAATTTGGGATCGCAGTGAATCTGAGAATCCCAATCAATATGGGATCCCAATCAATCTGGGATCCCCGTCAATCTGTGATCTCTATCAATCTGTGATCCCAATTAATCTGGGATCCCGATCAATGTGGGATCCCAATCAATCTGGGATTCCAATCAATCTGGACGTCCCAATCAATCTGTGAGTCCCAATCTATCTGTGAGTCCCAATCAATCTGTGAGTCCCAATCAATCTGTGAGTACCAATCAATCTGTGAGTCCCAATCAATCTGAGAGTCTCAATCAATCTGGGATCCCAATCAATCTGGGATCCCAATCAATCTGAGAGTCCCAATCTATCTGGGATCCCAATCAATCTGGGATCCCAATCAATCTGAAAGTTCCAATCAATCTGGGATCCCACTCAATCTGGGATCCCAATCAAATGAGATCCCAATCAATCTGGGATCCCAATCAATCTGGGAGTCCCAATCAATTTGGGATCCCAATCAATCTGAGAGTCCCAATCAATCTGGGATCCTAATCAATCTGGCATCCCAAGCAATTTGGGATCTCAATCAATCTGAGAGTCCCAATTAATCTGGGAGTCCCAATTAATCTGGGATCCCAATCAATCTCGGATCCCAATCAATCTGGGAGTCCCAATCAATCTGAAATCTCAATCAATCTGGGATCTCAATCAATCCGAGATCCCAATCAATCTGGGATCCCAATCAATCTGTGAGTACCAATCAATCTGTGAGTCCCAATCAATCTGAGAGTCTCAATCAATCTGGGATCCCAATCAATCTGGGATCCCAATCAATCTGAGAGTCCCAATCTATCTGGGATCCCAATCAATCTGGGATCCCAATCAATCTGAAAGTTCCAATCAATCTGGGATCCCACTCAATCTGGGATCCCAATCAAATGAGATCCCAATCAATCTGGGATCCCAATCAATCTGGGAGTCCCAATCAATTTGGGATCCCAATCAATCTGAGAGTCCCAATCAATCTGGGATCCTAATCAATCTGGCATCCCAAGCAATTTGGGATCTCAATCAATCTGAGAGTCCCAATTAATCTGGGAGTCCCAATTAATCTGGGATCCCAATCAATCTCGGATCCCAATCAATCTGGGAGTCCCAATCAATCTGAAATCTCAATCAATCTGGGATCTCAATCAATCCGAGATCCCAATCAATCTGGGATCCCAATCAATCTGGCATCCCAAGCAATTTGGGCGTCCCAATCAATCTGAGAGTCCCAACCAATTTGGGAGACCCAATTAATCTGGGATCCCAATCAATCTGGGATCCCGATCAATCTCGGATCCCAATTAATCTGAGATCCCAATCAATCTGGGACTCTCAATCAATCTGAGATCCCAATCAAACTTGAATCCCAATCAATCTGTGAGTCCCAAACAATCTGTGAGTCCCAAACAATCTGTGAGTCCCAATCATTCTGGGCGTCCCAATCAATCTGTGAGTCCCAATCAATCTGTGAGTCCCAATCAATCTGGGCATCCCAATCAATCTGGGCGTCCCAATTAATCTGGGCGTCCCAATCAATCTGTGAGTCCCAATCAATCTGTGAGTCCCAATCAATCTGGGCGTCCCAATCAATCTGGGCATCCCAATCAATCTGGGCGTCCCAATCAATCTGGGCGTCCCAATCAATCTGTGAGTCCCAATCTATCTCTGAGTCCCAATCAATCTGGGCGTCCCAATCAATCTGGGCGTCCCAATCAATCTGGGCGTCCCAATCAATCTGGGCGTCCCAATCAATCTGTGAGTTCCAATCTATCTGTGAGTCCCAATCTATCTGTGAGTCGTAAACAATCTGTGAGTCCCAAACAATCTGTGAGTCCCAATCAATTTGGGCATCCCAATCAATCTGGGCATTCCAATCAATCTGGGCGTCCCAATCAATCTGGGCGACCCAATCAATCTGTGAGTCCCAATCTATCTGTGAGTCCCAATCAATCTGTGAGTCCCAATCAATCTGGGCGTCCCAATCAATCTGGGAATTCCAATCAACCTGAGATCCCAATCAATCTGGGATCCTAATTAATCTGGGATCCCAATCAATCTGGGAGTCCCAATCAATCTGGGATCTTAGTCAATCTGAGAGTCCCAATCAATCTGGGAAACCCAATCAATCTGAGAGTCCCAATTATTCTGGGATCCCAATCTATCTGGGAGTCCCAGTCAATTTGGGATCGCAGTGAATCTGAGAATCCCAATCAATATGGGATCCCAATCAATCTGGGATCCCCGTCAATCTGTGATCTCTATCAATCTGTGATCCCAATTAATCTGGGATCCCGATCAATCTGGGATCCCAATCAATCTGGGATTCCAATTAATCTGGGAACCCAATCAATCTGAGAGTCCCAATCAATCTGAGAGTCCCAATCAATCTGGGAATCCCAATCAATCTGGGAGTCCCAATCAATCTGGGAATCCCAATCAATCTGGGAATCCCAGTCAATCCGCGATCTCAATCAATCTGGGAGTCCCAATCAATCTGGGAAACACAATCAATCTAGGAACCCCAATCAATGTCGGATCCCAATCAATCTGGGATCCGAATCAATCTGGGATCCCAATCAATCTGGGATCCCCGTCAATCTGTGATCCCCATCAATCTGTGATCAAAATTAATCTGGGATCCCGATCAATCTGGGATCCCAATCAATCTGGGATTCCAATTAATCTGGGAACCCAATCAATCTGAGAGTCCCAATCAATCTGAGAGTCCCAATCAATCTGGGAATCCCAATCAATCTGGGAGTCCCAATCAATCAGGGAATCCCAATCAATCTGGGAATCCCAGTCAATCCGCGATCTCAATCAATCTGGGAGTCCCAATCAATCTGGGAAACACAATCAATCTAGGAACCCCAATCAATGTCGGATCCCAATCAATCTGGGATCCGAATCAATCTGGGATTCCAATCAATCTGGGATCCCAATCAACCTGAGAGTCCCAATCAAACTGGGAATCCCAATCAATCTGTGTGTCCCAATCAATCTCGGATCCCAATCAATCTGCGAATCCCAATCAATTTGGGAGTCCCAATCAATCTGGGCGTCCCAAACAATCTGTGAGTCCCAATCAATCTGGGCGTCCCAATCAATCTGTGATCCCAAACAATCTGGGAGTCCCAATCAAACTGTGAGTCCCAAACAATCTGTGAGTCCCAATCAATCTGGGAATCCCAATCAATCTGTGAGTCCCAATCAATCTGGGCGTCCCAATCAATCTGGGCGTCCCAATCAATCTGTGAGTCCCAATCAATCTGGGCGTCCCAATCAATCTGAGATCCCAATCAATCTGAGAGTCTCAATCAATCTGGGATCCCAATCAATCTGGGACCCCAATCAATCTGAGAGTCCCAATCTATCTGGGATCCCAATCAATCTGGGATCCCAATCAATCTGAAAGTCCCAATCAATCTCTGAGTTCCAATCTATCTGTGAGTCCCAATCTATCTGTGAGTCGTAAACAATCTGTGAGTCCCAAACAATCTGTGAGTCCCAATCAATTTGGGCATCCCAATCAATCTGGGCATTCCAATCAATCTGGGCGTCCCAATCAATCTGGGCGACCCAATCAATCTGTGAGTCCCAATCTATCTGTGAGTCCCAATCAATCTGTGAGTCCCAATCAATCTGGGCGTCCCAATCAATCTGGGAATTCCAATCAACCTGAGATCCCAATCAATCTGGGATCCTAATTAATCTGGGATCCCAATCAATCTGGGAGTCCCAATCAATCTGGGATCTTAGTCAATCTGAGAGTCCCAATCAATCTGGGAAACCCAATCAATCTGAGAGTCCCAATTATTCTGGGATCCCAATCTATCTGGGAGTCCCAGTCAATTTGGGATCGCAGTGAATCTGAGAATCCCAATCAATATGGGATCCCAATCAATCTGGGATCCCCGTCAATCTGTGATCTCTATCAATCTGTGATCCCAATTAATCTGGGATCCCGATCAATGTGGGATCCCAATCAATCTGGGATTCCAATTAATCTGGGAACCCAATCAATCTGAGAGTCCCAATCAATCTGAGAGTCCCAATCAATCTGGGAATCCCAATCAATCTGGGAGTCCCAATCAATCTGGGAATCCCAATCAATCTGGGAATCCCAGTCAATCCGCGATCTCAATCAATCTGGGAGTCCCAATCAATCTGGGAATCCCAATCAATCTGGGAGTCCCAATCAATCTGGGAATCCCAATCAATCTGGGAATCCCAGTCAATCCGCGATCTCAATCAATCTGGGAGTCCCAATCAATCTGGGAAACACAATCAATCTAGGAACCCCAATCAATGTCGGATCCCAATCAATCTGGGATCCGAATCAATCTGGGATTCCAATCAATCTGGGATCCCAATCAACCTGAGAGTCCCAATCAAACTGGGAATCCCAATCAATCTGTGTGTCCCAATCAATCTCGGATCCCAATCAATCTGCGAATCCCAATCAATTTGGGAGTCCCAATCAATCTGGGCGTCCCAAACAATCTGTGAGTCCCAATCAATCTGGGCGTCCCAATCAATCTGTGATCCCAAACAATCTGGGAGTCCCAATCAAACTGTGAGTCCCAAACAATCTGTGAGTCCCAATCAATCTGGGAATCCCAATCAATCTGTGAGTCCCAATCAATCTGGGCGTCCCAATCAATCTGGGCGTCCCAATCAATCTGTGAGTCCCAATCAATCTGGGCGTCCCAATCAATCTGGGCGTCCCAATTAATCTGGGAATCCCAATCAACCTGAGATCCCAATCAATCTGGGATTCCAATCAATCTGAGAGTCCCAGTCAATCTGGGAATCACAATCAATCGGGGAGTCACAATCAACCTGGGATCCCAATCAATCTGGGATCCCAATCAATCTGAGATCCCAATCAATCTGAGAGTCTCAATCAATCTGGGATCCCAATCAATCTGGGACCCCAATCAATCTGAGAGTCCCAATCTATCTGGGATCCCAATCAATCTGGGATCCCAATCAATCTGAAAGTTCCAATCAATCTGGGATCCCACTCAATCTGGGATCCCAATCAAATGAGATCCCAATCAATCTGGGATCCCAATCAATCTGGGAGTCCCAATCAATTTGGGTTCCCAATCAATCTGAGAGTCCCAATCAATCTGGGATCCTAATCAATCTGGCATCCCAAGCAATTTGGGATCTCAATCAATCTGAGAGTCCCAATTAATCTGGGAGTCCCAATCAATCTGGGATCCCAATCAATCTCAGATCCCAATTAATCTGAGATCCCAATCAATCTGGGATTCCCAATCAATCTGAGATCCCAATTAAACTTGAATCCCAATCAATCTGAGTGTCCCAATCAATCTGGGATCCCAATCAATCTGAGATCCCAATCAATTTAAGATCCCAATCAATCTGAGATCCCAATTTATCTCAGATCACAATCAATCTGGGATCCCAATTAATCTGGGCGTCCCAATCAATCTGGGATCCCAATCAATCTGGGATCCCAATCAATCTGAGAGTCCCAATCAATCTGAGATCACAATCAATCTGGGATTCCCAATCAGCCTGTGAGTCCCAATCAACATGGGAGTCCCAGTCATTCTGGGAATACCAATCAATTAGAGTCCCAATCAATCTGGGCGTCCCAATCAATCTGGGCGTCCCAATCAATCTGCGCGTCCCAATCAATCTGGGCGTCCCAATCAATCTGGGCATCCCAATCAATCTGTGAGTCCCAAACAATCTGTGAGTCCCAAACAATCTGTGAGTCCCAATCAATCTGGGCGTCCCAATCAATCTGTGAGTCCCAATCAATCTGTGAGTCCCAAGCAATCTGGGCATCCCAATCAATCTGGGCATCCCAATTAATCTGGGCGTCCCAATCAATCTGTGAGTCCCAATCAATCTGTGAGTCCCAATCAATCTGAGATCACAATCAATCTGGGATTCCCAATCAGCCTGTGAGTCCCAATCAACATGGGAGTCCCAGTCATTCTGGGAATCCCAATCAATTAGAGTCCCAATCAATCTGGGCGTCCCAATCAATCTGGGCGTCCCAATCAATCTGCGCGTCCCAATCAATCTGGGCGTCCCAATCAATCTGGGCATCCCAATCAATCTGTGAGTCCCAAACAATCTGTGAGTCCCAAACAATCTGTGAGTCCCAATCAATCTGGGCGTCCCAATTAATCTGTGAGTCCCAATCAATCTGTGAGTCCCAAGCAATCTGGGCATCCCAATCAATCTGGGCGTCCCAATTAATCTGGGCGTCCCAATCAATCTGTGAGTCCCAATCAATCTGGGCGTCCCAATCAATCTGTGAGTCCCAAACAATCTGGGAGTCCCAATCAATCTGTGAGTCCCAAACAATCTGTGAGTCCCAATCAATCTGGGAATCTCAATCAATCTGTGAGTCCCAATCAATCTGGGCGTCCCATTCAATCTGGGCGTCCCAATCAATCTGTGAGTCCCAATCAATCTGGGCATCCCAATCAATCTGGGTGTCCCAATTAATCTGGGAATCCCAATCAACCTGAGATCCCAATCAATCTGGGATTCCAATCAATCTGAGAGTCCCAATCAATCTGGGAATCACAATCAATCGGGGAGTCACAATCAACCTGGGATCCCACTCAATCTGGGATCCCAATCAATCTGAGATCCCAATCAATCTGAGAGTCTCAATCAATCTGGGATCCCAATCAATCTGGGATCCCAATCAATCTGAGAGTCCCAATCTATCTGGGATCCCAATCAATCTGGGATCCCAATCAATCTGAAAGTTCCAATCAATCTGGGATCCCACTCAATCTGGGATCCCAATCAAATGAGATCCCAATCAATCTGGGATCCCAATCAATCTGGGAGTCCCAATCAATTTGGGATCCCAATCAATCTGAGAGTCCCAATCAATCTGGGATCCTAATCAATCTGGCATCCCAAGCAATTTGGGATCTCAATCAATCTGAGAGTCCCAATTAATCTGGGAGTCCCAATTAATCTGGGATCCCAATCAATCTCGGATCCCAATCAATCTGGGAGTCCCAATCAATCTGAAATCTCAATCAATCTGGGATCTCAATCAATCCGAGATCCCAATCAATCTGGGATCCCAATCAATCTGGCATCCCAAGCAATTTGGGCGTCCCAATCAATCTGAGAGTCCCAACCAATTTGGGAGACCCAATTAATCTGGGATCCCAATCAATCTGGGATCCCGATCAATCTCGGATCCCAATTAATCTGAGATCCCAATCAATCTGGGACTCTCAATCAATCTGAGATCCCAATCAAACTTGAATCCCAATCAATCTGTGAGTCCCAAACAATCTGTGAGTCCCAAACAATCTGTGAGTCCCAATCATTCTGGGCGTCCCAATCAATCTGTGAGTCCCAATCAATCTGTGAGTCCCAATCAATCTGGGCATCCCAATCAATCTGGGCGTCCCAATTAATCTGGGCGTCCCAATCAATCTGTGAGTCCCAATCAATCTGTGAGTCCCAATCAATCTGGGCGTCCCAATCAATCTGGGCATCCCAATCAATCTGGGCGTCCCAATCAATCTGGGCGTCCCAATCAATCTGTGAGTCCCAATCTATCTCTGAGTCCCAATCAATCTGGGCGTCCCAATCAATCTGGGCGTCCCAATCAATCTGGGCGTCCCAATCAATCTGGGCGTCCCAATCAATCTGTGAGTTCCAATCTATCTGTGAGTCCCAATCTATCTGTGAGTCGTAAACAATCTGTGAGTCCCAAACAATCTGTGAGTCCCAATCAATCTGGGCATCCCAATCAATCTGGGCATCCCAATCAATCTGGGCGTCCCAATCAATCTGGACGTCCCAATCAATCTGTGAGTCCCAATCTATCTGTGAGTCCCAATCAATCTGTGAGTCCCAATCAATCTGTGAGTACCAATCAATCTGTGAGTCCCAATCAATCTGGGCGTCCCAATCAATCTGGGAATTCCAATCAACCTGAGATCCCAATCAATCTGGGATCCTAATTAATCTGGGATCCCAATCAATCTGGGAGTCCCAATCAATCTGGGATCTTAGTCAATCTGAGAGTCCCAATCAATCTGGGAAACCCAATCAATCTGAGAGTCCCAATTATTCTGGGATCCCAATCTATCTGGGAGTCCCAGTCAATTTGGGATCGCAGTGAATCTGAGAATCCCAATCAATATGGGATCCCAATCAATCTGGGATCCCCGTCAATCTGTGATCTCTATCAATCTGTGATCCCAATTAATCTGGGATCCCGATCAATCTGGGATCCCAATCAATCTGGGATTCCAATTAATCTGGGAACCCAATCAATCTGAGAGTCCCAATCAATCTGAGAGTCCCAATCAATCTGGGAATCCCAATCAATCTGGGAGTCCCAATCAATCTGGGAATCCCAATCAATCTGGGAATCCCAGTCAATCCGCGATCTCAATCAATCTGGGAGTCCCAATCAATCTGGGAAACACAATCAATCTAGGAACCCCAATCAATGTCGGATCCCAATCAATCTGGGATCCGAATCAATCTGGGATCCCAATCAATCTGGGATCCCCGTCAATCTGTGATCCCCATCAATCTGTGATCAAAATTAATCTGGGATCCCGATCAATCTGGGATCCCAATCAATCTGGGATTCCAATTAATCTGGGAACCCAATCAATCTGAGAGTCCCAATCAATCTGAGAGTCCCAATCAATCTGGGAATCCCAATCAATCTGGGAGTCCCAATCAATCAGGGAATCCCAATCAATCTGGGAATCCCAGTCAATCCGCGATCTCAATCAATCTGGGAGTCCCAATCAATCTGGGAAACACAATCAATCTAGGAACCCCAATCAATGTCGGATCCCAATCAATCTGGGATCCGAATCAATCTGGGATTCCAATCAATCTGGGATCCCAATCAACCTGAGAGTCCCAATCAAACTGGGAATCCCAATCAATCTGTGTGTCCCAATCAATCTTGGATCCCAATCAATCTGCGAATCCCAATCAATTTGGGAGTCCCAATCAATCTGGGCGTCCCAAACAATCTGTGAGTCCCAATCAATCTGGGCGTCCCAATCAATCTGTGATCCCAAACAATCTGGGAGTCCCAATCAAACTGTGAGTCCCAAACAATCTGTGAGTCCCAATCAATCTGGGAATCCCAATCAATCTGTGAGTCCCAATCAATCTGGGCGTCCCAATCAATCTGGGCGTCCCAATCAATCTGTGAGTCCCAATCAATCTGGGCGTCCCAATCAATCTGGGCGTCCCAATTAATCTGGGAATCCCAATCAACCTGAGATCCCAATCAATCTGGGATTCCAATCAATCTGAGAGTCCCAATCAATCTGGGAATCACAATCAATCGGGGAGTCACAATCAACCTGGGATCCCAATCAATCTGGGATCCCAATCAATCTGAGATCCCAATCAATCTGAGAGTCTCAATCAATCTGGGATCCCAATCAATCTGGGACCCCAATCAATCTGAGAGTCCCAATCTATCTGGGATCCCAATCAATCTGGGATCCCAATCAATCTGAAAGTTCCAATCAATCTGGGATCCCACTCAATCTGGGATCCCAATCAAATGAGATCCCAATCAATCTGGGATCCCAATCAATCTGGGAGTCCCAATCAATTTGGGTTCCCAATCAATCTGAGAGTCCCAATCAATCTGGGATCCTAATCAATCTGGCATCCCAAGCAATTTGGGATCTCAATCAATCTGAGAGTCCCAATTAATCTGGGAGTCCCAATCAATCTGGGAGTCCCAATCAATCTGGGATCACAATCAATCTCGGATCCCAATTAATCTGAGATCCCAATCAATCTGGGATTCCCAATCAATCTGAGATCCCAATCAAACTTGAATCCCAATCAATCTGAGAGTCCCAATCAATCTGGGATCCCAATCAATCTGAGATCCCAATCAATTTAAGATCCCAATCAATCTGAGATCCCAATTTATCTGTGAGTCCCAATCTATCTCTGAGTCCCAATCAATCTGGGCGTCCCAATCAATCTGGGCGTCCCAATCAATCTGGGCGTCCCAATCAATCTGGGATCCCAATCAATCTGGGACCCCAATCAATCTGAGAGTCCCAATCTATCTGGGATCCCAATCAATCTGGGATCCCAATCAATCTGAAAGTTCCAATCAATCTGGGATCCCACTCAATCTGGGATCCCAATCAAATGAGATCCCAATCAATCTGGGATCCCAATCAATCTGGGAGTCCCAATCAATTTGGGTTCCCAATCAATCTGAGAGTCCCAATCAATCTGGGATCCTAATCAATCTGGCATCCCAAGCAATTTGGGATCTCAATCAATCTGAGAGTCCCAATTAATCTGGGAGTCCCAATCAATCTGGGATCCCAATCAATCTCGGATCCCAATTAATCTGAGATCCCAATCAATCTGGGATTCCCAATCAATCTGAGATCCCAATCAATCTGGGATCCCAATCAATCTGAGATCCCAATCAATTTAAGATCCCAATCAATCTGAGATCCCAATTTATCTCAGATCACAATCAATCTGGGATCCCAATTAATCTGGGAGTCCCAATCAATCTGGGATCCCAATCAATCTGGGATCCCAATCAATCTGAGAGTCCCAATCAATCTGAGATCACAATCAATCTGGGATTCCCAATCAGCCTGTGAGTCCCAATCAACATGGGAGTCCCAGTCATTCTGGGAATCCCAATCAATTAGAGTCCCAATCAATCTGGGCGTCCCAATCAATCTGGGCGTCCCAATCAATCTGCGCGTCCCAATCAATCTGGGCGTCCCAATCAATCTGGGCATCCCAATCAATCTGGGCGTCCCAATCAATCTGGGCGTCCCAATTAATCTGGGCGTCCCAATCAATCTGTGAGTCCCAATCATTCTGTGAGTCCCAATCAATCTGGGCGTCCCAATCAATCTGGGCATCCCAATCAATCTGGGCGTCCCAATCAATCTGTGAGTCCCAATCTATCTGTGAGTCCCAATCAATCTGGGCGTCCCAATCAATCTGGGCATCCCAATCAATCTGGGCGTCCCAATCAATCTGTGAGTCCCAATCTATCTGTGAGTCCCAATCAATCTGGGCGTCCCAATCAATCTGGGCGTCCCAATCAATCTGGGCGTCCCAATCAATCTGTGAGTCCCAATCTATCTGTGAGTCCCAATCTATCTGTGAGTCCCAAACAATCTGTGAGTCCCAAACAATCTGTGAGTCCCAATCAATCTGGGCATCCCAATCAATCTGGGCATCCCAATCAATTTGGGCGTCCCAATCAATCTGGGCGTCCCAATCTATCTGTGAGTCCCAATCAATCTGTGAGTCCCAATCAATCTGTGAGTACCAATCAATCTGTGAGTCCCAATCAATCTGGGCGTCCCAATCAATCTGGGAATTCCAATCAACCTGAGATCCCAATCAATCTGGGATCCTAATTAATCTGGGATCCCAATCAATCTGGGAGTCCCAATCAATCTGGGATCTTAGTCAATCTGAGAGTCCCAATCAATCTGGGAAACCCAATCAATCTGAGAGTCCCAATTATTCTGGGATCCCAATCTATCTGGGAGTCCCAGTCAATTTGGGATCGCAGTGAATCTGAGAATCCCAATCAATATGGGATCCCAATCAATCTGGGATTTCAATTAATCTGAGAGTCCCAATCAAACTGGGATCCCAATCAATCTGGGATCCCCGTCAATCTGTGATCCCTATCAATCTGTGATCCCAATTAATCTGGGATCCCGATCAATCTGGGATCCCAATCAATCTGGGATTCCAATTAATCTGGGAACCCAATCAACCTGGGAATCCCAATCAATCTTGGAATCCCAATCAACCTGGGAATCTCAATCAATCTGTGAGTCCCAATCAATCTGGGATCCCAATTAATCTGAGAGTCCCAATCAATCTGAAATCCCAATCAATCTGAGATCCCAATCAATCTGGGAGTCACAATCAATCTGGGATCACAATCAATCTGGGATCCCAATCAATCTGAGTCGCAATCAAACTGGTATCCCAATCAATCTGGGATCCCAATCAATCTGAGAGTCAAAATCAATCTGGTTTCCCAATCAATCTGAGAATTCCAATCAATCTGGGATTCCAATCATTCTGTGATTCCAAACAATCTGAGAGTCCCAATTCATCTGAGAGTCCCTAATAATCTGGGATCCCAATCTATCTGGGAGTCCCAGTCAATCTGGGGTCGCAATCAATCTGAGAATCCCAATCAATATGGGATCCCAATCATTCTTGGAGTCCCAATCAATCTGGGATCCCAATCAATCTGAGAATCCCAATCAATCTGGGATCCCAATCAATCTGATAGTCCCAATCAAACTGGGATCCCAATCAAACTGGGATCCCCCTCAATCTGTGATCCCTATCAATCTGTGATCCCAATCAAGCTGGGATCCCAATCAACCGAGGATTCCAATCAATATGGGAACCCAATCAATGTGAGAGTCCCAATCAATTTGGGAATCCCAATCAATCTGGGATCCCAATCAATCCGAGATCCCAATCAATCTTGAATCCCAATCAATCTGAGAGCCCCAATCAATCTGGGATCCCAATCAATCTGAGATCCCAATCAATTTAAGATCCCAATCAATCTGAGATCCCAATTTATCTCAGATCACAATCAATCTGGGATCCCAATTAATCTGGGAGTCCCAATCAATCTGAGAGTCCCAAACAATCTGGGAATCCCAGTCAATCTGAGAGTCCCAATCAATCTGGGAATCCCAATCAATCTGGGCATCCCAATCAATCTGGGTGTCCCAATCAATCTGGGAATTCCAATCAACCTGAGATCTCAATCAATCTGGGATCCTAATTAATCTGGGATCCCAATTAATCTGGGAATCCCAATCAATCTGGGATCCCAATCAATCTGGGATTCCAATTAATCTGGGAACCCAATCAATCTGAGAGTCCCAATCAATCTGGGAATCCCAATCAATCTGGGAGTCCCAATCAATCTGGGAATCCCAATCAATCTGGGAATCCCAGTCAATCCGCGATCTCAATCAATCTGGGAGTCCCAATCAATTGGGAAACACAATCAGTCTAGGAACCCCAATCAATGTCGGATCCCAATCAATCTGGGATCCGAATCAATCTGGGATTCCAATCAATCTGGGATCCCAATCAACCTGAGAGTCCCAATCAAACTGGGAATCCCAATCAATCTGTGGGTCCCAATCAATCTCGGATCCCAATCTATCTGCGAATCCCAATCAATCTGGGATCCCAATCAATCTGATAGTCCCAATCAAACTGGGATCCCAATCAAACTGGGATCCTAATCAATCTGGGATCCCCCTCAATCTGTGATCCCTATCAATCTGTGATCCCAATCAAGCTGGGATCCCAATCAACCGAGGATTCCAATCAATCTGGGAACCCAATCAATGTGAGAGTCCCAATCAATTTGGGAATCCCAATAAATCTGGGATCCCAATCAATCCGAGATCCCAATCAATCTTGAATCCCAATCAATCTGAGAGCCCCAATCAATCTGGGATCCCAATCAATCTGAGATCCCAATCAATTTAAGATCCCAATCAATCTGAGATCCCAATTTATCTCAGATCACAATCAATCTAGGATCCCAATTAATCTGGGAGTCCCAATCAATTTGAGAGTCCCAAACAATCTGGGAATCCCAGTCAATCTGAGAGTCCCAATCAATCTGGGAATCCCAATCAATCTGGGCATCCCAATCAATCTGGGAAACCCAATCAATCTGAGAGTCCCAATCAATCGGAGATCCCAATCAATCTGGAATCCCAATCAATCTGGGATCCCAATCAATCTGAGTGTCCCAATCAATCTGGGATCCCAATCAATCTGGGAGTCCCAATCAATCTGGGAGTCCCAATCAATCTCGGATCCTAATCAATCTGTGAGTCCCAATCAATCTGTGAGTCCCAATAAATCTGTGAGTCCCAATCAATCTGGGCGTCCCAATCAATCTGGGCTTCCCAATCAATCTGTGCGTCCCAATCAATCTGAGAGTCCCAATCAATCTGGGAATCCCAGTCAATCTGAGAGTCCCAATCAATCTGGGAATCCCAATCAATCTGGGCATCCCAATCAATCTGGGTGTCCCAATCAATCTGGGAATTCCAATCAACCTGAGATCTCAATCAATCTGGGATCCTAATTAATCTGGGATCCCAATCAATCTGGGAGTCCCAATCAATCTGGGATCTTAGTCAATCTGAGAGTCCCAATCAATCTGGGAAACCCAATCAATCTGAGAGTCCCAATCAATCGGAGATCCCAATCAATCTGGAATCCCAATCGATCTGGAATCCCAATCAATCTGAGTGTCCCAATCAATCTGGGATCCCAATCAATCTGGGAGTCCCAATCAATCTGGGAGTCCCAATCAATCTCGGATCCTAATCAATCTGTGAGTCCCAATCAATCTGTGAGTCCCAATCAATCTGTGAGTCCCAATCAATCTGGGCGTCCCAATCAATCTGGGCTTCCCAATCAATCTGTGCGTCCCAATCAATCTGTGAGTCCCAATCTATCTGTGAGTCCCAATCTATCTGCGAGTCCCAAACAATCTGGGCATCCTAATCAATCTGGGCGTCCCAATCAATCTGGGCATCCCAGTCAATCTGGGCGTCCCAATCAATCTGGGCATCCCAATCAATCTGGGCGTCCCAATCAATCTGGGCGTCCCAATCAATCTGTGAGTCCCAATCTATCTGTGAGTCCGAATCTATCTGTGAGTCCCAAACAATCTGTGAGTCCCAATCAATCTGTGAGTCCCAATCAATC
This sequence comes from Pristiophorus japonicus, assembly GCF_044704955.1. Classification (NCBI taxonomy): domain Eukaryota; kingdom Metazoa; phylum Chordata; class Chondrichthyes; family Pristiophoridae; genus Pristiophorus; species Pristiophorus japonicus. Next base: position 126,351,891 of record NC_091993.1, read on the forward strand.
TGGGCGTCCCAATCAATCTCGGATCCCAATCAATCTGGGAGTCCCAATCAATCTGAAATCTCAATCAATCTGGGATCCAATCAATCTGGGGTCCCAATTAATCTGAGATCCCAATCAATCTGGGATTCCCAATCAATCTGGGATCTCAATCAATCCGAGATCCCAATCAATCTGGGATCCCAATCAATCTGGCATCCCAAGCAATTTGGGATCCCAATCAATCTGAGAGTCCCAACCAATCTGGGAAACCCAATTAATCTGGGATCCCAATCAATCTGCGATCCCAAACAATCTCGGATCCCAATTAATCTGAGATCCCAATCAATCTGGGATTCCCAATCAATCTGAGATCCCAATCAAACTTGAATCCCAATCAATCTGAGAGTCCCAATCAATCTGGGATCCCAATCAATCTGAGATCCCAATCAATTTAAGATCCCAATCAATCTGAGAACCCAATTTATCTCAGATCACAATCAATCTGGGATCCCAATTAATCTGGGAGTCCCAATCAATCTGGGATCCCAATCAATCTGGGATCCCAATCAATCTGAGAGTCCCAATCAATCTGAGATCACAATCAATCTGGGATTCCCAATCAGCCTGTGAGTCCCAATCAACATGGGAGTCCCAGTCATTCTGGGAATCCCAATCAATTAGAGTCCCAATCAATCTGGGCGTCCCAATCAATCTGGGCGTCCCAATCAATCTGGGCGTCCCAATCAATCTGGGCGTCCCAATCAATCTGGGCATCCCAATCAATCTGTGAGTCCCAAACAATCTGTGAGTCCCAAACAATCTGTGAGTCCCAATCAATCTGGGCGTCCCAATCAATCTGTGAGTCCCAATCAATCTGTGAGTGCCAATCAATCTGGGCATCCCAATCAATCTGGGCGTCCCAATTAATCTGGGCGTCCCAATCAATCTGTGAGTCCCAATCAATCTGTGAGTCCCAATCAATCTGGGCGTCCCAATCAATCTGGGCATCCCAATCAATCTGGGCGTCCCAATCAATCTGGGCGTCCCAATCAATCTGTGAGTCCCAATCTATCTGTGAGTCCCAATCAATCTGGGCGTCCCAATCAATCTGGGCGTCCCAATCAATCTGGGCGTCCCAATCAAACTGGGCGTCGCAATCAATCTGTGAGTCCCAAACAATCTGTGAGTCCCAATCTATCTGTGAGTCCCAAACAATCTGTGAGTCCGAAACAATCTGTGAGTTCCAATCAATCTGGGCATCCCAATCAATCTGGGCATCCCAATCAATCTGGGCATCCCAATCAATCTGGGCGTCCCAATCAATCTGTGAGTCCCAATCTATCTGTGAGTCCCAATCAATCTGTGAGTACCAATCAACCTGAGATCCCAATCAATCTGGGATCCTAATTAATCTGGGATCCCAATCAATCTGGGAGTCCCAATCAATCTGGGATCTTAGTCAATCTGAGAGTCCCAATCAATCTGGGAAACCCAATCAATCTGAGAGTCCCAATTATTCTGGGATCCCAATCTATCTGGGAGTCCCAGTCAATTTGGGATCGCAGTGAATCTGAGAATCCCAATCAATATGGGATCCCAATCAATCTGGGATTTCAATTAATCTGAGAGTCCCAATCAAACTGGGATCCCAATCAATCTGGGATCCCCATCAATCTGTGATCCCTATCAATCTGTGATCCCAATTAATCTGGGATCCCGATCAATCTGGGATCCCAATCAATCTGGGATTCCAATTAATCTGGGAACCCAATCAATCTGAGAGTCCCAAACAATCTGGGAATCCCAATCAATCTGGGAGTCCCAATCAATCTGGGAATCCCAATCAATCTGGGAATCCCAGTCAATCCACGATCTCAATCAATCTGGGAGTCCCAATCAATTGGGAAACACAATCAATCTAGGAACCCCAATCAATGTCGGATCCCAATCAATCTGGGATCCGAATCAATCTGGGATTCCAATCAATCTGGGATCCCAATCAACCTGAGAGTCCCAATCAAACTGGGAATCCCAATCAATCTGTGTGTCCCAATCAATCTCGGATCCCAATCAATCTGCGAATCCCAATCAATTTGGGAGTCCCAATCAACCTGGGAATCCCAATCAATCTGGGAATCCCAATCAACCTGGGAATCTCAATCAATCTGTGAGTCCCAATCAATCTGGGATCCCAATTAATCTGAGAGTCCCAATCAATCTGAAATCTCAATCAATCTGAGATCCCAATCAATCTGGGAGTCACAATCAATCTGGGATCCCAATTAATCTGAGAGTCCCAATCAATCTGAAATCCCAATCAATCTGAGATCCCAATCAATCTGGGAGTCACAATCAATCTGGGATCACAATCAATCTGGGATCCCAATCAATCTGAGTCGCAATCAAACTGGTATCCCAATCAATCTGGGATCCCAATCAATCTGAGAGTCAAAATCAATCTGGTTTCCCAATCAATCTGAGAATTCCAATCAATCTGGGATTCCAATCATTCTGTGATTCCAAACAATCTGAGAGTCCCAATTCATCTGAGAGTCCCTAATAATCTGGGATCCCAATCTATCTGGGAGTCCCAGTCAATCTGGGGTCGCAATCAATCTGAGAATCCCAATCAATATGGGATCCCAATCATTCTTGGAGTCCCAATCAATCTGGGATCCCAATCAATCTGAGAATCCCAATCAATCTGGGATCCCAATCAATCTGATAGTCCCAATCAAACTGGGATCCCAATCAAACTGGGATCCCCCTCAATCTGTGATCCCTATCAATCTGTGATCCCAATCAAGCTGGGATCCCAATCAACCGAGGATTCCAATCAATCTGGGAACCCAATCAATGTGAGAGTCCCAATCAATTTGGGAATCCCAATCAATCTGGGATCCCAATCAATCCGAGATCCCAATCAATCTTGAATCCCAATCAATCTGAGAGCCCCAATCAATCTGGGATCCCAATCAATCTGAGATCCCAATCAATTTAAGATCCCAATCAATCTGAGATCCCAATTTATCTCAGATCACAATCAATCTGGGATCCCAATTAATCTGGGAGTCCCAATCAATCTGAGAGTCCCAAACAATCTGGGAATCCCAGTCAATCTGAGAGTCCCAATCAATCTGGGAATCCCAATCAATCTGGGCATCCCAATCAATCTGGGTGTCCCAATCAATCTGGGAATTCCAATCAACCTGAGATCTCAATCAATCTGGGATCCTAATTAATCTGGGATCCCAATCAATCTGGGAGTCCCAATCAATCTGGGATCTTAGTCAATCTGAGAGTCCCAATCAATCTGGGAAACCCAATCAATCTGAGAGTCCCAATCAATCGGAGATCCCAATCAATCTGGAATCCCAATCAATCTGGGATCCCAATCAATCTGAGTGTCCCAATCAATCTGGGATCCCAATCAATCTGGGAGTCCCAATCAATCTGGGAGTCCCAATCAATCTCGGATCCTAATCAATCTGTGAGTCCCAATCAATCTGTGAGTCCCAATCAATCTGTGAGTCCCAATCAATCTGGGCGTCCCAATCAATCTGGGCTTCCCAATCAATCTGTGCGTCCCAATCAATCTGTGAGTCCCAATCTATCTGTGAGTCCCAATCTATCTGCGAGTCCCAAACAATCTGGGCATCCTAATCAATCTGGGCGTCCCAATCAATCTGGGCATCCCAATCAATCTGGGATCCTAATCAATCTGGGATCCCCCTCAATCTGTGATCCCTATCAATCTGTGATCCCAATCAAGCTGGGATCCCAATCAACCGAGGATTCCAATCAATCTGGGAACCCAATCAATGTGAGAGTCCCAATCAATTTGGATATCCCAATCAATCTGGGATCCCAATCAATCCGAGATCCCAATCAATCTTGAATCCCAATCAATCTGAGAGCCCCAATCAATCTGGGATCCCAATCAATCTGAGATCCCAATCAATTTAAGATCCCAATCAATCTGAGATCCCAATTTATCTCAGATCACAATCAATCTGGGATCCCAATTAATCTGGGAGTCCCAATCAATCTGAGAGACCCAATCAATCTGGGAATCCCAGTCAATCTGAGATCCCAATCAATTTAAGATCCCAATCAATCTGAGATCCCAATTTATCTCAGATCACAATCAATCTGGGATCCCAATTAATCTGGGAGTCCCAATCAATCTGAGAGTTCCAATCAATCTGGGAATCCCAGTCAATCTGAGAGTCCAATCAATCAGGGAATCCCAATCAATCTGGGCATCCCAATCAATCTGGGTGTCCCAATCAATCTGGGAATTCCAATCAATCTGAGATCTCAATCAATCTGGGATCCTAATTAATCTGGGATCCCAATCAATCTGGGAGTCCCAATCAATCTGGGATCTTAGTCATTCTGAGAGTCCCAATCAATCTGGGAAACCCAATCAATCTGAGAGTCCCAATCAATCGAAGATCCCAATCAATCTGGAATCCCAATCAATCTGGGATCCCAATCAATCTGAGTGTCCCAATCAATCTGGGATCCCAATCAATCTGGGAGTCCCAATCAATCTGGGAGTCCCAATCAATCTCGGATCCTAATCAATCTGTGAGTCCCAATCAATCTGTGAGTCCCAATCAATCTGGGCGTCCCAATCAATCTGGGCGTCCCAATCAATCTGTGAGTCCCAATCTATCTGTGAGTCCCAATCTATCTGCGAGTCCCAAACAATCTGTGAGTCCCAATCAATCTGTGAGTCCCAATCTATCTGTGAGTCCCAATCTATCTGTGAGTCCCAAACAATCTGTGAGTCCCAATCAATCTGTGAGTCCCAATCAATCTGGGCGTCCCAATCAATCTGGGAATTCCAATCAACCTGAGATCCCAATCAATCTGGGATCCTAATTAATCTGGGATCCCAATCGATCTGGGAGTCCCAATCAATCTGGGATCTTAGTCAATCTGAGAGTCCCAATCAATCTGATAAACCCAATCAATCTGAGAGTCCCAATTATTCTGGGATCCCAATCTATCTGGGAGTCCCAGTCAATTTGGGATCGCAGTGAATCTGAGAATCCCAATCAATATGGGATCCCAATCAATCTGGGATTTCAATTAATCTGAGAGTCCCAATCAAACTGGGATCCCAATCAATCTGGGATCCCCGTCAATCTGTGATCCCTATCAATCTGTGATCCCAATTAATCTGGGATCCCGATCAATCTGGGATCCCAATCAATCTGGGATTCCAATTAATCTGGGAACCCAATCAATCTGAGAGTCCCAATCAATTTGGGAATCCCAATCAATCTGGGAGTCCCAATCAATCTGGGAATCCCAATCAATCTGGGAATCCCAGTCAATCCGCGATCTCAATCAATCTGGGAGTCCCAATCAATCTGGGAAACACAATCAATCTAGGAACCCCAATCAATGTCGGATCCCAATCAATCTGGGATCCGAATCAATCTGGGATTCCAATCAATCTGGGATCCCAATCAACCTGAGAGTCCCAATCAAACTGGGAATCCCAATCAATCTGTGTGTCCCAATCAATCTCGGATCCCAATCAATCTGCGAATCCCAATCAATTTGGGAGTCCCAATCAACCTGGGAATCCCAATCAATCTGGGAATCCCAATCAACCTGGGAATCTCAATCAATCTATGAGTACCAATCAACCTGGGATCCCAATTAATCTGAGAGTCCCAATCAATCTGAGATCCCAATCAATCTGAGATCCCAATCAATCTGGGAGTCACAATCAATCTGGGATCACAATCAATCTGGGATCCCAATCAATCTGAGAGTCAAAATCAATCTGGTTTCCCAATCAATCTGAGAATTCCAATCAATCTGGGATTCCAATCATTCTGTGATTCCAAACAATCTGAGAGTCCCAATCAATCTGAGAGTCCCTAATAATCTGGGATCCCAATCTATCTGGGAGTCCCAGTCAATCTGGGGTCGCAGTCAATCTGAGAATCCCAATCAATATGGGATCCCAATCATTCTTGGAGTCCCAATCAATCTGGGATCCCAATCAATCTGAGAATCCCAATCAATCTGGGATCCCAATCAATCTGATAGTCCCAATCAAACTGGGATCCCAATCAAACTGGGATCCTAATCAATCTGGGATCCGCCTCAATCTGTGATCCCTATCAATCTGTGATCCCAATCAAGCTGGGATCCCAATCAACCGAGGATTCCAATCAATCTGGGAACCCAATCAATGTGAGAGTCCCAATCAATTTGGGAATCCCAATCAATCTGGGATCCCAATCAATCCGAGATCCCAATCAATCTTGAATCCCAATCAATCTGAGAGCCCCAATCAATCTGGGATCCCAATCAATCTGAGATCCCAATCAATTTAAGATCCCAATCAATCTGAGATTCCAATTTATCTCAGATCACAATCAATCTGGGATCCCAATTAATCTGGGAGTCCCAATCAATCTGAGTGTCCCAATCAATCTGGGAATCCCAGTCAATCTGAGAGTCCCAATCAATCTGGGAATCCCAATCAATCTGGGCATCCCAATCAATCTGGATGTCCCAATCAATCTGGGAATTCCAATCAACCTGAGATCTCAATCAATCTGGGATCCTAATTAATCTGGGATCCCAATCAATCTGGGAGTCCCAATCAATCTGGGATCTTAGTCAATCTGAGAGTACCAATCAATCTGGGAAACCCAATCAATCTGAGAGTCCCAATCAATCGGAGATCCCAATCAATCTGGAATCCCAATCAATCTGGGATCCCAATCAATCTGAGTGTCCCAATCAATCTGGGAGTCCCAATCAATCTGGGAGTCCCAATCAATCTGAGATCCCAATCAATTTAAAATCCCAATCAATCTGAGATCCCAATTTATCTCAGATCACAATCAATCTGGGATCCCAATTAATCTGGGAGTCCCAATCAATCTCGGATCCTAATCAATATGGGATCTTAGTCAATCTGAGATTCCCAATCAATCTGGGAAACCCAATCAATCTGAGAGTCCCAATTATTCTGGGATCCCAATCTATCTGGGAGTCTCAGTCAATTTGGGATCGCAGTAAATCTGAGAATCCCAATCAATATGGGATCCCATTCAATCTGGGATTCCAATTAATCTGAGAGTCCCAATCAAACTGGGATCCCAATCAATCTGGGATCCCCGTCAATCTGTGATCCCTATCAATCTGTGATCCCAATTAATCTGGGATCCCGATCAATCTGGGATCCCAATCAATCTGGGATTCCAATTAATCTGGGAACCCAATCAATCTGAGAGTCCCAATCAATTTGGGAATCCCAATCAATCTGGACGTCCCAATCAATCTGGGAATCCCAATCAATCTGGGAATCCCAGTCAATCCGCGATCTCAATCAATCTGGGAGTCCCAATCAATCTGGGAAACTCAAACAATCTGGGAACCCCAATCAATGTCGAATCCAAATCAATCTGGGATCCGAATCAATCTGGGATTCCAATCAATCTGGGGTCCCAATCATCCTGAGAGTCCCAATCAAACTGGGATCCCAATCAATCTGGGATCCCCATCAATCTGTGATCCCTATAAATCTGGGACCCCAATCAATCTGGGAGACCCAATTAATCTGGGAGACCCAATCAATCTGGGAGTCCCAATCAATCTGGAAATTCCAATCAATCTGGGATCCCAATCAATCTGAGAGTCCCAATCCATCTGGGATCCCAATCAGTCTGGGAATCTCAATCAATCTGGGATCCCAATCAATCTGGGAATCCCAATCAATTAGGTATTCCAATGAATCTGGGAATTCTAATCGATCTGGGATCCCAGTCAATCTGAGAATTCCAATCAATCTGGGATCACAATCAATCTGAGAGTCCCAATCAATCTGGGATCCCAATCAATCCGAGATGCCCAATCAATCTGGGATCCCAATCATTCTTGGAGTCCCAATCAATCTGGGATCCCAAACAATCTGAGAATCCCAATCAATCTGGGATCCCAATCAATCTTGGATCCCAGTCAATCTGAATCAACCTGGGAATCCCAATCAATCTGAGATCCCAATCAAACTGAGAGTCCCAATCAATCTGGGAATCCCAATCAATCTGTGCGGCTCAATCAATCAGGGATTCCTATGAATCTTGGAATTCCAATCAATCTGGGATCTCAGTCAATCATGAGAATCCCAATCAACCTGGGATCCCAATCAATCTGAGAGTCCCAATCAATCAGGGATCCCAATGAATCTGGAAATTCCAATCAATCTGGCATCCCAATCAATCTGAGAGTCCCAATCCATCTGAGATCCCAATCAATCTGGGAATCCCAATCAATCTGAGAGTTCCAATCAATCAGGGATCCCAATGAATCTGGAAATTCCAATCAATCTGTGATCCCAATCAATCTGAGAGTCCCAATCCTTCTGGGGTCCCAATCAAAATGGGAATCCCAATCAATCTGGGAATCCCAATCAATCTGGGATCCCAATCAATCTGGGATCCCAATCATTCTTGGAGTCCCAATCAATCTGGGATCCCAATCAATCTGAGAATCCAATCAATCTGGGATCCCAATCAATCTGGGATCCCAATCAATCTGAGAGTCCCAATTAATCTGGGAGTCGCAATTAATCTGGAAGTCCTAATCAATCTGGGATCCGAATCAACCTGGGATTCCCAATCAATCTGTGACTTCAATCCATATGAGTATCCCAATAAATCTGGAATCCCAATCAATCTTGGATTGCCAATAAATCTGGGATCCCAATCAATATTGGATTGCCAATATATCTGGGATCCCAATCAATCTTGGATTGCCAATAAATCTGGGATCCAAGTCAATCTGGGACCCCGATCAATCTGGCTACCCAATCAATCTGAGAGTCCCCATCAATCTGGGATCCCAATCAATCTGGGAGTCCCAATCAATCTGGAAACACAATCAATCTGAGAGCCCAAACAATCTGGGATCCCAATCAATCTGGGGGTCCCAATCAATCTGGGATCTCAGTCAATCTGAGAGTACCAATCAATCTGGGATCCCAATCAATCTGGGATCCCAATCAATCTGAGAGTCCCAATCAATCTGAGAGTCCCAATCAATCGGGGATCCCAAACAATCTGGGATCCCAATCAATCTGGGAATCCCAATCAATCTGAGAGTCCCAATCAATCGGGGATCGCAATCAATCTGGAATCCCAATCAATCTGGGATCCCAATTATTCTGGGATCCCAATCAATCTGAGATCTCAATCAATCTGGGAATCCCAATCAATCTGAGAGTCCCAATCAATCTGAGAGTCCCAATCAATCAGGAATCCCAATGAATCTGGAAATTCCAATCAATCTGGGATCCCAATCAATCTGAGAGTCCCAATCCATCTGGGATCCCAATCAATCTGGGAATCCCAAATAATCTGGGATACCAATCAATCTGGGATTCCAGTCAATCTGAGAGTCCCAATCAATCTGTGAATCCCAATCAATCTGGTAATCCCAATCAATCTGTGAGTCCCAGTCAATCTGGGATCCCAATCAATCTGGGAGTCCCAATCAATCTGGGAAACGCAATCAATCTGGGAACCCCAATCAATCTCGGATCCCAATCAATCTGGGAATCCGAATCAATCTGGGAGTCGCAATCAATCTGGGATCCCAGTCAATCTGCGAATCCCAATCAATCTGTATGTCCCAATCAATCTCGGATCCCAATCAGTCTGGGAATCCCAATCAATCTGTATGTCCCAATCAATCTCGAACCCGAATCAATCTCGGATCCCAATCAATCTGAGAATCTTAATCAATCTGGGAGTCCCAATCAATCTGGGAATCCCAATCAATCTGTGAGTCCCACTCAATCTGGGATCCCAATCAATCTGGGAATCCCAATCAACCTGGGAGTCACAATCACCTTGAGAGTCACAATCAATCTGAGAGTCCCAATCAATCAGGGATCGCAATGAATCTGGAAATTCCAAGCCATCTGGGATCCCAATCAATCTGGGAATCCCAATCAATCTGGGAGTCCCAATCAATCTGTGAGTCTCAATCAATCATGGATTCCAATGAATCTGGGAATTCCAATCAATCTGGGATCCCAGTCAATCTGAATCAATCTGGGAGTCACAATCAATCTGAGAGTCCCAAACAATCTGGGATTCCAATCAATCTGAGAGTCCCAATCAATCTGGGATCCCAATCATTCTTGGAGACCCAATCAATCTGCGATCCCAATCAATCTGAGAATCCCAATCAATCTGAGAGTCCCAATTAATCTTGGATCCCAATCAATCTGGTATTCCAATCAATCTGGGAGTCCCAATCAATCTGAGAGTCCCAATCAATTTGGGAATCCCAATCAATCTGAGAGTCCCAATCAATCTGGGAATCCCAATCAACCTGAGATCCCAATCAATCTGGGATTCCAGTCAGTCTGAGAGTCCCAATCAATCTGTGAATCCCAATCAATCTGTGAGTCCCAGTCAATCTGGGATCCCAATCAATCTGGGAGTCCCAATCAATCTGGGCTTCCCAATCAACCTCGGAGTCCCAATTAATCTGAGAGTCCTAATTAGTCTGAGAGTCCCAATCAATCTGGGATCCCAATCAATGTGGGCATCCCAATCAATCTGGGAGTCCCAATCAATCTGTGTGTCTCAATCAATGAGGGATTCCAATGAATCTGGGAATTCCAATCAATCTGGGGTCCCAGTCAATCTGGGACTCCCAATCAATCTGGGAGTCCCAATCAATCCGGGAATCCCAATCAATCTGAGAATCCCAATCAATCAGGGATCCCAATGAATCTGGAAATTCCAATCAATCTGGGATCCGAATCAATCTGAGAGTCCCAATCCATCTGGGATCCCAATAAGTCTGGGAATCCCAATCAATCTGGGATCCCAATCAATCTGGGATCCCAATCAATCTGGGATCCCAATCATTCTTGGAGTCCCAATCAAACTGGGATCCCAATCAATCTGGGATCCCCGTCAATCTGTGATCCCTATCAATCTGTGATCCCAATTAATCTGGGATCCCGATCAATCTGGGATCCCAATCAATCTGGGATTCCAATTAATCTGGGAACCCAATCAATCTGAGAGTCCCAATCAATTTGGGAATCCCAATCAATCTGGACGTCCCAATCAATCTGGGAATCCCAATCAATCTGGGAATCCCAGTCAATCCGCGATCTCAATCAATCTGGGAGTCCCAATCAATCTGGGAAACTCAAACAATCTGGGAACCCCAATCAATGTCGAATCCAAATCAATCTGGGATCCGAATCAATCTGGGATTCCAATCAATCTGGGGTCCCAATCATCCTGAGAGTCCCAATCAAACTGGGATCCCAATCAATCTGGGATCCCCATCAATCTGTGATCCCTATAAATCTGGGACCCCAATCAATCTGGGAGACCCAATTAATCTGGGAGACCCAATCAATCTGGGAGTCCCAATCAATCTGGAAATTCCAATCAATCTGGGATCCCAATCAATCTGAGAGTCCCAATCCATCTGGGATCCCAATCAGTCTGGGAATCTCAATCAATCTGGGATCCCAATCAATCTGGGAATCCCAATCAATTAGGTATTCCAATGAATCTGGGAATTCTAATCGATCTGGGATCCCAGTCAATCTGAGAATTCCAATCAATCTGGGATCACAATCAATCTGAGAGTCCCAATCAATCTGGGATCCCAATCAATCCGAGATGCCCAATCAATCTGGGATCCCAATCATTCTTGGAGTCCCAATCAATCTGGGATCCCAAACAATCTGAGAATCCCAATCAATCTGGGATCCCAATCAATCTTGGATCCCAGTCAATCTGAATCAACCTGGGAATCCCAATCAATCTGAGATCCCAATCAAACTGAGAGTCCCAATCAATCTGGGAATCCCAATCAATCTGTGCGGCTCAATCAATCAGGGATTCCTATGAATCTTGGAATTCCAATCAATCTGGGATCTCAGTCAATCATGAGAATCCCAATCAACCTGGGATCCCAATCAATCTGAGAGTCCCAATCAATCAGGGATCCCAATGAATCTGGAAATTCCAATCAATCTGGCATCCCAATCAATCTGAGAGTCCCAATCCATCTGAGATCCCAATCAATCTGGGAATCCCAATCAATCTGAGAGTTCCAATCAATCAGGGATCCCAATGAATCTGGAAATTCCAATCAATCTGTGATCCCAATCAATCTGAGAGTCCCAATCCTTCTGGGGTCCCAATCAAAATGGGAATCCCAATCAATCTGGGAATCCCAATCAATCTGGGATCCCAATCAATCTGGGATCCCAATCATTCTTGGAGTCCCAATCAATCTGGGATCCCAATCAATCTGAGAATCCAATCAATCTGGGATCCCAATCAATCTGGGATCCCAATCAATCTGAGAGTCCCAATTAATCTGGGAGTCGCAATTAATCTGGAAGTCCTAATCAATCTGGGATCCGAATCAACCTGGGATTCCCAATCAATCTGTGACTTCAATCCATATGAGTATCCCAATAAATCTGGAATCCCAATCAATCTTGGATTGCCAATAAATCTGGGATCCCAATCAATATTGGATTGCCAATATATCTGGGATCCCAATCAATCTTGGATTGCCAATAAATCTGGGATCCAAGTCAATCTGGGACCCCGATCAATCTGGCTACCCAATCAATCTGAGAGTCCCCATCAATCTGGGATCCCAATCAATCTGGGAGTCCCAATCAATCTGGAAACACAATCAATCTGAGAGCCCAAACAATCTGGGATCCCAATCAATCTGGGGGTCCCAATCAATCTGGGATCTCAGTCAATCTGAGAGTACCAATCAATCTGGGATCCCAATCAATCTGGGATCCCAATCAATCTGAGAGTCCCAATCAATCTGAGAGTCCCAATCAATCGGGGATCCCAAACAATCTGGGATCCCAATCAATCTGGGAATCCCAATCAATCTGAGAGTCCCAATCAATCGGGGATCGCAATCAATCTGGAATCCCAATCAATCTGGGATCCCAATTATTCTGGGATCCCAATCAATCTGAGATCTCAATCAATCTGGGAATCCCAATCAATCTGAGAGTCCCAATCAATCTGAGAGTCCCAATCAATCAGGAATCCCAATGAATCTGGAAATTCCAATCAATCTGGGATCCCAATCAATCTGAGAGTCCCAATCCATCTGGGATCCCAATCAATCTGGGAATCCCAAATAATCTGGGATACCAATCAATCTGGGATTCCAGTCAATCTGAGAGTCCCAATCAATCTGTGAATCCCAATCAATCTGGTAATCCCAATCAATCTGTGAGTCCCAGTCAATCTGGGATCCCAATCAATCTGGGAGTCCCAATCAATCTGGGAAACGCAATCAATCTGGGAACCCCAATCAATCTCGGATCCCAATCAATCTGGGAATCCGAATCAATCTGGGAGTCGCAATCAATCTGGGATCCCAGTCAATCTGCGAATCCCAATCAATCTGTATGTCCCAATCAATCTCGGATCCCAATCAGTCTGGGAATCCCAATCAATCTGTATGTCCCAATCAATCTCGAACCCGAATCAATCTCGGATCCCAATCAATCTGAGAATCTTAATCAATCTGGGAGTCCCAATCAATCTGGGAATCCCAATCAATCTGTGAGTCCCACTCAATCTGGGATCCCAATCAATCTGGGAATCCCAATCAACCTGGGAGTCACAATCACCTTGAGAGTCACAATCAATCTGAGAGTCCCAATCAATCAGGGATCGCAATGAATCTGGAAATTCCAAGCCATCTGGGATCCCAATCAATCTGGGAATCCCAATCAATCTGGGAGTCCCAATCAATCTGTGAGTCTCAATCAATCATGGATTCCAATGAATCTGGGAATTCCAATCAATCTGGGATCCCAGTCAATCTGAATCAATCTGGGAGTCACAATCAATCTGAGAGTCCCAAACAATCTGGGATTCCAATCAATCTGAGAGTCCCAATCAATCTGGGATCCCAATCATTCTTGGAGACCCAATCAATCTGCGATCCCAATCAATCTGAGAATCCCAATCAATCTGAGAGTCCCAATTAATCTTGGATCCCAATCAATCTGGTATTCCAATCAATCTGGGAGTCCCAATCAATCTGAGAGTCCCAATCAATTTGGGAATCCCAATCAATCTGAGAGTCCCAATCAATCTGGGAATCCCAATCAACCTGAGATCCCAATCAATCTGGGATTCCAGTCAGTCTGAGAGTCCCAATCAATCTGTGAATCCCAATCAATCTGTGAGTCCCAGTCAATCTGGGATCCCAATCAATCTGGGAGTCCCAATCAATCTGGGCTTCCCAATCAACCTCGGAGTCCCAATTAATCTGAGAGTCCTAATTAGTCTGAGAGTCCCAATCAATCTGGGATCCCAATCAATGTGGGCATCCCAATCAATCTGGGAGTCCCAATCAATCTGTGTGTCTCAATCAATGAGGGATTCCAATGAATCTGGGAATTCCAATCAATCTGGGGTCCCAGTCAATCTGGGACTCCCAATCAATCTGGGAGTCCCAATCAATCCGGGAATCCCAATCAATCTGAGAATCCCAATCAATCAGGGATCCCAATGAATCTGGAAATTCCAATCAATCTGGGATCCGAATCAATCTGAGAGTCCCAATCCATCTGGGATCCCAATAAGTCTGGGAATCCCAATCAATCTGGGATCCCAATCAATCTGGGATCCCAATCAATCTGGGATCCCAATCATTCTTGGAGTCCCAATCAATCTGAGAATCCCAATCAATCTGAGAGTCACAATCAATCTGAGAGTCCCCATCAATTAGGGATCCCAATCATTCTTGGAGTCCCAATCAATCTGGGATCCCAATCAATCTGAGAATCCCAATCAATCTGGGATCCCAATTAATCTGAGATCCCAATCAATCTGGGATTCCAATGAATCTGTGATCCCAATCAATCTGAGAGTCCCAATAAATCTTGGATCCCAATCAATCTGGGATCCCAATTAATCTGAGATCCCAATCAATCTGAGAGTCCCAATCAATTTGGGAATCTCAATCAATCTGGGATCCCAATCAATCTGAGTGTCGCTATCACTCTGTGAGTCCCAATCAATCTTGGCATCCCAATCAATCTGGGATCCCAATCAATCTGTGAGTCCCAGTCAATCTGGGATGCCAATCAACCTGGGAGTCCCCATCAATTAGGGATCCCAATGAATCTGGAAATTCCAATCAATCTGGGATCCCAATCAATCTGAGAGTCCGAATCCATCTCGGATCGCAATCAATCTGGGAATCCCAATCAATCTGGGAGTCCCAATCAATCTGAAAATCCCAATCAATTTTGGAGTCACAATCAATCTGAGAGTCACAATCAATCTGAGAGTCCCAATCAATTAGGGATCCCAATGAATCTGGAAATTCCAATCAATCTGGGATCACAATCAATCTGGGAATCCCAATCAATCTTGGAGTCCCAATCAATCTGAGATCCCAATCTACCTGTGAGTCCCAATCAATCTGGGAATCCGAATCAATCTGGGCATCCCAATCAATCTGAGAGTCCCAATCAATCTGAGATCCCAATCAATTTGAGAGTCCCAATCAATCTGAGATCCCAATCAATCTGTGAGTCCCAATTAATCTGGGAATCCGAATTAATCTGGGCGTCCCAAGCAATCTGGGCATCCCAATCAATCTGGGTGTCCCAATCAATCTGGGATCTCAAACAATCTGGGAGTCCCAATCAAATGGGCGTCCCAATCAATCTGGGATCCCAGTCAATCTGAGTGTCACAATCAATCTTAGAGTCTCAATCAATCTGGGAATCCCAGTCAACCTGAGATCCCAATCAATCTGGGATTCCAGTCAATCTGAGAGTCCCAATCAATCTGTGAATCCCAATCAATCTGGGAATCCCAATCAATCTGTGAGTCCCAGTCAATCTGGGATCCCAATCAATCTGGGAGTCCCAATCAATCTGGGAAACGCAATCAATCTGGGAACCCCAATAAATCTCGGATCCCAATCAATCTGGGAATCCGAATCAATCTGGGAGTCGCAATCAATCTGGGATCCCAGTCAAACTGGGAATCCCAATTAATCTGTATGTCGCAATCAATCTCGGATCCCAATCAGTCTGGGAATCCCAATCAATCTGTATGTCCCAATCAATCTCGGACCCGAATCAATCTCGGATCCCAATCAATCTGAGAATCTTAATCAATCTGTGAGTCCCACTCAATCTGGGATCCCAATCAATCTGGGAATCCCAATCAATCTGGGAGTCACAATCACCTTGAGAGTCACAATCAATCTGAGAGTCCCAATCAATCAGGGATCGCAATGAATCTAGAAATTCCAAGCCATCTTGGGATCCCAATCAATCTGGGAATCCCAATCAAACTTGGAGTCCCAATCAATCTGTGAGTCTCAATCAATCAGGGATTCCAATGAATCTGGGAATTCCAATCAATCTGGGATCCCAGTCAATCTGAATCAATCTGGGATCCTAATCAATCTGAGAGTCTCAATCAATCTGGGATCCCAGTCAATCTGAATCAATCTGGGATCCTAATCAATCTGAGAGTCCGAATCAATCTGGGAGTCCCAATAAATCTTGGATCCCAATCAATCTGGGATCCCAATTAATCTGAGATCCCAATCAATCTGGGATTCCAATGAATCTGTGATCCCAATCAATCTGAGAGTCCCAATAAATCTTGGATCCCAATCAATCTGGGATCCCAATTAATCTGAGATCCCAATCAATCTGAGAGTCCCAATCAATTTGGGAATCTCAATCAATCTGGGATCCCAATCAATCTGAGTGTCGCTATCACTCTGTGAGTCCCAATCAATCTTGGCATCCCAATCAATCTGGGATCCCAATCAATCTGTGAGTCCCAGTCAATCTGGGATGCCAATCAACCTGGGAGTCCCAATCAATCTGGGAAACCCAATCAATGTCGGAACCCAATCAATCTGGGAATCTCAATCAATCTGTGTGTCCCAATTAATCTCGGATCCCAATCAATCTGGGAATCCCAATCAATCTGGGATCCCAATCAATCTGGGAACCCCAATCAATCTCGGATCCCAATCAATCTTGGAATCCAAATCAATCTGGGAGTCCCAATCAATCTGGGATCCCAGTCAATCTGGGAATCCCAATCAATCTGTATGTCCCAATCAATCTCGGATCCCAATCAATCTGGGATCCCAAACAATCTGGGCGTCCCAATCAATCTGGGATCCCAAACAATCTGGGCATCCCAATCAATCTGGGAAACCCAATCAACCTGAGATCCCAATCAATCTGGGATCCCAGTCACTCTGAGTGTCGCAATCAATCTGGGTGTCCCAATCAATCTCGGATCCCAAGCAGTCTGGGAATCCCAATCAATCTGTATGTCCCAATCAATCTCGGACCCGAATCAATCTCGGATCCCAATCAATCTGAGAATCTTAATCAATCTGTGAGTCCCACTCAATCTGGGATCCCAATCAATCTGGGAATCCCAATCAATCTGGGAGTCACAATCACCTTGAGAGTCACAATCAATCTGAGAGTCCCAATCAATCAGGGATCGCAATGAATCTAGAAATTCCAAGCCATCTTGGGATCCCAATCAATCTGGGAATCCCAATCAAACTTGGAGTCCCAATCAATCTGTGAGTCTCAATCAATCAGGGATTCCAATGAATCTGGGAATTCCAATCAATCTGGGATCCCAGTCAATCTGAATCAATCTGGGATCCTAATCAATCTGAGAGTCTCAATCAATCTGGGATCCCAGTCAATCTGAATCAATCTGGGATCCTAATCAATCTGAGAGTCCGAATCAATCTGGGAGTCCCAATAAATCTTGGATCCCAATCAATCTGGGATCCCAATTAATCTGAGATCCCAATCAATCTGGGATTCCAATCAATCTGTGATCCCAATCAATCTGAGAGTCCCAATAAATCTTGGATCCCAATCAATCTGGGATCCCAATTAATCTGAGATCCCAATCAATCTGAGAATCCCAATCAATTTGGGAATTTCAATCAATCTGGGATCCCAATCAATCTGAGTGTCGCTATCACTCTGTGAGTCCCAATCAATCTTGGCATCCCAATCAATCTGGGATCCCAATCAATCTGTGAGTCCCAGTCAATCTGGGATGCCAATCAACCTGGGAGTCCCAATCAATCTGGGAAACCCAATCAATGTCGGATCCCAATCAATCTGGGAATCTCAATCAATCTGTGTGTCCCAATTAATCTCGGATCCCAATCAATCTGGGAATCCCAATCAATCTGGGATCCCAATCAATCTGGGAACCCCAATCAATCTCGGATCCCAATCAATCTTGGAATCCAAATCAATCTGGAAGTCCCAATCAATCTGGGATCCCAGTCAATCTGGGAATCCCAATCAATCTCGGATCCCAATCAATCTGGGATCCCAAACAATCTGGGCGTCCCAATCAATCTGGGATCCCAAACAATCTGGGCATCCCAATCAATCTGGGAAACCCAATCAACCTGAGATCCCAATCAATCTGGGATCCCAGTCACTCTGAGTGTCGCAATCAATCTGGGTGTCCCAATAAATCTCGGATCCCAAGCAGTCTGGGAATCCCAATCAATCTGTATGTCCCAATCAATCTCGGACCCGAATCAATCTGGGATCCCAATCAATCTGTGAGTCCCAGTCAATCTGGGATGCCAATCAACCTGGGAGTCCCAATCAATCTGGGAAACCCAATCAATGTCGGATCCCAATCAATCTGGGAATCTCAATCAATCTGTGTGTCCCAATTAATCTCGGATCCCAATCAATCTGGGAATCCCAATCAATCTGGGATCCCAATCAATCTGGGAACCCCAATCAATCTCGGATCCCAATCAATCTTGGAATCCAAATCAATCTGGGAGTCCCAATCAATCTGGGATCCCAGTCAATCTGGGAATCCCAATCAATCTCGGATCCCAATCAATCTGGGATCCCAAACAATCTGGGCGTCCCAATCAATCTGGGATCCCAAACAATCTGGGCATCCCAATCAATCTGGGAAACCCAATCAACCTGAGATCCCAATCAATCTGGGATCCCAGTCACTCTGAGTGTCGCAATCAATCTGGGTGTCCCAATCAATCTCGGATCCCAAGCAGTCTGGGAATCCCAATCAATCTGTATGTCCCAATCAATCTCGGACCCGAATCAATCGCGGATCCCAATCAATCTGAGAATCTTAATCAATCTGTGAGTCCCACTCAATCTGGGATCCCAATCAATCTGGGAATCCCAATCAACCTGGGAGTCACAATCACCTTGAGAGTCACAATCAATCTGAGAGTCCCAATCAATCAGGGATCGCAATGAATCTAGAAATTCCAAGCCATCTGGGATCCCAATCAATCTGGGAATCCCAATCAAACTAGGAGTCCCAATCAATCTGTGAGTCTCAATCAATCAGGGATTCCAATGAATCTGGGAATTCCAATCAATCTGGGATCCCAGTCAATCTGAATCAATCTGGGATCCTAATCAATCTGAGAGTCTCAATCAATCTGGGATCCCAGTCAATCTGAATCAATCTGGGATCCTAATCAATCTGAGAGTCCGAATCAATCTGGGAGTACCAATAAATCTTGGATCCCAATCAATCTGGGATCCCAATTAATCTGAGATCCCAATCAATCTGGGATTCCAATCAATCTGTGATCCCAATCAATCTGAGAGTCCCAATAAATCTTGGATCCCAATCAATCTGGGATCCCAATTAATCTGAGATCCCAATCAATCTGAGAATCCCAATCAATTTGGGAATTTCAATCAATCTGGGATCCCAATCAATCTGAGTGTCGCTATCACTCTGTGAGTCCCAATCAATCTTGGCATCCCAATCAATCTGGGATCCCAATCAATCTGTGAGTCCCAGTCAATCTGGGATGCCAATCAACCTGGGAGTCCCAATCAATCTGGGAAACCCAATCAATGTCGGATCCCAATCAATCTGGGAATCTCAATCAATCTGTGTGTCCCAATTAATCTCGGATCCCAATCAATCTGGGAATCCCAATCAATCTGGGATCCCAATCAATCTGGGAACCCCAATCAATCTCGGATCCCAATCAATCTTGGAATCCAAATCAATCTGGGAGTCCCAATCAATCTGGGATCCCAGTCAATCTGGGAATCCCAATCAATCTCGGATCCCAATCAATCTGGGATCCCAAACAATCTGGGCGTCCCAATCAATCTGGGATCCCAAACAATCTGGGCATCCCAATCAATCTGGGAAACCCAATCAACCTGAGATCCCAATCAATCTGGGATCCCAGTCACTCTGAGTGTCGCAATCAATCTGGGTGTCCCAATAAATCTCGGATCCCAAGCAGTCTGGGAATCCCAATCAATCTGTATGTCCCAATCAATCTCGGACCCGAATCAATCTGGGATCCCAATCAATCTGTGAGTCCCAGTCAATCTGGGATGCCAATCAACCTGGGAGTCCCAATCAATCTGGGAAACCCAATCAATGTCGGATCCCAATCAATCTGGGAATCTCAATCAATCTGTGTGTCCCAATTAATCTCGGATCCCAATCAATCTGGGAATCCCAATCAATCTGGGATCCCAATCAATCTGGGAACCCCAATCAATCTCGGATCCCAATCAATCTTGGAATCCAAATCAATCTGGGAGTCCCAATCAATCTGGGATCCCAGTCAATCTGGGAATCCCAATCAATCTCGGATCCCAATCAATCTGGGATCCCAAACAATCTGGGCGTCCCAATCAATCTGGGATCCCAAACAATCTGGGCATCCCAATCAATCTGGGAAACCCAATCAACCTGAGATCCCAATCAATCTGGGATCCCAGTCACTCTGAGTGTCGCAATCAATCTGGGTGTCCCAATCAATCTCGGATCCCAAGCAGTCTGGGAATCCCAATCAATCTGTATGTCCCAATCAATCTCGGACCCGAATCAATCTCGGATCCCAATCAATCTGAGAATCTTAATCAATCTGTGAGTCCCACTCAATCTGGGATCCCAATCAATCTGGGAATCCCAATCAACCTGGGAGTCACAATCACCTTGAGAGTCACAATCAATCTGAGAGTCCCAATCAATCAGGGATCGCAATGAATCTAGAAATTCCAAGCCATCTGGGATCCCAATCAATCTGGGAATCCCAATCAAACTAGGAGTCCCAATCAATCTGTGAGTCTCAATCAATCAGGGATTCCAATGAATCTGGGAATTCCAATCAATCTGGGATCCCAGTCAATCTGAATCAATCTGGGATCCTAATCAATCTGAGAGTCTCAATCAATCTGGGATCCCAGTCAATCTGAATCAATCTGGGATCCTAATCAATCTGAGAGTCCGAATCAATCTGGGAGTACCAATAAATCTTGGATCCCAATCAATCTGGGATCCCAATTAATCTGAGATCCCAATCAATCTGGGATTCCAATCAATCTGTGATCCCAATCAATCTGAGAGTCCCAATAAATCTTGGATCCCAATCAATCTGGGATCCCAATTAATCTGAGATCCCAATCAATCTGAGAGTCCCAATCAATTTGGGAATCTCAATCAATCTGGGATCCCAATCAATCTGAGTGTCGCTATCACTCTGTGAGTCCCAATCAATCTTGGCATCCCAATCAATCTGGGATCCCAATCAATCTGTGAGTCCCAGTCAATCTGGGATGCCAATCAACCTGGGAGTCCCAATCAATCTGGGAAACCCAATCAATGTCGGATCCCAATCAATCTGGGAATCTCAATCAATCTGTGTGTCCCAATTAATCTCGGATCCCAATCAATCTGGGAATCCCAATCAATCTGGGATCCCAATCAATCTGGGAACCCCAATCAATCTCGGATCCCAATCAATCTTGGAATCCAAATCAATCTGGGAGTCCCAATCAATCTGGGATCCCAGTCAATCTGGGAATCCCAATCAATCTGTATGTCCCAATCAATCTCGGATCCCAATCAATCTGGGATCCCAAACAATCTGGGCGTCCCAATCAATCTGGGATCCCAAACAATCTGGGCATCCCAATCAATCTGGGAAACCCAATCAACCTGAGATCCCAATCAATCTGGGATCCCAGTCACTCTGAGTGTCGCAATCAATCTGGGTGTCCCAATCAATCTGGGATCCCAAACAATCTGGGCGTCCCAATCAGTCTGGGAAACCCAATCAACCTGAGATCCCAATCAATCTGGAATCCCAGTCAATCTGGGATGCCAATCAATCTGGGAGTCCCAATCAACCTGGGAAACCCAATCAATGTCGGATCCCAATCAATCTTGGAATCCCAATCAATCTGTGTATCCCAATCAATCTCAGATCCCAATCAATCTGGGAGTCCCAATCAATCTGGGAGTCCCAATCAATCTGCGAATCCCAATCAATCTGGGATCCCAATCAATCTGGGAGTCCCAATCAACCTGGGAATCCCAATCAATCTGGGAGTCCCAATCAACCGGGGATCCCAATCAATCTAGGACCCCAATTAATCTGGGAGTCCCAATCAATCGGGGATCCCAATCAATCTGGGAGTCCCAATCAATCGGGGATCCCAATCAATCTAGGACCCCAATTAATCTGGGAGTCCGAATAAATCTGAGAGTCCCAATCAATTTGAGATCGCAATCAATCTGGGAATCCCAATCAATCTGGGATCCCAATCTATCTGAGAGTCCCAATCAATCTGGGAATCCCAATCAATCTGGGCGTCCCAATCAATCTGGGCAATCCAATCAATCTGTGTGTCCCAATCAATCTGCGAATCCCAATCAATCTGGGATCCCAATCAATCTGGGAGTCCCAATCAACCTGGGAATCCCAATCAATCTGGGAGTCCCAATCAACCGGGGATCCCAATCAATCTAGGACCCCAATTAATCTGGGAGTCCCAATCAATCGGGGATCCCAATCAATCTGGGAGTCCCAATCAATCGGGGATCCCAATCAATCTGGGCGTCCCAATCAATCTGAGTGTCGCAATCAATCTGAGAGTCCAAATCAATCTGGGAAACCCAATCAACCTGAGATCCCAATCAATCTGGGATCCCAATCAATCTGGGAATCCCAATCAATCTGAGTGTCGCAATCAATCTGAGAGTCCAAATCAATCTGTGTGTCCCAATCAATCTGGGATCCCAATCAATCTGGGAATCCCAATCAATCTGGGATCCCAATCAATCTGGGAGTCCCAATCAATCTGGGAATCCCAATCAATCTGTGTGTCCCAATCAATCTCGGATCCCAATCAATCTGGGAATCCCAATCAATCTAGGACCCCAACCAATCTGGGAGTACCAATTAATCTGAGAGTCCCAATTAATCTGAGTCCCAATCAAACTGAGATCCCAATCAATCTGGGATCCCAATCAATCTGGGATCCCAATCAATCTGAGAGTGCCAATCAATCTGGGATCCCAATCAATCTGGGAATCCCAATCAATCTGGGAGTCCCAATCAATCTGTGAGTCTCAATCAATCAGGGATTCCAATGAATCTGGGAATTCTAATCAATCTGGGATCCCAGTCAATCTGAGAATCCCAATCAATCTGGGAGACCAATCAATCTGGGAGTCCCAATCAATCTGTGATCCCAATCAATCTGGGAGTCCCAATCAATCTGAGAGTCCCAATCAATTTGGGAATCCCAATCAATCTGGGATCCCAATCAATCTGAGAGTCCCAATCAATCTGGGAGTCCCAATCATTCTGGGATCCCAGTCAATCTGAGTGTCGCAATCAATATGAGAGTCAAAATCAATCTGGGAAACCCAATCAATCTGGGATTCCAATCAATCTTGGATTCCAATCAATCTGAGAGTCCCAATCAATCTGGGGATCCCAATCAATCTGGGAATCCCAATCAATCTGTGAGTCCCAGTCAAGGGATGCCAATCAATCTGGGAGTCCCAATCAATCGGGGAAACCCAATCAATGTCGGATCCCAATCAATGTGGGAATCCCAATCAATCTGTGTGTCCCAAACAATCTCGGATCCCAATCAATCTGGGATCCCAATCAATCTGGGAGTCTCAATCGGGGATCCCAATCAATCTGGGACCCCAATCAATCTGAGAGTCCCAATTAATCTGAGTCCC
Source organism: Pristiophorus japonicus (assembly GCF_044704955.1). Classification (NCBI taxonomy): domain Eukaryota; kingdom Metazoa; phylum Chordata; class Chondrichthyes; family Pristiophoridae; genus Pristiophorus; species Pristiophorus japonicus. The sequence continues at coordinate 126,375,998 of NC_091993.1, forward strand.
AATTAATCTGAGTCCGAATCATTCTGAGATCCCAAACAATCTGGGAATCCCAATCATTCTGGGAGTCATAATCAATCTGAGAGTCCCAATCAATCAGGGATCCCAATGAATCTGAAAATTCCAAGCACTCTGGGATCCCAATCAATCTGAGAGTCCCAATCCATCTGGGATCCCAATCAATCTGTGAATCCGAATCAATCTGGGATCCCAATCTATCTGAGAGTTGCAATTAATCTGGGAATCCCAATCAATCTGGGAGTTCCAATCAATCTCGGATCCCAATCAATCTGGGAATCCCAATCAAGCTGTATATCCCAATCAATCTCGGACCCCAATCAATCTCGGATCCCAATCAATCTGGGAATCTTAATCAATCTGGGAGTCCCAATCAATCTGGGAATCCCAATCAATCTGGGAGTCCCAATCAATCTGGGAATCCCAATCAATCTGTGAGTCCCAATCAATCTGGGAATCCGAATCAATCTCGGATCCCAATCAATCTTGGAATCCGAATCAATCTGGGAGTCCCAATCAATCTGGGATCCCAATCAATCTGGGAATCCCAATCAACCTGGGAGTCCCAATCAATCATGGATCGCAATGAATCTGGAAATTCCAAGCCATCTTGGGATCCCAATCAATCTGCAAGTCCCAAGCCATCTGGGATCCCAATCAATCTGGGAATCCCAATCAATCTGGGAATCCCAATCAATCTGTGAGTCTCAATCAATCAGGGATTCCAATGAATCTGGGAATTCCAATCAATCTGGGATCCCAGTCAATCTGGGAGTCCCAATCAATCTGGGAGTCCCAATCAATCTGGGAATCTTAATCAATCTGGGAGTCCCAATCAATCTGGGAAGCCCAATCAATCTGGGAATCCCAATCAATCTGGGATCCCAATCAATCTGGGAGTTCCCATCAATCTGGGACCCCAATCAACCTGGGTGTCCCAATTAATCTGAGAGTCCCAATTAATCTGAGAGTCCCAATCAATCTGAGAGTGCCAATCAATCTGGGATCCCAATCAATCTGGGAAACCCAATCAATCTGTGAGTCTCAATCAATCAGGGATTCCAATGAATCTGGGAATTTCAATCAATCTGGGATCCCAATCAATCTGAGTGTCGCTATCACTCTGTGAGTCCCAATCAATCTTGGCGTCTCAATCAATCTGGGATCCCAATCAATCTGTGAGTCCCAGTCAATCTGGGATGCCAATCAACCTGGGAGTCCCAATCAATCTGGGAAACCCAATCAATGTCAGATCCCAATCAATCTGGGAATCTCAATCAATCTGTGTGTTCCAATTAATCTCGGATCCCAATCAATCTGGGAATCTCAATCTATCTGGGATCCCAATCAATCTGGGAACCCCAACCAATCTCGGATCCCAATCAATCTGGGAATCCAAATCAATCTGGGAGTCCCAATCAATCTGGGATCCCAGTCAATCTGGGAATCCCAATCAATCTGTATGTCCCAATCAATCTCGGATCCCAATCAAACTTGGAGTCCCAATCAATCTGTGAGTCTCAATCAATCAGGAATTCCAATGAATCTGGGAATTCCAATCAATCTGGGATCCCAGTCAATCTGAATCAATCTGGGATCCTAATCAATCTGAGAGTCTCAATCAATCTGGGATCCCAGTCAATCTAAATCAATCTGGGATCCTAATCAATCTGAGAGTCCGAATCAATCTGGGAGTCCCAATAAATCTTGGATCCCAATCAATCTGGGATCCCAATTAATCTGAGATCCCAATCAATCTGGGATTCCAATCAATCTGTGATCCCAATCAATCTGAGAGTCCCAATAAATCTTGGATCCCAATCAATCTGGGATCCCAATTAATCTGAGATCCCAATCAATCTGAGAGTCCCAATCAATTTGGGAATCTCAATCAATCTGGGATCCCAATCAATCTGAGTGTCGCTATCACTCTGTGAGTCCCAATCAATCTTGGCATCCCAATCAATCTGGGATCCCAATCAATCTGTGAGTCCCAGTCAATCTGGGATGCCAATCAACCTGGGAGTCCCAATCAATCTGGGAAACCCAATCAATGTCGGATCCCAATCAATCTGGGAATCTCAATCAATCTGTGTGTCCCAATTAATCTCGGATCCCAATCAATCTGGGAATCCCAATCAATCTGGGATCCCAATCAATCTGGGAACCCCAATCAATCTCGGATCCCAATCAATCTTGGAATCCAAATCAATCTGGGAGTCCCAATCAATCTGGGATCCCAATCAATCTGGGAATCCCAATCAACCTGGGAGTCCCAATCAATCAGGGATCGCAATGAATCTGGAAATTCCAAGCCATCTTGGGATCCCAATCAATCTGCAAGTCCCAAGCCATCTGGGATCCCAATCAATCTGGGAATCCCAATCAATCTGGGAATCCCAATCAATCTGTGAGTCTCAATCAATCAGGGATTCCAATGAATCTGGGAATTCCAATCAATCTGGGATCCCAGTCAATCTGGGAGTCCCAATCAATCTGGGAGTCCCAATCAATCTGGGAATCTTAATCAATCTGGGAGTCCCAATCAATCTGGGAAGCCCAATCAATCTGGGAATCCCAATCAATCTGGGATCCCAATCAATCTGGGAGTTCCCATCAATCTGGGACCCCAATCAACCTGGGTGTCCCAATTAATCTGAGAGTCCCAATTAATCTGAGAGTCCCAATCAATCTGAGAGTGCCAATCAATCTGGGATCCCAATCAATCTGGGAAACCCAATCAATCTGTGAGTCTCAATCAATCAGGGATTCCAATGAATCTGGGAATTTCAATCAATCTGGGATCCCAATCAATCTGAGTGTCGCTATCACTCTGTGAGTCCCAATCAATCTTGGCGTCTCAATCAATCTGGGATCCCAATCAATCTGTGAGTCCCAGTCAATCTGGGATGCCAATCAACCTGGGAGTCCCAATCAATCTGGGAAACCCAATCAATGTCGGATCCCAATCAATCTGGGAATCTCAATCAATCTGTGTGTTCCAATTAATCTCGGATCCCAATCAATCTGGGAATCTCAATCTATCTGGGATCCCAATCAATCTGGGAACCCCAACCAATCTCGGATCCCAATCAATCTGGGAATCCAAATCAATCTGGGAGTCCCAATCAATCTGGGATCCCAGTCAATCTGGGAATCCCAATCAATCTGTATGTCCCAATCAATCTCGGATCCCAATCAAACTTGGAGTCCCAATCAATCTGTGAGTCTCAATCAATCAGGAATTCCAATGAATCTGGGAATTCCAATCAATCTGGGATCCCAGTCAATCTGAATCAATCTGGGATCCTAATCAATCTGAGAGTCTCAATCAATCTGGGATCCCAGTCAATCTAAATCAATCTGGGATCCTAATCAATCTGAGAGTCCGAATCAATCTGGGAGTCCCAATAAATCTTGGATCCCAATCAATCTGGGATCCCAATTAATCTGAGATCCCAATCAATCTGGGATTCCAATCAATCTGTGATCCCAATCAATCTGAGAGTCCCAATACATCTTGGATCCCAATCAATCTGGGATCCCAATTAATCTGAGATCCCAATCAATCTGAGAGTCCCAATCAATTTGGGAATCTCAATCAATCTGGGATCCCAATCAATCTGAGTGTCGCTATCACTCTGTGAGTCCCAATCAATCTTGGCATCCCAATCAATCTGGGATCCCAATCAATCTGTGAGTCCCAGTCAATCTGGGATGCCAATCAACCTGGGAGTCCCAATCAATCTGGGAAACCCAATCAATGTCGGATCCCAATCAATCTGGGAATCTCAATCAATCTGTGTGTCCCAATTAATCTCGGATCCCAATCAATCTGGGAATCCCAATCAATCTGGGATCCCAATCAATCTGGGAACCCCAATCAATCTCGGATCCCAATCAATCTTGGAATCCAAATCAATCTGGGAGTCCCAATCAATCTGGGATCCCAGTCAATCTGGGAATCCCAATCAATCTGTATGTCCCAATCAATCTCGGATCCCAATCAATCTGGGATCCCAAACAATCTGGGCGTCCCAATCAATCTGGGATCCCACACAATCTGGGCATCCCAATCAATCTGGGAAACCCAATCAACCTGAGATCCCAATCAATCTGGGATCCCAGTCACTCTGAGTGTCGCAATCAATCTGGGTGTCCCAATCAATCTCGGATCCCAAGCAGTCTGGGAATCCCAATCAATCTGTATGTCCCAATCAATCTCGGACCCGAATCAATCTCGGATCCCAATCAATCTGAGAATCTTAATCAATCTGTGAGTCTCACTCAATCTGGGATCCCAATCAATCTGGGAATCCCAATCAACCTGGGAGTCACAATCACCTTGAGAGTCACAATCAATCTGAGAGTCCCAATCAATCAGGGATCGCAATGAATCTAGAAATTCCAAGCCATCTGGGATCCCAATCAATCTGGGAATCCCAATCAAACTAGGAGTCCCAATCAATCTGTGAGTCTCAATCAATCAGGGATTCCAATGAATCTGGGAATTCCAATCAATCTGGGATCCCAGTCAATCTGAATCAATCTGGGATCCTAATCAATCTGAGAGTCTCAATCAATCTGGGATCCCAGTCAATCTAAATCAATCTGGCATCCTAATCAATCTGAGAGTCCGAATCAATCTGGGAGTCCCAATAAATCTTGGATCCCAATCAATCTGGGATCCCAATTAATCTGAGATCCCAATCAATCTGGGATTCCAATGAATCTGTGATCCCAATCAATCTGAGAGTCCCAATAAATCTTGGATCCCAATCAATCTGGGATCCCAATTAATCTGAGATCCCAATCAATCTGAGAGTCCCAATCAATTTGGGAATCTCAATCAATCTGGGATCCCAATCAATCTGAGTGTCGCTATCACTCTGTGAGTCCCAATCAATCTTGGCATCCCAATCAATCTGGGATCCCAATCAATCTGTGAGTCCCAGTCAATCTGGGATGCCAATCAACCTGGGAGTCCCAATCAATCTGGGAAACCCAATCAATGTCGGATCCCAATCAATCTGGGAATCTCAATCAATCTGTGTGTCCCAATTAATCTCGGATCCCAATCAATCTGGGAATCCCAATCAATCTGGGATCCCAATCAATCTGGGAACCCCAATCAATCTCGGATCCCAATCAATCTTGGAATCCAAATCAATCTGGGAGTCCCAATCAATCTGGGATCCCAGTCAATCTGGGAATCCCAATCAATCTGTATGTCCCAATCAATCTCGGATCCCAATCAATCTGGGATCCCAAACAATCTGGGCGTCCCAATCAATCTGGGATCCCAAACAATCTGGGCATCCCAATCAATCTGGGAAACCCAATCAACCTGAGATCCCAATCAATCTGGGATCCCAGTCACTCTGAGTGTCGCAATCAATCTGGGTGTCCCAATCAATCTCGGATCCCAAGCAGTCTGGGAATCCCAATCAATCTGTATGTCCCAATCAATCTCGGACCCGAATCAATCTCGGATCCCAATCAATCTGAGAATCTTAATCAATCTGTGAGTCCCACTCAATCTGGGATCCCAATCAATCTGGGAATCCCAATCAACCTGGGAGTCACAATCACCTTGAGAGTCACAATCAATCTGAGAGTCCCAATCAATCAGGGATCGCAATGAATCTAGAAATTCCAAGCCATCTGGATCCCAATCAATCTGGGAATCCCAATCAAACTAGGAGTCCCAATCAATCTGTGAGTCTCAATCAATCAGGGATTCCAATGAATCTGGGAATTCCAATCAATCTGGGATCCCAGTCAATCTGAATCAATCTGGGATCCTAATCAATCTGAGAGTCTCAATCAATCTGGGATCCCAGTCAATCTGAATCAATCTGGGATCCTAATCAATCTGAGAGTCCGAATCAATCTGGGAGTCCCAATAAATCTTGGATCCCAATCAATCTGGGATCCCAATTAATCTGAGATCCCAATCAATCTGGGATTCCAATCAATCTGTGATCCCAATCAATCTGAGAGTCCCAATAAATCTTGGATCCCAATCAATCTGGGATCCCAATTAATCTGAGATCCCAATCAATCTGAGAGTCCCAATCAATTTGGGAATCTCAATCAATCTGGGATCCCAATCAATCTGAGTGTTGCTATCACTCTGTGAGTCCCAATCAATCTTGGCATCCCAATCAATCTGGGATCCCAATCAATCTGTGAGTCCCAGTCAATCTGGGATGCCAATCAACCTGGGAGTCCCAATCAATCTGGGAAACCCAATCAATGTCGGATCCCAATCAATCTGGGAATCTCAATCAATCTGTGTGTCCCAATTAATCTCGGATCCCAATCAATCTGGGAATCCCAATCAATCTGGGATCCCAATCAATCTGGGAACCCCAATCAATCTCGGATCCCAATCAATCTTGGAATCCAAATCAATCTGGGAGTCCCAATCAATCTGGGATCCCAGTCAATCTGGGAATCCCAATCAATCTGTATGTCCCAATCAATCTCGGATCCCAATCAATCTGGGATCCCAAACAATCTGGGCGCCCCAATCAATCTGGGATCCCAAACAATCTGGGCATCCCAATCAATCTGGGAAACCCAATCAACCTGAGATCCCAATCAATCTGGGATCCCAGTCACTCTGAGTGTCGCAATCAATCTGGGTGTCCCAATCAATCTCGGATCCCAAGCAGTCTGGGAATCCCAATCAATCTGTATGTCCCAATCAATCTCGGACCCGAATCAATCTCGGATCCCAATCAATCTGAGAATCTTAATCAATCTGTGAGTCCCACTCAATCTGGGATCCTAATCAATCTGGGAATCCCAATCAACCTGGGAGTCACAATCACCTTGAGAGTCACAATCAATCTGAGAGTCCCAATCAATCAGGGATCGCAATGAATCTAGAAATTCCAAGCCATCTGGGATCCCAATCAATCTGGGAATCCCAATCAAACTAGGAGTCCCAATCAATCTGTGAGTCTCAATCAATCAGGGATTCCAATGAATCTGGGAATTCCAATCAATCTGGGATCCCAGTCAATCTGAATCAATCTGGGATCCTAATCAATCTGAGAGTCTCAATCAATCTGGGATCCCAGTCAATCTGAATCAATCTGGGATCCTAATCAATCTGAGAGTCCGAATCAATCTGGGAGTACCAATAAATCTTGGATCCCAATCAATCTGGGATCCCAATTAATCTGAGATTCCAATCAATCTGGGATTCCAATCAATCTGTGATCCCAATCAATCTGAGAGTCCCAATAAATCTTGGATCCCAATCAATCTGGGATCCCAATTAATCTGAGATCCCAATCAATCTGAGAGTCCCAATCAATTTGGGAATCTCAATCAATCTGGGATCCCAATCAATCTGAGTGTCGCTATCACTCTGTGAGTCCCAATCAATCTTGGCATCCCAATCAATCTGGGATCCCAATCAATCTGTGAGTCCCAGTCAATCTGGGATGCCAATCAACCTGGGAGTCCCAATCAATCTGGGAAACCCAATCAATGTCGGATCCCAATTAATCTGGGAATCTCAATCAATCTGTGTGTCCCAATTAATCTCGGATCCCAATCAATCTGGGAATCCCAATCAATCTGGGATCCCAATCAATCTGGGAACCCCAATCAATCTCGGATCCCAATCAATCTTGGAATCCAAATCAATCTGGGAGTCCCAATCAATCTGGGATCCAAGTCAATCTGGGAATCCCAATCAATCTGTATGTCCCAATCAATCTCGGATCCCAATCAATCTGGGATCCCAAACAATCTGGGCGTCCCAATCAATCTGGGATCCCAAACAATCTGGGCATCCCAATCAATCTGGGAAACCCAATCAACCTGAGATCCCAATCAATCTGGGATCCCAGTCACTCTGAGTGTCGCAATCAATCTGGGTGTCCCAATCAATCTGGGATCCCAAACAATCTGGGCGTCCCAATCAGTCTGGGAAACCCAACCAACCTGAGATCCCAATCAATCTGGAATCCCAGTCAATCTGGGATGCCAATCAATCTGGGAGTCCCAATCAACCTGGGAAACCCAATCAATGTCAGATCCCAATCAATCTTGGAATCCCAATCAATCTGTGTATCCCAGTCAATCTCAGATCCCAATCAATCTGGGAGTCCCAATCAATCTGGGAGTCCCAATCAATCTGCGAATCCCAATCAATCTGGGATCCCAATCAATCTGGGAGTCCCAATCAACCTGGGAATCCCAATCAATCTGGGAGTCCCAATCAACCGGGGATCCCAATCAATCTAGGACCCCAATTAATCTGGGAGTCCCAATCAATCGGGGATCCCAATCAATCTGGGAGTCCCAATCAATCGGGGATCCCAATCAATCTAGGACCCCAATTAATCTGGGAGTCCGAATAAATCTGAGAGTCCCAATCAATTTGAGATCGCAATCAATCTGGGAATCCCAATCAATCTGGGATCCCAATCTATCTGAGAGTCCCAATCAATCTGGGAATCCCAATCAATCTGGGCGTCTCAATCAATCTGGGCATCCCAATCAATCTGTGTGTCCCAATCAATCTGGGCGTCCCAATCAATCTGAGTGTCGCAATCAATCTGAGAGTCCAAATCAATCTGGGAAACCCAATCAACCTGAGATCCCAATCAATCTGGGATCCCAATCAATCTGGGAATCCCAATCAATCTGAGTGTCGCAATCAATCTGAGAGTCCAAATCAATCTGGGAAACCCAATCAATCTCGGATCCCAATCAATCTGGGAATCCCAATCAATCTGGGATCCCAATCAATCTGGGAGTCCCAATCAATCTGGGAATCCCAATCAATCTGTGTGTCCCAATCAATCTCGGATCCCAATCAATCTGGGAATCCCAATCAATCTAGGACCCCAACCAATCTGGGAGTACCAATTAATCTGGGAGTCCCAATTAATCTGAGTCCCAATCAAACTGAGATCCCAATCAATCAGGGATCCCAATCAATCTGGGATCCCAATCAATCTGAGAGTGCCAATCAATCTGGGATCCCAATCAATCTGGGAATCCCAATCAATCTGGGAGTCCCAATCAATCTGTGAGTCTCAATCAATCAGGGATTCCAATGAATCTGGGAATTCTAATCAATCTGGGATCCCAGTCAATCTGAGAATCCCAATCAATCTGGGAGACCAATCAATCTGGGAGTCCCAATCAATCTGTGATCCCAATCAATCTGGGAGTCCCAATCAATCTGAGAGTCCCAATCAATTTGGGAATCCCAATCAATCTGGGATCCCAATCAATCTGAGAGTCCCAATCAATCTGGGAGTCCCAATCATTCTGGGATCCCAGTCAATCTGAGTGTCGCAATCAATATGAGAGTCAAAATCAATCTGGGAAACCCAATCAATCTGGGATTCCAATCAATCTTGGATTCCAATCAATCTGAGAGTCCCAATCAATCTGGGGATCCCAATCAATCTGGGAATCCCAATCAATCTGTGAGTCCCAGTCAAGGGATGCCAATCAATCTGGGAGTTCCAATCAATCTGGGAAACCCAATCAATGTCGGATCCCAATCAATGTGGGAATCCCAATCAATCTGTGTGTCCCAAACAATCTCGGATCCCAATCAATCTGGGATCCCAATCAATCTGGGAGTCTCAATCGGGGATCCCAATCAATCTGGGACCCCAATCAATCTGAGAGTCCCAATTAATCTGAGTCCCAATTAATCTGAGTCCGAATCATTCTGAGATCCCAAACAATCTGGGAATCCCAATCATTCTGGGAGTCATAATCAATCTGAGAGTCCCAATCAATCAGGGATCCCAATGAATCTGAAAATTCCAAGCACTCTGGGATCCCAATCAATCTGAGAGTCCCAATCCATCTGGGATCCCAATCAATCTGTGAATCCGAATCAATCTGGGATCCCAATCTATCTGAGAGTTGCAATTAATCTGGGAATCCCAATCAATCTGGGAGTTCCAATCAATCTCGGATCCCAATCAATCTGGGAATCCCAATCAAGCTGTATATCCCAATCAATCTCGGACCCCAATCAATCTCGGATCCCAATCAATCTGGGAATCTTAATCAATCTGGGAGTCCCAATCAATCTGGGAATCCCAATCAATCTGGGAGTCCCAATCAATCTGGGAATCCCAATCAATCTGTGAGTCCCAATCAATCTGGGAATCCGAATCAATCTCGGATCCCAATCAATCTTGGAATCCGAATCAATCTGGGAGTCCCAATCAATCTGGGATCCCAATCAATCTGGGAATCCCAATCAACCTGGGAGTCCCAATCAATCAGGGATCGCAATGAATCTGGAAATTCCAAGCCATCTTGGGATCCCAATCAATCTGCAAGTCCCAAGCCATCTGGGAATCCCAATCAATCTGGGAATCCCAATCAATCTGTGAGTCTCAATCAATCAGGGATTCCAATGAATCTGGGAATTCCAATCAATCTGGGATCCCAGTCAATCTGGGAGTCCCAATCAATCTGGGAGTCCCAATCAATCTGGGAATCCCAATCAATCTGGGAATCTTAATCAATCTGGGAGTCCCAATCAATCTGGGAAGCCCAATCAATCTGGAAATCCCAATCAATCTGGGATCCCAATCAATCTGGGAGTTCCAATCAATCTGGGACCCCAATCAACCTGGGTGTCCCAATTAATCTGAGAGTCCCAATTAATCTGAGAGTCCCAATCAATCTGAGAGTGCCAATCAATCTGGGATCCCAATCAATCTGGGAAACCCAATCAATCTGTGAGTCTCAATCAATCAGGGATTCCAATGAATCTGGGAATTTCAATCAATCTGGGATCCCAATCAATCTGAGTGTCGCTATCACTCTGTGAGTCCCAATCAATCTTGGCGTCCCAATCAATCTGGGATCCCAATCAATCTGTGAGTCCCAGTCAATCTGGGATGCCAATCAACCTGGGAGTCCCAATCAATCTGGGAAACCCAATCAATGTCGGATCCCAATCAATCTGGGAATCTCAATCAATCTGTGTGTTCCAATTAATCTCGGATCCCAAACAATCTGGGAATCTCAATCTATCTGGGATCCCAATCAATCTGGGAACCCCAAACAATCTGGGCGTCCCAATCAATCTGGGAAACCCAATCAACCTGAGATCCTAATCAATCTGGGATCCCAGTCACTCTGAGTGTCGCAATCAATCTGGGTGTCCCAATCCATCTGGGATCCCAAACAATCTGGGCATCCCAATCAGTCTGGGAAACCCAATCAACCTGAGATCCCAATCAATCTGGGATCCCAGTCACTCTGAGTGTCGCAATCAATCTGGGGATCCCAATCAATCTGTGAATCCCAATCAATCTGTGAGTCCCAGTCAATCTGGGATGCCAATCAATCTGGGAGTCCAAATCAACCTGGGAAACCCAATCAATGTCGGATCCCAATCAATCTTGGAATCCCAATCAATCTGTGTAGCCCAATCAATCTGGGAGTCCCAATCAATCTGGGAGTCCAAATCAATCTGCGAATCCCAATCAATCTGGGATCCCAATCAATCTGGGAGTCCCAATCAACCTGGGAAACCCAATCAATGTCGGATCCCAATCAATCTTGGAATCCCAATCAATCTGTGTAGCCCAATCAATCTGGGAGTCCCAATCAATCTGGGAGTCCAAATCAATCTGCGAATCCCAATCAATCTGGGAGTCCCAATCAATTGGGGATCCCAATCAATCTGGGAGTCCCAATCAATCTGGGAATCCCAATCAATCTGTGTGTCCCAATCAATCTCGGATCCCAATCAATCTGGGAATCCCAATCAATCTAGGACCCCAACCAATCTGGGAGTACCAATTAATCTGAGAGTCCCAATTAATCTGAGTCCCAATCAAACTGAGATCCCAATCAATCTGGGATCCCAATCAATCTGGGATCCCAATCAATCTGAGAGTGCCAATCAATCTGGGATCCCAATCAACCTGGGAGTCCCAATCAATCTGGGAAACCCAATCAATGTCGGATCCCAATCAATCTGGGAATCTCAATCAATCTGTGTGTCCCAATTAATCTCGGATCCCAATCAATCTGGGAATCCCAATCAATCTGGGATCCCAATCAATCTGGGAACCCCAATCAATCTCGGATCCCAATCAATCTTGGAATCCAAATCAATCTGGGAGTCCCAATCAATCTGGGATCCCAGTCAATCTGGGAATCCCAATCAATCTGTATGTCCCAATCAATCTCGGATCCCAATCAATCTGGGATCCCAAACAATCTGGGCGTCCCAATCAATCTGGGATCCCAAACAATCTGGGCATCCCAATCAATCTGGGAAACCCAATCAACCTGAGATCCCAATCAATCTGGGATCCCAGTCACTCTGAGTGTCGCAATCAATCTGGGTGTCCCAATCAATCTCGGATCCCAAGCAGTCTGGGAATCCCAATCAATCTGTATGTCCCAATCAATCTCGGACCCGAATCAATCGCGGATCCCAATCAATCTGAGAATCTTAATCAATCTGTGAGTCCCACTCAATCTGGGATCCCAATCAATCTGGGAATCCCAATCAACCTGGGAGTCACAATCACCTTGAGAGTCACAATCAATCTGAGAGTCCCAATCAATCAGGGATCGCAATGAATCTAGAAATTCCAAGCCATCTGGGATCCCAATCAATCTGGGAATCCCAATCAAACTAGGAGTCCCAATCAATCTGTGAGTCTCAATCAATCAGGGATTCCAATGAATCTGGGAATTCCAATCAATCTGGGATCCCAGTCAATCTGAATCAATCTGGGATCCTAATCAATCTGAGAGTCTCAATCAATCTGGGATCCCAGTCAATCTGAATCAATCTGGGATCCTAATCAATCTGAGAGTCCGAATCAATCTGGGAGTACCAATAAATCTTGGATCCCAATCAATCTGGGATCCCAATTAATCTGAGATCCCAATCAATCTGGGATTCCAATCAATCTGTGATCCCAATCAATCTGAGAGTCCCAATAAATCTTGGATCCCAATCAATGTGGGAATCCCAATCAATCTGTGTGTCCCAAACAATCTCGGATCCCAATCAATCTGGGATCCCAATCAATCTGGGAGTCTCAATCGGGGATCCCAATCAATCTGGGACCCCAATCAATCTGAGAGTCCCAATTAATCTGAGTCCCAATTAATCTGAGTCCGAATCATTCTGAGATCCCAAACAATCTGGGAATCCCAATCATTCTGGGAGTCATAATCAATCTGAGAGTCCCAATCAATCAGGGATCCCAATGAATCTGAAAATTCCAAGCACTCTGGGATCCCAATCAATCTGAGAGTCCCAATCCATCTGGGATCCCAATCAATCTGTGAATCCGAATCAATCTGGGATCCCAATCTATCTGAGAGTTGCAATTAATCTGGGAATCCCAATCAATCTGGGAGTTCCAATCAATCTCGGATCCCAATCAATCTGGGAATCCCAATCAAGCTGTATATCCCAATCAATCTCGGACCCCAATCAATCTCGGATCCCAATCAATCTGGGAATCTTAATCAATCTGGGAGTCCCAATCAATCTGGGAATCCCAATCAATCTGGGAGTCCCAATCAATCTGGGAATCCCAATCAATCTGTGAGTCCCAATCAATCTGGGAATCCGAATCAATCTCGGATCCCAATCAATCTTGGAATCCGAATCAATCTGGGAGTCCCAATCAATCTGGGATCCCAATCAATCTGGGAATCCCAATCAACCTGGGAGTCCCAATCAATCAGGGATCGCAATGAATCTGGAAATTCCAAGCCATCTTGGGATCCCAATCAATCTGCAAGTCCCAAGCCATCTGGGATCCCAATCAATCTGGGAATCCCAATCAATCTGGGAATCCCAATCAATCTGTGAGTCTCAATCAATCAGGGATTCCAATGAATCTGGGAATTCCAATCAATCTGGGATCCCAGTCAATCTGGGAGTCCCAATCAATCTGGGAGTCCCAATCAATCTGGGAATCCCAATCAATCTGGGAATCTTAATCAATCTGGGAGTCCCAATCAATCTGGGAAGCCCAATCAATCTGGGAATCCCAATCAATCTGGGATCCCAATCAATCTGGGAGTTCCAATCAATCTGGGACCCCAATCAACCTGGGTGTCCCAATTAATCTGAGAGTCCCAATTAATCTGAGAGTCCCAATCAATCTGAGAGTGCCAATCAATCTGGGATCCCAATCAATCTGGGAAACCCAATCAATCTGTGAGTCTCAATCAATCAGGGATTCCAATGAATCTGGGAATTTCAATCAATCTGGGATCCCAATCAATCTGAGTGTCGCTATCACTCTGTGAGTCCCAATCAATCTTGGCCTCCCAATCAATCTGGGATCCCAATCAATCTGTGAGTCCCAGTCAATCTGGGATGCCAATCAACCTGGGAGTCCCAATCAATCTGGGAAACCCAATCAATGTCGGATCCCAATCAATCTGGGAATCTCAATCAATCTGTGTGTTCCAATTAATCTCGGATCCCAAACAATCTGGGAATCTCAATCTATCTGGGATCCCAATCAATCTGGGAACCCCAATCAATCTCGGATCCCAATCAATCTGGGAATCCAAATCAATCTGGGAGTCCCAATCAATCTGGGATCCCAGTCAATCTGGGAATCCCAATCAATCTGTATGTCCCAATCAATCTCGGATCCCAATCAATCTGGGATCCCAAACAATCTGGGCGTCCCAATCAATCTGGGTTCCCAAACAATCTGGGCGTCCCAATCAATCTGGGAAACCCAATCAACCTGAGATCCTAATCAATCTGGGATCCCAGTCACTCTGAGTGTCGCAATCAATCTGGGTGTCCCAATCAATCTGGGATCCCAAACAATCTGGGCATCCCAATCAGTCTGGGAAACCCAATCAACCTGAGATCCCAATCAATCTGGGATCCCAGTCACTCTGAGTGTCGCAATCAATCTGGGGATCCCAATCAATCTGTGAATCCCAATCAATCTGTGAGTCCCAGTCAATCTGGGATGCCAATCAATCTGGGAGTCCAAATCAACCTGGGAAACCCAATCAATGTCGGATCCCAATCAATCTTGGAATCCCAATCAATCTGTGTAGCCCAATCAATCTGGGAGTCCCAATCAATCTGGGAGTCCAAATCAATCTGCGAATCCCAATCAATCTGGGATCCCAATCAATCTGGGAGTCCCAATCAACCTGGGAATCCCAATCAATCTGGGAGTCCCAATCAATTGGGGATCCCAATCAATCTGGGAGTCCCAATCAATCTGGGAATCCCAATCAATCTGTGTGTCCCAATCAATCTCGGATCCCAATCAATCTGGGAATCCCAATCAATCTAGGACCCCAACCAATCTGGGAGTACCAATTAATCTGAGAGTCCCAATTAATCTGAGTCCCAATCAAACTGAGATCCCAATCAATCTGGGATCCCAATCAATCTGGGATCCCAATCAATCTGAGAGTGCCAATCAATCTGGGATCCCAATCAACCTGGGAGTCCCAATCAATCTGGGAAACCCAATCAATGTCGGATCCCAATCAATCTGGGAATCTCAATCAATCTGTGTGTCCCAATTAATCTCGGATCCCAATCAATCTGGGAATCCCAATCAATCTGGGATCCCAATCAATCTGGGAACCCCAATCAATCTCGGATCCCAATCAATCTTGGAATCCAAATCAATCTGGGAGTCCCAATCAATCTGGGATCCCAGTCAATCTGGGAATCCCAATCAATCTGTATGTCCCAATCAATCTCGGATCCCAATCAATCTGGGATCCCAAACAATCTGGGCGTCCCAATCAATCTGGGATCCCAAACAATCTGGGCATCCCAATCAATCTGGGAAACCCAATCAACCTGAGATCCCAATCAATCTGGGATCCCAGTCACTCTGAGTGTCGCAATCAATCTGGGTGTCCCAATCAATCTCGGATCCCAAGCAGTCTGGGAATCCCAATCAATCTGTATGTCCCAATCAATCTCGGACCCGAATCAATCTCGGATCCCAATCAATCTGAGAATCTTAATCAATCTGTGAGTCCCACTCAATCTGGGATCCCAATCAATCTGGGAATCCCAATCAACCTGGGAGTCACAATCACCTTGAGAGTCACAATCAATCTGAGAGTCCCAATCAATCAGGGATCGCAATGAATCTAGAAATTCCAAGCCATCTGGGATCCCAATCAATCTGGGAATCCCAATCAAACTAGGAGTCCCAATCAATCTGTGAGTCTCAATCAATCAGGGATTCCAATGAATCTGGGAATTCCAATCAATCTGGGATCCCAGTCAATCTGAATCAATCTGGGATCCTAATCAATCTGAGAGTCTCAATCAATCTGGGATCCCAGTCAATCTGAATCAATCTGGGATCCTAATCAATCTGAGAGTCCGAATCAATCTGGGAGTACCAATAAATCTTGGATCCCAATCAATCTGGGATCCCAATTAATCTGAGATCCCAATCAATCTGGGATTCCAATCAATCTGTGATCCCAATCAATCTGAGAGTCCCAATAAATCTTGGATCCCAATCAATCTGGGATCCCAATTAATCTGAGATCCCAATCAATCTGAGAGTCCCAATCAATTTGGGAATCTCAATCAATCTGGGATCCCAATCAATCTGAGTGTCGCTATCACTCTGTGAGTCCCAATCAATCTTGGCATCCCAATCAATCTGGGATCCCAATCAATCTGTGAGTCCCAGTCAATCTGGGATGCCAATCAACCTGGGAGTCCCAATCAATCTGGGAAACCCAATCAATGTCGGAACCCAATCAATCTGGGAATCTCAATCAATCTGTGTGTCCCAATTAATCTCGGATCCCAATCAATCTGGGAATCCCAATCAATCTGGGATCCCAATCAATCTGGGAACCCCAATCAATCTCGGATCCCAATCAATCTTGGAATCCAAATCAATCTGGGAGTCCCAATCAATCTGGGATCCCAGTCAATCTGGGAATCCCAATCAATCTGTATGTCCCAATCAATCTCGGATCCCAATCAATCTGGGATCCCAAACAATCTGGGCGTCCCAATCAATCTGGGATCCCAAACAATCTGGGCATCCCAATCAATCTGGGAAACCCAATCAACCTGAGATCCCAATCAATCTGGGATCCCAGTCACTCTGAGTGTCGCAATCAATCTGGGTGTCCCAATCAATCTGGGATCCCAAACAATCTGGGCGTCCCAATCAGTCTGGGAAACCCAATCAACCTGAGATCCCAATCAATCTGGAATCCCAGTCAATCTGGGATGCCAATCAATCTGGGAGTCCCAATCAACCTGGGAAACCCAATCAATGTCGGATCCCAATCAATCTTGGAATCCCAATCAATCTGTGTATCCCAATCAATCTCAGATCCCAATCAATCTGGGAGTCCCAATCAATCTGGGAGTCCCAATCAATCTGCGAGTCCCAATCAATCTGGGATCCCAATCAATCTGGGAGTCCCAATCAACCTGGGAATCCCAATCAATCTGGGAGTCCCAATCAACCGGGGATCCCAATCAATCTAGGACCCCAATTAATCTGGGAGTCCCAATCAATCGGGGATCCCAATCAATCTGGGAATCCCAATCAATCGGGGATCCCAATCAATCTAGGACCCCAATTAATCTGGGAGTCCGAATAAATCTGAGAGTCCCAATCAATTTGAGATCGCAATCAATCTGGGAATCCCAATCAATCTGGGATCCCAATCTATCTGAGAGTCCCAATCAATCTGGGAATCCCAATCAATCTAGGCGTCCCAATCAATCTGGGCATCCCAATCAATCTGTGTGTCCCAATCAATCTGGGCGTCCCAATCAATCTGAGTGTCGCAATCAATCTGAGAGTACAAATCAATCTGGGAAACCCAATCAACCTGAGATCCCAATCAATCTGGGATCCCAATCAATCTGGGAATCCCAATCAATCTGAGTGTCGCAATCAATCTGAGAGTCCAAATCAATCTGGGAAACCCAATCAATCTCGGATCCCAATCAATCTGGGAATCCCAATCAATCTGGGATCCCAATCAATCTGGGAGTCCCAATCAATCTGGGAATCCCAATCAATCTGTGTGTCCCAATCAATCTCGGATCCCAATCAATCTGGGAATCCCAATCAATCTAGGACCCCAACCAATCTGGGAGTACCAATTAATCTGGGAGTCCCAATTAATCTGAGTCCCAATCAAACTGAGATCCCAATCAATCTGGGATCCCAATCAATCTGGGATCCCAATCAATCTGAGAGTGCCAATCAATCTGGGATCCCAATCAATCTGGGAATCCCAATCAATCTGGGAGTCCCAATCAATCTGTGAGTCTCAATCAATCAGGGATTCCAATGAATCTGGGAATTCTAATCAATCTGGGATCCCAGTCAATCTGAGAATCCCAATCAATCTGGGAGACCAATCAATCTGGGAGTCCCAATCAATCTGTGATCCCAATCAATCTGGGAGTCCCAATCAATCTGAGAGTCCCAATCAATTTGGGAATCCCAATCAATCTGGGATCCCAATCAATCTGAGAGTCCCAATCAATCTGGGAGTCCCAATCATTCTGGGATCCCAGTCAATCTGAGTGTCGCAATCAATATGAGAGTCAAAATCAATCTGGGAAACCCAATCAATCTGGGATTCCAATCAATCTTGGATTCCAATCAATCTGAGAGTCCCAATCAATCTGGGGATCCCAATCAATCTGGGAATCCCAATCAATCTATGAGTCCCAGTCAAGGGATGCCAATCAATCTGGGAGTTCCAATCAATCTGGGAAACCCAATCAATGTCGGATCCCAATCAATGTGGGAATCCCAATCAATCTGTGTGTCCCAAACAATCTCGGATCCCAATCAATCTGGGATCCCAATCAATCTGGGAGTCTCAATCGGGGATCCCAATCAATCTGGGACCCCAATCAATCTGAGAGTCCCAATTAATCTGAGTCCCAATTAATCTGAGTCCGAATCATTCTGAGATCCCAAACAATCTGGGAATCCCAATCATTCTGGGAGTCATAATCAATCTGAGAGTCCCAATCAATCAGGGATCCCAATGAATCTGAAAATTCCAAGCACTCTGGGATCCCAATCAATCTGAGAGTCCTATTCCATCTGGGATCCCAATCAATCTGTGAATCCGAATCAATCTGGGATCCCAATCTATCTGAGAGTTGCAATTAATCTGGGAATCCCAATCAATCTGGGAGTTCCAATCAATCTCGGATCCCAATCAATCTGGGAATCCCAATCAAGCTGTATATCCCAATCAATCTCGGACCCCAATCAATCTCGGATCCCAATCAATCTGGGAATCTTAATCAATCTGGGAGTCCCAATCAATCTGGGAATCCCAATCAATCTGGGAGTCCCAATCAATCTGGGAATCCCAATCAATCTGTGAGTCCCAATCAATCTGGGAATCCGAATCAATCTCGGATCCCAATCAATCTTGGAATCCGAATCAATCTGGGAGTCCCAATCAATCTGGGATCCCAATCAATCTGGGAATCCCAATCAACCTGGGAGTCCCAATCAATCAGGGATCGCAATGAATCTGGAAATTCCAAGCCATCTTGGGATCCCAATCAATCTGCAAGTCCCAAGCCATCTGGGATCCCAATCAATCTGGGAATCCCAATCAATCTGGGAATCCCAATCAATCTGTGAGTCTCAATCAATCAGGGATTCCAATGAATCTGGGAATTCCAATCAATCTGGGATCCCAGTCAATCTGGGAGTCCCAATCAATCTGGGAGTCCCAATCAATCTGGGAATCCCAATCAATCTGGGAATCTTAATCAATCTGGGAGTCCCAATCAATCTGGGAAGCCCAATCAATCTGGGAATCCCAATCAATCTGGGATCCCAATCAATCTGGGAGTTCCAATCAATCTGGGACCCCAATCAACCTGGGTGTCCCAATTAATCTGAGAGTCCCAATTAATCTGAGAGTCCCAATCAATCTGAGAGTGCCAATCAATCTGGGATCCCAATCAATCTGGGAAACCCAATCAATCTGTGAGTCTCAATCAATCAGGGATTCCAATGAATCTGGGAATTTCAATCAATCTGGGATCCCAATCAATCTGAGTGTCGCTATCACTCTGTGAGTCCCAATCAATCTTGGCGTCCCAATCAATCTGGGATCCCAATCAATCTGTGAGTCCCAGTCAATCTGGGATGCCAATCAACCTGGGAGTCCCAATCAATCTGGGAAACCCAATCAATGTCGGATCCCAATCAATCTGGGAATCTCAATCAATCTGTGTGTTCCAATTAATCTCGGATCCCAAACAATCTGGGAATCTCAATCTATCTGGGATCCCAATCAATCTGGGAACCCCAATCAATCTCGGATCCCAATCAATCTGGGAATCCAAATCAATCTGGGAGTCCCAATCAATCTGGGATCCCAGTCAATCTGGGAATCCCAATCAATCTGTATGTCCCAATCAATCTCGGATCCCAATCAATCTGGGATCCCAAACAATCTGGGCGTCCCAATCAATCTGGGTTCCCAAACAATCTGGGCGTCCCAATCAATCTGGGAAACCCAATCAACCTGAGATCCTAATCAATCTGGGATCCCAGTCACTCTGAGTGTCGCAATCAATCTGGGTGTCCCAATCAATCAGGGATCCCAAACAATCTGGGCATCCCAATCAGTCTGGGAAACCCAATCAACCTGAGATCCCAATCAATCTGGGATCCCAGTCACTCTGAGTGTCGCAATCAATCTGGGGATCCCAATCAATCTGTGAATCCCAATCAATCTGTGAGTCCCAGTCAATCTGGGATGCCAATCAATCTGGGAGTCCAAATCAACCTGGGAAACCCAATCAATGTCGGATCCCAATCAATCTTGGAATCCCAATCAATCTGTGTAGCCCAATCAATCTGGGAGTCCCAATCAATCTGGGAGTCCAAATCAATCTGCGAATCCCAATCAATCTGGGATCCCAATCAATCTGGGAGTCCCAATCAACCTGGGAACCCCAATCAATCTGGGAGTCCCAATCAATTGGGGATCCCAGTCAATCTAGGACCCCAATTAATCTGGGAGTCCCAATCAATCGGGGATCCCAATCAATCTGGGAGTCCCAATCAATCGGGGATCCCAATCAATCTAGGACCCCAATTAATCTGGGAGTCCCAATAAATCTGAGAGTCCCAATCAATCTGGGATCCCAATCAATCTGGGCATCCCAATCAATCTGGGAATCCCAATCAATCTGGGCATCCCAATCAATCTGGGAATCCCAATCAATCTGGGCATCCCAATCAATCTGTGTGTCCCAATCAATCTGGGCGTCCCAATCAATCTGAGTGTCGCAATCAATCTGAGAGTCCAAATCAATCTGGGAAACCCAATCAATCTCGGATCCCAATCAATCTGGGAATCCCAATCAATCTGGGATCCCAATCAATCTGGGATCCCAATCAATCTGGGAATCCCAATCAATCTGTGTGTCCCAATCAATCTCGGATCCCAATCAATCTGGGAATCCCAATCAATCTAGGACCCCAACCAATCTGGTAGTACCAATTAATCTGAGAGTCCCAATTAATCTGAGTCCCAATCAAACTGAGATCCCAATCAATCTGGGAATCCCAATCAATCTGGGATCCCAATCAATCTGAGAGTGCCAATCAATCTGGGAATCCCAATCAATCTGGGAGTCCCAATCAATCTGTGAGTCTCAATCAATCAGGGATTCCAATGAATCTGGGAATTCCAATCAATCTGGGATCCCAGTCAATCTGAGAATCCCAATCAATCTGGGAGACCAATCAATCTGAGAGTCCCAATCAATCTGGGAGTCCCAATCATTCTGGGATCCCAGTCAATCTGAGTGTCGCAATCAATCTGAGAGTCAAAATCAATCTGGGAAACCCAATCAATCTGGGATTCCAATCAATCTGGGATTCCAATCAATCTGAGAGTCCCAATCCATCTGGGCATCCCAATCAATCTGGGCGTCCCAATCAATCTGGGCATCCCAATCAATCTGTGTGTCCCAATCAATCTGGGCGTCCCAATCAATCTGAGTGTCGCAATCAATCTGAGAGTCCAAATCAATCTGGGAAACCCAATCAATCTCGGATCCCATTCAATCTGGGATCCCAATCAATCTGGGAATCCCAATCAATCTGTGTGTCCCAATCAATCTCGCATCCCAATCAATCTGGGAATCCCAATCAATCTAGGACCCCAACCAATCTGGTAGTACCAATTAATCTGAGAGTCCCAATTAATCTGAGTCCCAATCAAACTGAGATCCCAATTAATCTGGGAATCCCAATCAATCTGGGATCCCAATCAATCTGAGAGTGCCAATCAATCTGGGAATCCCAATCAATCTGGGAGTCCCAATCAATCTGTGAGTCTCAATCAATCAGGGATTCCAATGAACCTGGGAATTCCAATCAATCTGGGATCCCAGTCAATCTGAGAATCCCAATCAATCTGGGAGACCAATCAATCTGAGAGTCCCAATCAATTTGAGAATCCCAATCAATCTGGGATCCCAATCAATATGAGAGTCCCAATCAATCTGGGAGTCCCAATCATTCTGGGATCCCAGTCAATCTGAGTGTCGCAATCAATCTGAGAGTCAAAATCAATCTGGGAAACCCAATCAATCTGGGATTCCAATCAATCTGGGATTCCAATCAATCTGAGAGTCCCAATCAATCTGGGGATCCCAATCAATCTGGGAATCCCAATCAATCTGTGAGTCCCAGTCAATCTGGGATGCCAATCAATCTGGGAGTTCCAATCAATCTGGGAAACCCAATCAATGTCGGATCCCAATCAATGTGGGAATCCCAATCAATCTGTGTGTCCCAAACAATCTCGGATCCCAATCAATCTGGGATCCCAATCAATCTGGGAGTCTCAATCGGGGATCCCAATCAATCTGGGACCCCAATCAATCTGAGAGTCCCAATTAATCTGAGTCCCAATTAATCTGAGTCCGAATCATTCTGAGATCCCAAACAATCTGGGAATCCCAATCATTCTGGGAGTCATAACCAATCTGAGAGTCCCAATCAGTCAGGGATCCCAATGAATCTGAAAATTCCAAGCACTCTGGGATCCCAATCAATCTGAGAGTCCCAATCCATCTGGGATCCCAATCAATCTGTGAATCCGAATCAATCTGGGATCCCAATCTATCTGAGAGTTGCAATTAATCTGGGAATCCCAATCAATCTGGGAGTTCCAATCAATCTGGGATCCCAGTCAATCTGGGAATCCCAATCAATCTGTATATCCCAATCAATATCGGATCCCAATCAATCTGGGAATCCCAATCAAGCTGTATATCCCAATCAATCTCAGACCCCAATCAATCTCGGATCCCAATCAATCTGGGAATCTTAATCAATCTGGGAATCCCAATCAATCTGGGAGTCCCAATCAATCTGGGAATCCCAATCAATCTGTGAGTCCCAATCAATCTGGGAATCCCAATCAATCTCGGATCCCAATCAATCTTGGAATCCGAATCAATCTGGGAGTGCCAATCAATCTGGGATCCCAATCAATCTGGGAATCCCAATCAATCTGGGAATCCCAATCAACCTGGGAGTCCCAATCAATCAGGGATCGCAATGAATCTGGAAATTCCAAGCCATCAGGGATCCCAATCAAACTGCAAGTCCCAAGCCATCTGGGATCCCAATCAATCTGGGAATCCCAATCAATCTGGGAATACCAATCAATCTGTGAGTCTCAATCAATCAGGGATTCCAATGAATCTGGGAATTCCAATCAATCTGGGAGTCCCAATCAATCTGGGAGTCCCAATCAATCTGGGAATCCCAATCAATCTGGGAATCTTAATCAATCTGGGAGTCCCAATCAATCTGGGAAGCCCAATCAATCTGGGAGTCCCAATCAATCTGGGAATCCCAATCAATCTGGGATCCCAATCAATCTGGGAGTTCCAATCAATCTGGGACCCCAATCAACCTGGGTGTCCCAATTAATCTGAGAGTCCCAATTAATCTGAGAGTCCCAATTAATCTGAGAGTCCCAATCAATCTGAGATCCGAATCAATCTGGGAACCCAATCAATCTGGGAGTCACAATCAACCTGAGAGTTACAATCAATCTGAGAGTCCCAATCAATCGGGGATCGCAATGAATCTGGAAATTCCAATCAATCTGGGAGTCCCAATCAATCTGCAAGTCCCAAGCCATCTGGAATCCCAATCAATCTGGGAATCCCAATCACTCTGGGATCCCAATCAATCTGAGAGTTCCAATCAATCTGGGACCCCAATCAACCTGGGTGTCCCAATTAATCTGAGAGTCCCAATTAATCTGAGAGTCCCAATCAATCTGGGAGTCACAATCAACCTGAGAGTTACAATCAATCTGAGAGTCCCAATCAATCTGGGCATCCCAATCAATCTGGGCGTCCCAATCAATCTGGGCATCCCAATCAATCTGTGTGTCCCAATCAATCTGGGCGTCCCAATCAATCTGAGTGTCGCAATCAATCTGAGAGTCCAAATCAATCTGGGAAACCCAATCAATCTCGGATCCCAATCAATCTGGGATCCCAATCAATCTGGGAATCCCAATCAATCTGTGTGTCCCAATCAATCTCGCATCCCAATCAATCTGGGAATCCCAATCAATCTAGGACCCCAACCAATCTGGTAGTACCAATTAATCTGAGAGTCCCAATTAATCTGAGTCCCAATCAAACTGAGATCCCAATCAATCTGGGAATCCCAATCAATCTGGGATCCCAATCAATCTGAGAGTGCCAATCAATCTGGGAATCCCAATCAATCTGGGAGTCCCAATCAATCTGTGAGTCTCAATCAATCAGGGATTCCAATGAAGCTGGGAATTCCAATCAATCTGGGATCCCAGTCAATCTGAGAATCCCAATCAATCTGGGAGACCAATCAATCTGAGAGTCCCAATCAATTTGAGAATCCCAATCAATCTGGGATCCCAATCAATATGAGAGTCCCAATCAATCTGGGAGTCCCAATCATTCTGGGATCCCAGTCAATCTGAGTGTCGCAATCAATCTGAGAGTCAAAATCAATCTGGGAAACCCAATCAATCTGGGATTCCAATCAATCTGGGATTCCAATCAATCTGAGAGTCCCAATCAATCTGGGGATCCCAATCAATCTGGGAATCCCAATCAATCTGGGAATCTTAATCAATCTGGGAGTCCCAATCAATCTGGGAAGCCAAATCAATCTGGGAGTCCCAATCAATCTGGGAATCCCAATCAATCTGGGATCCCAATCAATCTGGGAGTTCCAATCAATCTGGGACCCCAATCAACCTGGGTGTCCCAATTAATCTGAGAGTCCCAATCAATCTGGGAATCCCAATCAATCTGGGAATCTTAATCAATCTGGGAGTCCCAATCAATCTGGGAAGCCAAATCAATCTGGGAGTCCCAATCAATCTGGGAGTGCCAATCAATCTGGGATCCCAATCAATCTGGGAATCCCAATCAATCTGGGAATCCCAATCAACCTGGGAGTCCCAATCAATCAGGGATCGCAATGAATCTGGAAATTCCAAGCCATCAGGGATCCCAATCAAACTGCAAGTCCCAAGCCATCTGGGATCCCAATGAATCTGGGAATTCCAATCAATCTGGGAATCTTAATCAATCTGGGAGTCCCAATCAATCTAGGAATCACAATCAATCTGGGAATCTTAATCAATCTGGGAGTCCCAATCAATCTGGGAAGCCCAATCAATCTGGGAATCCCAATCAATCTGGGATCCCAATCAATCTGGGAGTTCCAATCAATCTGGGACCCCAATCAACCTGGGTGTCCCAATTAATCTGAGAGTCCCAATTAATCTGAGAGTCCCAATCAATCTGAGATCCGAATCAATCTGGGAACCCAATCAATCTGGGAGTCACAATCAACCTGAGAGTTACAATCAATCTGAGAGTCCCAATCAATCGGGGATCGCAATGAATCCGGAAATTCCAATCAATCTGGGATCCCAATCAATCTGCAAGTCCCAAGCCATCTGGAATCCCAATCAATCTGGGAATCCCAATCACTCTGGGATCCCAATCAATCTGAGAGTGCCAATCAATCTGGGAGTCCCAATCAATCTGGGAATCCCAATCAATGTGGGATCCCAATCAATCTGGGAGTTCCAATCAATCTGGGACCCCAATCAACCTGGGTGTCCCAATTAATCTGAGAGTCCCAATTAATCTGAGAGTCCCAATCAATCTGAGATCCGAATCAATCTGGGAACCCAATCAATCTGGGAGTCACAATCAACCTGAGAGTTACAATCAATCTGAGAGTCCCAATCAATCTGGGCATCCCAATCAATCTGGGCGTCCCAATCAATCTGGGCATCCCAATCAATCTGTGTGTCCCAATCAATCTGGGCGTCCCAATCAATCTGAGTGTCGCAATCAATCTGAGAGTCCAAATCAATCTGGGAAACCCAATCAATCTCGGATCCCAATCAATCTGGGAAGCCCAATCAATCTGGGATCCCAATCAATCTGGGATCCCAATCAATCTGGGAATCCCAATCAATCTGTGTGTCCCAATCAATCTCGGATCCCAATCAATCTGGGAATCCCAATCAATCTAGGACCCCAACCAATCTGGTAGTACCAATTAATCTGAGAGTCCCAATTAATCTGAGTCCCAATCAAACTGAGATCCCAATCAATCTGGGAATCCCAATCAATCTGGGATCCCAATCAATCTGAGAGTGCCAATCAATCTGGGAATCCCAATCAATCTGGGAGTCGCAATCAATCTGTGAGTCTCAATCAATCAGGGATTCCAATGAACCTGGGAATTCCAATCAATCTGGGATCCCAGTCAATCTGAGAATCCCAATCAATCTGGGAGACCAATCAATCTGAGAGTCCCAATCAATTTGAGAATCCCAATCAATCTGGGATCCCAATCAATCTGAGAGTCCCAATCAATCTGGGAGTCCCAATCATTCTGGGATCCCAGTCAATCTGAGTGTCGCAATCAATCTGAGAGTCAAAATCAATCTGGGAAACCCAATCAATCTGGGATTCCAATCAATCTGGGATTCCAATCAATCTGAGAGTCCCAATCAATCTGGGGATCCCAATCAATCTGGGAATCCCAATCAATCTGTGAGTCCCAGTCAATCTGGGATGCCAATCAATCTGGGAGTGCCAATCAATCTGGGAAACCCAATCAATGTCGGATCCCAATCAATGTGGGAATCCCAATCAATCTGTGTGTCCCAAACAATCTCGGATCCCAATCAATCTGGGATCCCAATCAATCTGGGAGTCTCAATCGGGGATCCCAATCAATCTGGGACCCCAATCAATCTGAGAGTCCCAATTAATCTGAGTCCCAATTAATCTGAGTCCGAATCATTCTGAGATCCCAAACAATCTGGGAATCCCAATCATTCTGGGAGTCATAATCAATCTGAGAGTCCCAATCAATCAGGGATCCCAATGAATCTGAAAATTCCAAGCACTCTGGGATCCCAATCAATCTGAGAGTCCCAATCCATCTGGGATCCCAATCAAACTGTGAATCCGAATCAATCTGGGATCCCAATCTATCTGAGAGTTGCAATTAATCTGGGAATCCCAATCAATCTGGGAGTTCCAATCAATCTGGGATCCCAGTCAATCTGGGAATCCCAATCAATCTGTATATCCCAATCAATCTCGGATCCCAATCAATCTGGGAATCCCAATCAAGCTGTATATCCCAATCAATCTCGGACCCCAATCAATCTCGGATCCCAATCAATCTGGGAATCTTAATCAATCTGGGAGTCCCAATCAATCTGGGAATCCCAATCAATCTGGGAGTCCCAATCAATCTGGGAATCCCAATCAATCTGTGAGTCCCAATCAATCTGGGAATCCCAATCAATCTCGGATCCCAATCAATCTTGGAATCCGAATCAATCTGGGAGTGCCAATCAATCTGGGATCCCAAT
The DNA here is from genome assembly GCF_044704955.1 of Pristiophorus japonicus. Taxonomy (NCBI): domain Eukaryota; kingdom Metazoa; phylum Chordata; class Chondrichthyes; family Pristiophoridae; genus Pristiophorus; species Pristiophorus japonicus. The sequence goes on from NC_091993.1 coordinate 126,403,991, forward strand.
CAATCTGGGAATCCCAATCAATCTGGGAATCCCAATCAACCTGGGAGTCCCAATCAATCAGGGATCGCAATGAATCTGGAAATTCCAAGCCATCAGGGATCCCAATCAAACTGCAAGTCCCAAGCCATCTGGGATCCCAATCAATCTGGGAATCCCAATCAATCTGGGAATCCCAATCAATCTGTGAGTCTCAATCAATCAGGGATTCCAATGAAACTGGGAATTCCAATCAATCTGGGAGTCCCAATCAATCTGGGAGTCCCAATAAATCTGGGAGTCCCAATCAATCTGGGAATCCCAATCAATCTGGGATCCCAATCAATCTGGGAGTTCCAATCAATCTGGGACCCCAATCAACCTGGGTGTCCCAATTAATCTGAGAGTCCCAATTAATCTGAGAGTCCCAATCAATCTGAGATCCGAATCAATCTGGGAACCCAATCAATCTGGGAGTCACAATCAACCTGAGAGTTACAATCAATCTGAGAGTCCCAATCAATCTGGGCATCCCAATCAATCTGGGCGTCCCAATCAATCTGGGCATCCCAATCAATCTGTGTGTCCCAATCAATCTGGGCGTCCCAATCAATCTGAGTGTCGCAATCAATCTGAGAGTCCAAATCAATCTGGGAAACCCAATCAATCTCGGATCCCAATCAATCTGGGATCCCAATCAATCTGGGATCCCAATCAATCTGGGAATCCCAATCAATCTGTGTGTCCCAATCAATCTCGGATCCCAATCAATCTGGGAATCCCAATCAATCTAGGACCCCAACCAATTTGGTAATACCAATTAATCTGAGAGTCCCAATTAATCTGAGTCCCAATCAAACTGAGATCCCAATCAATCTGGGCATCCCAATCAATCTGGGAGTCCCAATCAATCTGGGAATCCCAATCAATCTGTGTGTCCCAATCAATCTCGGATCCCAATCAATCTGGGAATCCCAATCAATCTAGGACCCCAACCAATTTGGTAGTACCAATTAATCTGAGAGTCCCAATTAATCTGAGTCCCAATCAAACTGAGATCCCAATCAATCTGGGAATCCCAATCAATCTGGGATCCCAATCAATCTGAGAGTGCCAATCAATCTGGGAATCCCAATCAATCTGGGAGTCCCAATCAATCTGTGAGTCTCAATCAATCAGGGATTCCAATGAATCTGGGAATTCCAATCAATCTGGGATCCCAGTCAATCTGAGAATCCCAATCAATCTGGGAGACCAATCAATCTGAGAGTCCCAATCAATTTGAGAATCCCAATCAATCTGGGATCCCAATCAATCTGAGAGTCCCAATCAATCTGGGAGTCCCAATCATTCTGGGATCCCAGTCAATCTGAGTGTCGCAATCAATCTGAGAGTCAAAATCAATCTGGGAAACCCAATCAATCTGGGATTCCAATCAATCTGGGATTCCAATCAATCTGAGAGTCCCAATCAATCTGGGGATCCCAATCAACCTGGGAATCCCAATCAATCTGGGATCCCAGTCAATCTGGGAATCCCAATCAATCTGTATATCCCAATCAATCTCGGATCCCAATCAATCTGGGAATCCCAATCAAGCTGTATATCCCAATCAATCTCGGACCCCAATCAATCTCGGATCCCAATCAATCTGGGAATCTTAATCAATCTGGGAGTCCCAATCAATCTGGGAATCCCAATCAATCTGGGAGTCCCAATCAATCTGGGAATCCCAATCAATCTGTGAGTCCCAATCAATCTGGGAATCCCAATCAATCTCGGATCCCAATCAATCTTGGAATCCGAATCAATCTGGGAGTGCCAATCAATCTGGGATCCCAATCAATCTGGGAATCCCAATCAATCTGGGAGTCCCAATAAATCTGGGAGTCCCAATCAATCTGGGAATCCCAATCAATCTGGGATCCCAATCAATCTGGGAGTTCCAATCAATCTGGGACCCCAATCAACCTGGGTGTCCCAATTAATCTGAGAGTCCCAATTAATCTGAGAGTCCCAATCAATCTGAGATCCGAATCAATCTGGGAACCCAATCAATCTGGGAGTCACAATCAACCTGAGAGTTACAATCAATCTGAGAGTCCCAATCAATCTGGGCATCCCAATCAATCTGGGCGTCCCAATCAATCTGGGCATCCCAATCAATCTGTGTGTCCCAATCAATCTGGGCGTCCCAATCAATCTGAGTGTCGCAATCAATCTGAGAGTCCCAATCAATCAGGGATCGCAATGAATCTGGAAATTCCAAGCCATCAGGGATCCCAATCAAACTGCAAGTCCCAAGCCATCTGGGATCCCAATCAATCTGGGAATCCCAATCAATCTGGGAATCCCAATCAATCTGTGAGTCTCAATCAATCAGGGATTCCAATGAATCTGGGAATTCCAATCAATCTGGGAGTCCCAATCAATCTGGGAGTCCCAATCAATCTGGGAATCCCAATCAATCTGGGAATCTTAATCAATCTGGGAGTCCCAATCAATCTGGGATCCCAATCAATCTGGGAGTTCCAATCAATCTGGGACCCCAATCAACCTGGGTGTCCCAATTAATCTGAGAGTCCCAATTAATCTGAGAGTCCCAATTAATCTGAGAGTCCCAATCAATCTGAGATCCGAATCAATCTGGGAACCCAATCAATCTGGGAGTCACAATCAACCTGAGAGTTACAATCAATCTGAGAGTCCCAATCAATCGGGGATCGCAATGAATCCGGAAATTCCAATCAATCTGGGAGTCCCAATCAATCTGCAAGTCCCAAGCCATCTGGAATCCCAATCAATCTGGGAATCCCAATCACTCTGGGATCCCAATCAATCTGAGAGTTCCAATCAATCTGGGACCCCAATCAACCTGGGTGTCCCAATTAATCTGAGAGTCCCAATTAATCTAAGAGTCCCAATCAATCTGAGATCCGAATCAATCTGGGAACCCAATCAATCTGGGAGTCACAATCAACCTGAGAGTTACAATCAATCTGAGAGTCCCAATCAATCTGGGCATCCCAATCAATCTGGGCGTCCCAATCAATCTGGGCATCCCAATCAATCTGTGTGTCCCAATCAATCTGGGCGTCCCAATCAATCTGAGTGTCGCAATCAATCTGAGAGTCCAAATCAATCTGGGAAACCCAATCAATCTCGGATCCCAATCAATCTGGGATCCCAATCAATCTGGGAATCCCAATCAATCTGTGTGTCCCAATCAATCTCGCATCCCAATCAATCTGGGAATCCCAATCAATCTAGGACCCCAACCAATCTGGTAGTACCAATTAATCTGAGAGTCCCAATTAATCTGAGTCCCAATCAAACTGAGATCCCTATCAATCTGGGAATCCCAATCAATCTGGGATCCCAATCAATCTGAGAGTGCCAATCAATCTGGGAATCCCAATCAATCTGGGAGTCCCAATCAATCTGTGAGTCTCAATCAATCAGGGATTCCAATGAACCTGGGAATTCCAATCAATCTGGGATCCCAGTCAATCTGAGAATCCCAATCAATCTGGGAGACCAATCAATCTGAGAGTCCCAATCAATTTGAGAATCCCAATCAATCTGGGATCCCAATCAATCTGAGAGTCCCAATCAATCTGGGAGTCCCAATCATTCTGGGATCCCAGTCAATCTGAGTGTCGCAATCAATCTGAGAGTCAAAATCAATCTGGGAAACCCAATCAATCTGGGATTCCAATCAATCTGGGATTCCAATCAATCTGAGAGTCCCAATCAATCTGGGGATCCCAATCAATCTGGGAATCCCAATCAATCTGTGAGTCCCAGTCAATCTGGGATGCCAATCAATCTGGGAGTTCCAATCAATCTGGGAAACCCAATCAATGTCGGATCCCAATCAATGTGGGAATCCCAATCAATCTGTGTGTCCCAAACAATCTCGGATCCCAATCAATCTGGGATCCCAATCAATCTGGGAGTCTCAATCGGGGTCCCAATCAATCTGGGACCCCAATCAATCTGAGAGTCCCAATTAATCTGAGTCCCAATTAATCTGAGTCCGAATCATTCTGAGATCCCAAACAATCTGGGAATCCCAATCATTCTGGGAGTCATAATCAATCTGAGAGTCCCAATCAATCAGGGATCCCAATGAATCTGAAAATTCCAAGCACTCTGGGATCCCAATCAATCTGAGAGTCCCAATCCATCTGGGATCCCAATCAATCTGTGAATCCGAATCAATCTGGGATCCCAATCTATCTGAGAGTTGCAATTAATCTGGGAATCCCAATCAATCTGGGAGTTCCAATCAATCTGGGATCCCAGTCAATCTGGGAATCCCAATCAATCTGTATATCCCAATCAATATCGGATCCCAATCAATCTGGGAATCCCAATCAAGCTGTATATCCCAATCAATCTCAGACCCCAATCAATCTCGGATCCCAATCAATCTGGGAATCTTAATCAATCTGGGAATCCCAATCAATCTGGGAGTCCCAATCAATCTGGGAATCCCAATCAATCTGTGAGTCCCAATCAATCTGGGAATCCCAATCAATCTCGGATCCCAATCAATCTTGGAATCCGAATCAATCTGGGAGTGCCAATCAATCTGGGATCCCAATCAATCTGGGAATCCCAATCAATCTGGGAATCCCAATCAACCTGGGAGTCCCAATCAATCAGGGATCGCAATGAATCTGGAAATTCCAAGCCATCAGGGATCCCAATCAAACTGCAAGTCCCAAGCTATCTGGGATCCCAATCAATCTGGGAATCCCAATCAATCTGGGAATCCCAATCAATCTGTGAGTCTCAATCAATCAGGGATTCCAATGAATCTGGGAATTCCAATCAATCTGGGAGTCCCAATCAATCTGGGAGTCCCAATCAATCTAGGAATCCCAATCAATCTGGGAATCTTAATCAATCTGGGAGTCCCAATCAATCTGGGAAGCCCAATCAATCTGGGAGTCCCAATCAATCTGGGAATCCCAATCAATCTGGGATCCCAATCAATCTGGGAGTTCCAATCAATCTGGGACCCCAATCAACCTGGGTGTCCCAATTAATCTGAGAGTCCCAATTAATCTGAGAGTCCCAATCAATCTGAGATCCGAATCAATCTGGGAACCCAATCAATCTGGGAGTCACAATCAACCTGAGAGTTACAATCAATCTGAGAGACCCAATCAATCGGGGATCGCAATGAATCCGGAAATTCCAATCAATCTGGGATCCCAATCAATCTGCAAGTCCCAAGCCATCTGGAATCTCAATCAATCTGGGAATCCCAATCACTCTGGGATCCCAATCAATCTGAGAGTGCCAATCAATCTGGGAGTCCCAATCAATCTGGGAATCCCAATCAATGTGGGATCCCAATCAATCTGGGAGTTCCAATCAATCTGGGACCCCAATCAACCTGGGTGTCCCAATTAATCTGAGAGTCCCAATTAATCTGAGAGTCCCAATCAATCTGAGATCCGAATCAATCTGGGAACCCAATCAATCTGGGAGTCACAATCAACCTGAGAGTTACAATCAATCTGAGAGTCCCAATCAATCTGGGCATCCCAATCAATCTGGGCGTCCCAATCAATCTGGGCATCCCAATCAATCTGTGTGTCCCAATCAATCTGGGCGTCCCAATCAATCTAGGACCCCAACCAATTTGGTAGTACCAATTAATCTGAAAGTCCCAATTAATCTGAGTCCCAATCAAACTGAGATCCCAATCAATCTGGGCATCCCAATCAATCTGGGAGTCCCAATCAATCTGGGAATCCCAATCAATCTGTGTGTCCCAATCAATCTCGGATCCCAATCAATCTGGGAATCCCAATCAATCTAGGACCCCAACCAATTTGGTAGTACCAATTAATCTGAGAGTCCCAATTAATCTGAGTCCCAATCAAACTGAGATCCCAATCAATCTGGGAATCCCAATCAATCTGGGATCCCAATCAATCTGAGAGTGCCAATCAATCTGGGAATCCCAATCAATCTGGGAGTCCCAATCAATCTGTGAGTCTCAATCAATCAGGGATTCCAATGAATCTGGGAATTCCAATCAATCTGGGAGACCAATCAATCTGGGAGTCCCAATCAATCTGGGAGACCAATCAATCTGAGAGTCCCAATCAATCTGAGAGTCCCAATCAATCTGGGAGTCCCAATCATTCTGGGATCCCAGTCAATCTGAGTGTCGCAATCAATCTGAGAGTCAAAATCAATCTGGGAAACCCAATCAATCTGGGATTCCAATCAATCTGGGATTCCAATCAATCTGAGAGTCCCAGTCAATCTGGGATGCCAATCAATCTGGGAGTTCCAATCAATCTGGGAAACCCAATCAATGTCGGATCCCAATCAATGTGGGAATCCCAATCAATCTGTGTGTCCCAAACAATCTCGGATCCCAATCAATCTGGGATCCCAATCAATCTGGGAGTCTCAATTGGGGATCCCAATCAATCTGGGACCCCAATCAATCTGAGAGTCCCAATTAATCTGAGTCCCAATTAATCTGAGTCCGAATCATTCTGAGATCCCAAACAATCTGGGAATCCCAATCATTCTGGGCGTCATAATCAATCTGAGAGTCCCAATCAATCAGGGATCCCAATGAATCTGAAAATTCCAAGCACTCTGGGATCCCAATCAATCTGAGAGTCCCAATCCATCTGGGATCCCAATCAATCTGTGAATCTGAATCAATCTGGGATCCCAATCTATCTGAGAGTTGCAATTAATCTGGGAATACCAATCAATCTGGGAGTACCAATCAATCTGGGATCCCAATCAATCTGGGAATCCCAATCAAGCTGTATATCCCAATCAATCTCGGACCCCAATCAATCTCGGATTCCAATCAATCTGGGAATCTTAATCAATCTGGGAGTCCCAATCAATCTGGGAATCCCAATCAATCTGTGAGTCCCAATCAATCTGGGAATCCCAATCAATCTCGGATCCCAATCAATCTTGGAATCCGAATCAATCTGGGAGTGCCAATCAATCTGGGATCCCAATCAATCTGGGAATCCCAATCAACCTGGGAGTCCCAATCAATCACGGATCGCAATGAATCTGGAAATTCCAAGCCATCTGGGATCCCAATCAATCTGCAAGTCCCAAGCCATCTGGGATCCCAATCAATCTGGGAATCCCAATCAATCTGTGAGTCTCAATCAATCAGGGATTCCAATGAATCTGGGAATTCCAATCAATCTGGGAGTCCCAATCTATCTGGGAGTCCCAATCAATCTGGGAAGCCCAATCAATCTGGGAGTCCCAATCAATCTGGGAATCCCAATCAATCTAAGATCCCAATCTATCTGGGAGTTCCAATCAATCTGGGACCCCAATCAACCTGGGTGTCCCAATTAATCTGAGAGTCCCAATTAATCTGAGAGTCCCAATCAATCTGAGATCCGAATCAATCTGGGAACCCAATCAATCTGGGAGTCACAATCAACCTGAGAGTCACAATCAATCTGAGAGTCCCAATCAATCGGGGATCGCAATGAATCCGGAAATTCCAATCAATCTGGGATCCCAATCAATCTGCAAGTCCCAAGCCATCTGGGATCCCAATCAATCTGGGAATCCCAATCAATCTGGGAGTCCCAATTAATCTGGGAGTCCCAATCAATCTGGGATCCCAATCAATCTGGGAGTCCCAATCAATTTGTGAACCCCAATCAATCAGGGATCCCAAAGAATCTGGAAATTCCAATCAATCTGAGAGTCCCAATCAATTTGGGAGCCCAATCAATCTGAGAATCCCAATCAATCTAGGATCCCAGTCAATCTGAATCAATCTGGGATCCTAATCAATCTGGGAGTCCCAATCAATCTGGGATCCCAATCAATCTGAGAATCCCAATCAATCTGGGAGTCCCAATAAATCTAGGATCCCAGTCAATCTGAATCAATCTGGGATCCTAATCAATCTGTGTGTCCCAATTAATCTGAGAGTCACAATCAATCTGAGAGTCCCAATCAATTAGGGATCCCAATGAATCTGGAAATTCCAATCAATCTGGGATCCCAATCAATCTGAGAATCCCAATCCATCTGGGATCACAATCAATCTGGGAATCCCAAACAATCTGAGAGTCCCAATCAATCTGGGATCCCAATCAATCTGGCATCCCAATCAATCTCAGAATCCCAATCAATCTGAGAGTCCCAATCAATCAGGGATCGCAATGAATCTGGAAATTCCAATCAATCTGGGATCCCAATCAATCTGCAAGTACCAAGCCATCTGGGATCCCAATCAATCTGGGAATCCCAATCAATCTGGGATCCCAATCAATCTGAGGGTGCCAATCAAACTGAGATCCCAATCAATCTGTGAGTCTCAATCAATCAGGGATTCCAATGAATCTGGCAATTCCAATCAATCTGGGGTCCCAGTCAATCTGAGAATCCCAATCAATCTGGGAGTCCCAATCAATCTGAGAGTGGCAATCAATCTGGGATCCCAATCAATCTGGGAATCCCAATCAATCTGGGAGTCCCAATCAATCTGTGAGTCTCAATCAATCAGGGATTCCAATGAATCTGGGAATTCCAATCATTCTGGGATCCCAGTCAATCTGAGTGTCGCAATCAATCTGAGAGTCAAAATAAATCTGGGAAACCCAATCAACCTGAGATCCCAATCAATCTGGGATGCCAATCAATCTGGGAGTCCCAATCAATCTCGGATCCCAATCAATCTGGGAATCCCAATCAATCTGGGATCCCAAACAATCTGGGAATCCCAATAAATCTGGGAGTCCCAATCAATCTAGGATCCCAGTCAATCTGAATCAATCTGGGATCCTAATCAATCTGAGAGTCCCAATCAAACTGGGAGTCACAATTAATTTGAGAGTCACAATCAATCTGAGAGTCCCAATCAATCTGGGAACCCCAATCAATGTCGGATCCCAATCAATCTGGGAATCCCAATCAATCTGTGTGTCCCAATCAATCTCGGATCCCAATCAATCTGGGAATCCCAATCAATCTGGGATCCCAATCAATCTGAGAATCCCAATCAATCTGGGAGTCCCAATCAATCTGTGAGTCTCAATCAATCAGGGATTCCAATGAATCTGGGAATTCCAATCATTCTGGGATCCCAGTCAATCTGAGTGTCGCAATCAATCTGAGAGTCAAAATAAATCTGGGAAACCCAATCAACCTGAGATCCCAATCAATCTGGGATGCCAATCAATCTGGGAGTCCCAATCAATCTCGGATCCCAATCAATCTGGGAATCCCAATCAATCTGGGATCCCAATCAATCTGGGAATCCCAATAAATCTGGGAGTCCCAATCAATCTAGGATCCCAGTCAATCTGAATCAATCTGGGATCCTAATCAATCTGAGAGTCCCAATCAAACTGGGAGTCACAATTAATTTGAGAGTCACAATCAATCTGAGAGTCCCAATCAATCTGGGAACCCCAATCAATGTCGGATCCCAATCAATCTGGGAATCCCAATCAATCTGTGTGTCCCAATCAATCTTGGATCCCAATCAATCTGGGAATCCCAATCAATCTGGGATCCCAATCAATCTGAGAATCCCAATCAATCTGGGAGTCCCAATCAATCTAGGATCCCAGTCAATCTGAATCAATCTGGGATCCTAATCAATCTGAGAGTCCCAATCAATCTGGGAGTCACAATTAATCTGAGAGTCACAATCAATCTGAGAGTCACAATCAATTCGGGATCCCAATGAATCTGGAAATTCCAATCAATCTGGGATCCCAATCAAGCTGAGAATCCCAATCCATCTGGGATCGCAATCTATCTGGGAATCCCAATCAATCTGAGAGTCCCAATCAATCTGGGATCCCAATCAATCTGGGAATCCCAATCAATCTGGCATTCCAATCAATCTCGGAATCCCAATCAATCTGGGATCCCAATCAATCTGAGAGTCCCAATCCATCTGGGTTCCCAATCAATCTGGGATCCCAATCAATCTGGGATCCCAGTCAATCGGAATCAATCGGTATCCTAAACAATCGGAGAGTCCCAATCAATCTGGGCATCCCAAACAATCTGTGATCCCAATCAATCTGAGATCCCAATCAATCTGGGATCCCAATCATTCTTGGAGTCCCAATCAATCTGGGATTCCAATGAATCTGGAAATTCCAATCAATCTCGGATCCCAATCAATCTTGGATCCCAATCAATCTGGGAATCCCAATCAATCTGTATGTCCCAATCAATCTCGGACACCAATCAATCTCGGATCCCAATCAATCTGGAAATCTCAATCAATCTGGGAGTCCAAATCAATCTGAAATCCCAATCAATCTGGGAGTCCCAATCAATCTGGGACGCCAATCAACCTGGGAGTTCCAATTAATCTGAGAGTCCCAATCAATCTGAGATCCGAATCAATCTGGGAATCCCAATCGATCTGGGAGTCACAATCAGCCTGAGAGTCACAATCAATCTGAGAGTCCCAATCAATCAGGGATCGCAATGAATCTGGAAATTCCAATCAATCTGGGATCCCAATCAATCTGCAAGTCCCAAGCCATCTGGGATCCCAATCAATCTGGGAATCCCAATCAATCTGGGATCCCAATCAATCTGAGAGTGCCAATCAATCTGGGATCCCAATCAATCTGGGAATCCCAATCAATCTGTGAGAGTCAATCAATCAGGGATTCCAATGAATCTGGGAATTCCAATCAATCTGGGATCCCAGTCAACCTGAGAATCCCAATCAATCTAGGATCCCAGTCAATCTGAATCAATCTGGGTTCCTAATCAATGTGGGAATCCCAATCAATCGGGGATCCCAATCAATCTGGGATCCCAATCAATCTGAGAATCCCAATCAATCTGGGAGTCCCAATCAATCTAGGATCCCAGTCAATCTGAATCAATCTGAGATCCTAATCAATCTGAGAGTCCCAATTAATTTGAGAGTCAAAATCAATTAGGGATCCCAATGAATCTGGAAATTCCTATCAATCTGGGATCCCAATCAATCTGAGAATCCCAATCCATCTGGGATCGCAATCAATCTGGGAATCCGAATCAATCTGAGAGTCCCAATCAATCTGGGATCCCAATCAATCTGGGAATCCCAATCAATCTGGCATCCCAATCAATCTCAGAATCCCAATCAATCTGGGAGTCCCAATCAATCAGGGATCGCAATGAATCTGGAAATTCCAATCAATCTGGGATCCCAATCAATCTGCAAGTCCCAAGCCATCTGGGATCCCAATCAATCTGGGAATCCAAATCAATCTGGGATCCCAATCAATCTGAGAGTGCCAATCAATCTGGGATCCCAATCAATCTGGGAATCCCAATCAATCTGGGATCCCAATCAATCTGAGAGTGCCAATCAATCTGGGATCCCAATCAATCTGGGAATCTTAATCAATCTGGGAGTCCCAATCAAACTGGGAATCCCAATCAATCAGGGATCGCAATGAATCTGGAAATTCCAATCAATCTGGGATCCCAATCAATCTGCAAGTCCCAAGCCATCTGGGATCCCAATCAATCTGGGAATCCCAATCAATCTGGGATCCCAATCAATCTGAGAGTGCCAATCAATCTGGGATCCCAATCAATCTGGGAATCCCAATCAATCTGGGATCCCAATCAATCTGCAAGTCCCAAGCCATCTGGGATCCCAATCAATCTGGGAATCCCAATCAATCTGGGATCCCAATCAATCTGAGAGTGCCAATCAATCTGGGATCCCAATCAATCTGGGAATCCCAATCAATCTAGGATCACAGTCAATCTGAATCAATCTGGGTTCCTAATCAATGTGGGAATCCCAATCAATCGGGGATCCCAATCAATCTGGGATCCCAATCAATCTGAGAATCCCAATCAATCTGGGAGTCCCAATCAATCTAGGATCCCAGTCAATCTGAATCAATCTGAGATCCTAATCAATCTGAGAGTCCCAATTAATTTGAGAGTCACAATCAATTAGGGATCCCAATGAATCTGGAAATTCCAATCAATCTGGGATCCCAATCAATCTGAGAATCCCAATCCATCTGGGATCGCAATCAATCTGGGAATCCGAATCAATCTGAGAGTCCCAATCAATCTGGGAGTCACAATCAACCTGAGAGTCACAATCAATCTGAGAGTCCCAATCAATCTGGGAGTCACAATCAATCTGAGAGTCCCAATCAATCTGGGATCCCAATCAATCTGCAAGTCCCAAGCCATCTGAGATCCCAATCAATCTGGGATTCCCAATCAATCTGGGATCCCAATCAATCTGAGAGTGCCAATCAATCTGGGATCCCAATCAATCTGGGAATCCCAATCAATCTGGGAGTGCCAATTAATCAGGGATCGCAATGAATCTGGAAATTCCAATCAATCTGGGATCCCAATCAATCTGCAAGTCCCAAGCCATCTGGGATCCCAATCAATCTGGGAATTCCAATCAACATGGGATCCCAGTCAATCTGAGAATCCCAATCAATCTGAGAGTCCAAATCAATCTGGGAAACCCAATCAACCTGAGATCCCAATCAATCTGTGAGTCCCTGTCTATCAGGGATCCCAATGAATCTGGAAATTCCAATCAATCTGGGATCCCAATCAATCTGAGAGTCCCAATTCATCTGGGGTCCCAATCAATCTGGGAATCCCAATCAATCTGGGATCCCAGTCAATCTGAATCAATCTGTGATCCTAATCAATCTGAGAGTCCCAATCAATCTGGGATCCCAATCAATCTGAGAATCCCAATCAATCTGCGAGTCCCAATCAATCTGAGAGTCCCAATCCATCTGGTATCCCAATCAATCTGGGATCCCAATCAATCTGGGATCCCAATCATTCTTGGAGTCCCAATCAATCTGAGAATCCCAATCAATCTGGGAAACCCAATCAACCTGAGATCCCAATCAATCTGTGAGTCCCTGTCTATCAGGGATCCCAATGAATCTGGAAATTCCAATCAATCTGGGATTCCAATCAATCTGAGAGTCCCAATCAATCTGGGGATCCCAATCAATCTGGGAATCCCAATCAATCTGTGAGTCCCTGTCTATCAGGGATCCCAATGAATCTGGAAATTCCAATCAATCTGGGATCCCAATCAATCTGAGAGTCCCAATCCATCTGAGATCCCAATCAATCTGGGAATCCCAATCAGTCTGGGAGTCATAATCAATCTGAGAGTCCCAATCAATCAGGGATCCCAATGAATCTGGAAATTCCAATCAATCTGGGATCCCAATCAATCTGAGAGTCCCAATCCATCTGGGATCCCAATCAATCAGGGATCCCAATCTATCTGTGAGTCCCAATCAATCAGGGATCCCAATCAATCTGGGATCCCAATCAATCTGGGAATCCTGCGTTGAGTACAAACAGTTCCAGTTCCTCATTCGGACTCGATTCAAACTAAGCCCAAGAGGTGAAAGGTCAGCAGCCACACAGGAAGAATTGGAAGAACCTTTCTGTTCTTGCTTTGCAAAGCAACGGGAAAGAGTGACTCAGTGGCCGATGACAGTGCAATCCTTTGCCTTGACTGGATTTACATTGTAACGAGTTTGCTGAAACCTTTTTGGTTTCAACGTGAGTTTATTTTGGGGAGAAAGGGTTAAGAGTTTCTGATAATGTCGACAGAGGCTTTATTCTGTGGTGCTCGCTGCATACACAGCACGGATTAATATGGCGAGGGCTGAAGTACTTAATTAACTCAAAGGGTGAAGGGCTGAAATCTAATAACGAAAATTAAAAGATGTTAATTTCCTGTATTAGAGATGGCGAGCTGCTGTGAATAAAATATAGAGAGATTACAGAGAGATTAACTACAGCCACGTTGTAAAGTCAGGCTGGGGTGATGCAGCATTCCAAGGGAATATTCTTCAAAACTCATCTTCAGATTGACTGTTATTTTTTCAGTTTCTCCTCTCGGTGCAGAACTCCTCACTGGTGCCTCGTGGATTGTGCTGGTCCCAGCATGCAGTGGGTACAGGTGGTATCCCATCATGCAGTGGATACAGGTGGTATCCCATCATGCAGTGGGTACAGGTGATATCCCATCATGCAGTTGGTAAGGTGTTTATCCTATCATGCAGTGGGTACAGGTGTTTATCCCATCATGCAGTTGGTACAGGTGCTTATCCCATCATGCAGTGGGTACAGGTGGTATCCCATCATGCAGTGGGTACAGGTGATATCCCATCATGCAGTTGGTACAGGTGGTATCCCATCATGCACTTGATACAGGTGGGACTTCCAGGTAGGGAATTGAAAAAAGAAAGAAAGCAAGTCTTGCATTTATATAGCACCTTTCACAACCACTAGACGGCTCAAAGCGCTTTACAGCCAATGAAGTACTTTTTGGAGTGTAGTCACTGTTGTAATATAGGAAACGAGGCAGCCAATTTGCACACAGCAAGCTCCCACAAACAGCAATGTGATAATGACCAGATAATCTGTTTTCGTTATGTTGATTTAGGGATAAATATTGGCCAGGACACCAGGAATAACTCTCCTGCTCCTCTTCGAAATAGTGCGGTGGGATATTTTTGTCCACCTGAGAGAGCAGGCGGGGCCTCGGTTTAACGTCTCATCCGAAAGATGGCACCTCCAACACTGCGGCACTCCCTCAGCACTGCACTGGAATGTCAGAGTGGAGTCATATGCTCAGGTCCCTGGAGTGGGACTTGAACCCACAACCTTCTGACTCAGAGGCGAGTGTGCTGCCCACTGAGCCACAGCTGGCACTTGAGGGCAAATTGAGGGCAAAATTCCTTGAATATTTTGGGAGACAATTGGATATTGTGATGGAAGAGTGGGACTGTTTAGAATGAATAAGCAGTGATGGGCTGAATGGCCTCCCTCAGCCGTATCTACCTTGTCGGAGTGACTGCAATCCGTTTTCAGCTGTCAGTTGAAAGCTATTTTTGAAGCCTGCCGACTTTATCTGTTTCGATCACCTGAGTAAACCCTGGGGTGACCATCAGTCCTGGGCGGGAGAGCAAAGCGGATGCAGCCAATCGGCACATTGCAGTCGTTGGAGTCAATTCATTGGAAAATAAATTGGTCAGGGTGGAGAGCGGCTATCGCCCACGGTGAAACTGTACCCACCATCCCACTGGAAAGGTCCCCTGCGCGATCATCGTATGATGGCACTCAGGTTTCACCAGACTGATTTCTAGGATGGGGGGATTGTCCAATGAGAGATTGAGTAGACTAGGCCTATATTCCCTAGACTTTGGAAAGAAAGAAAGACTTGCATTTCTATAGCGCCTTTCATGACCACCGGACGTCTCAAAGCACTTTACAGCCAATGAAGTACTTTTTGGAGTGCAGTTGGCGTACAGCAAGCTCCAACAAACAGCGATGTGATAAAGACCCAGATAATCTGTTTTTTTTGTTATGTTGATTGAGGGATAAATATTGGCCCCAGGACACCGGGGAGAACTCCCCCTGCTCTTCTTCAAAATAGTGCCATGGGATCTTTTACGTCCACCTGAGAGGGCAGACGAGGCCTCGGTTTAACGTCTCATCCGAAAGACAACACCTCCAACAGTGCAGCGCTCCCTCAGCACTGCACTGGAGAATGAGAGGTGATCTCATTGAAACATACAAAATTCTTACAGGGCTTGACAGGGTAGATGTAGGGAGGATGTTTCCCCCGGGCTGGGGAATCTAGAACCAGGGTCACAGTCTCAGGATAAGGGGTCGGCCATTTAGGACAGAGATGAGGAGGAATTTCTTCACTCAGAGGGTGGTGAATCTTTGGAATTTTCTACTCCAGAGAGCTGTGGAGGCTCAGTCTTTTATATTCAAGGCTGAGATCAATAGATTTTGGATATTAAGGGAATCGAGGGATATGGGGATCGGGTGGGGAAGTGGAGTTGAGGTAGAAGATCAGCCATGATCTCATTGAATGGCGGAGCAGGCTCGGGGGGCTGAATGGCCGACTCCTGCTCCTAATTCTTATGTTCTGATGAATGGAAATACAGCAAGGCACATGCGCAGCACTGCACCAATGTGCGATATGTGGATTAGAAGTGGCGCAGCACAGCAGAAAGCTTGCAGTGTGTTACAAGATCGTTCCCATATTACAACACTGACTACACTTCAAATGTACTTCATTGGCTATAAAACGCTTTGGGATGTCCTGAGGTTGTGAAAGTTTGTCAGCCATGGCTCAGTGAGCAGCACTCTCACCTCTGAGTCAGAAGGTCGTGGGTTCAAGTCCCCACTTGAGCACATAAATCCAGGCCGACACTCCCAGTGCAGTGCTGAGGGAGCGCCGCACTGTCGGAGGGGCAGTACTGAGGGAGTGTCACATTGTCGGAGGTGGCGTCTGTTTTTTGTAAACTGAGGCCTCTCTGGTGGATGCAAAAGATCCCATGGCCACTATTTTGAAGAAGAGCAGGGGGAGTTCTCCCTTGTGCCCTGGCCAATGGTTATCGCTCAACCAACATCAACTCAATGCAGATGATCTGGTCATTTATCTTGTCGCTGCTGCAGTTCCCTATATTGCAGTTTACCTGCTGGTTTATTTGCTTCTGTAGAATTTAATAATTGTAATAAATCTGAGTTGTAGTTTAGCCTGCATGGTGCAGACTGATGTGAGTGATGAAGAAATCTGAAATGGATACCCTGTACGACTTGTACTGTACGGGAGTACGAGGGTGTTTTATGAGTCCCCAGACACACGATGCCAATTCACCGTGTGCTTTAAGTGGTAGCTTTGAGATCATAGCGAAATGAGTTTGTCCAATGTAATGTATGCACCTGCGAGTATGCTCACAGGTTGGTTGAGCTGTTGAGTTGGGAGTGGCTTAGCCAGTCATGTGATGTTCACAAGACTCAATAAAACCCCAGCCAGTTGGGTTCGGGGGATCCACGATGGGGCAGGTGGTTGAGAGCCTCGTGGATGAACTGGTAATGAGCAGAGTGATTGTTAAACTTTTGCTAATAAACCAACTAGTTCTTAATAGCAATATGTTGCCATGAATTCTTAAGCAAAGAACTCACAAAGCAAATACATTAGTTACCGAGGTAATGCCTAAGAAGGAGAGAAAACTATAGAAGCAGCAGTTTGTCATGAGCAGAGCGACCATAACACAACATAAAGATCACGTCAATGAGAAGCACTAACGGGACTGAACTCAGGCTCTTTTTGACCATAAATTTAAGATTTCCAGCTCCATTTCTAACTGATTTTACGGGAAAGGTTTAGGATTGGATGGATGTTTTTGTTTGTTCTCAGGTTGCTGGCAAGGCTGAGTCATTTATCGCCCCCCACCCGCCCCTTGAGCAGGTGGTGGTGAACCCCCTTCTCCGTACCCGCTGCAGTCTGTATGGTGGATGGTGCTCCCACAGTGCTGTCAGACACGTTACTGACCCAGCGACGATGAAGGATCGGCCGATATAGGTCCAAGTCTGGATGGTGATTGATTGGGAGCTGGCGACGCTACCATGACATTGCTGCTCTTGTCCTTGTCGGGAGTGGGGCTCCCTCTCCTCCTCCCCATCCCCCTCCTCCTCCTATCCCTCCCCAACAAGTGCGGCACTCCCTCAGTACCGCCTCTCCGACAGTGCGGCACTCCCTCAGTACTGCCCCTCCGACAGTGCAGCACTCCCTCAGTACTGCCCCTCCGACAGTGCGGCACTCCCTCAGTACCGCCTCTCCGACAGTGCAGCACTCCCTCAGTACTGCCCCTCCGACAGTGCAGCACTCCCTCAGTACTGCCCCTCCAACAGTGCAGCACTCCCTCAGTACTGCCCCTCCGACAGTGCAGCACTCCCTCAGTACTGCCCCTCCGACAGTGCAGCACTCCCTCGGTACAGCCCCTCCAAAAGTGCAGCGCTCCCTCACTACTGCCCCTCCAATAGTGCTGTGCTCCCTCACTACTGCCCCTCCATCAGTGCAGCACTCCCTCAGTACTGCCCCTCCGACAGTGTGGCACTCCCTCAGTGCTGCCCCTCTGACAGTGCAGCACACCCTCAGCACTGCCCTCTGACTGTGCGGTGCTCCCTCAGTACTGCCCCTCCGACTGCAACCCTCCCTCAGTACTGCCCCTCCAACAGTGCAGCACTCCCTCAGTACTGCCCCTCCGACAGTGCAGCACTCCCTCAGTACTGCCCCTCCGACAGTGCAGCACTCCCTCGGTACAGCCCCTCCAAAAGTGCAGCGCTCCCTCACTACTGCCCCTCCAATAGTGCTGTGCTCCCTCACTACTGCCCCTCCATCAGTGCAGCACTCCCTCAGTACTGCCCCTCCGACAGTGTGGCACTCCCTCAGTGCTGCCCCTCTGACAGTGCAGCACACCCTCAGCACTGCCCTCTGACTGTGTGGTGCTCCCTCAGTACTGCCCCTCCGACTGCAACCCTCCCTCAGTACTGGTCCTCTGACAGTGCAGCACTCTCTCAGTGCTGCCCCTCCGACAGTGCGGCACTCCCTCAGCACTGCCCTCCGACAGTGCAGCACTCCCTCAGTACTGCCCCTCCGAAAGTGTGGCCCCCCCTCAGTACTGTCCCTCCGACAGTGCAGCACTCCCTCAGTACTGCCCCTCCGACAGTTTGGCACTCCCTCAGTACTGCCCCTCCAACAGTGCGGCACTCCCTCAGTACTGCCCCTCCGACAGTGCGGCACTCCCTCAGTACTGCCCCTCCGACAGTGCGGCACTCCCTCAGTACTGCCCCTCCAACAGTGCGGCACTCCCTCAGTACTGCCCCTCCGACAGTGCGGCACTCCCTCAGTACTGCACTGAAGCAACACCCTGGATTATACGCTCAATTGACTCCCTGGAGTGGGATTTGAACCCACGACCTTCTGACGCAGAGGTGAGAGTGCTGCCCACTGAGCCATGCCTGAACACCAGCCAGTTGTCTGAGCCCCGCCCCCCGATATTAATCAGCAGCTGATATCACATGGCTTTCTGTCAGACTTAAGCACTATTTGATTTTATTGACTGATTGCTAACTACTCCTTAACACTTTCCAACAATAAGGTTACAGTCTCTGCCTCATTCATTTTTAATTAAGATGCACTTTCTCCCAGCCATTACGTGGGATCATAAGACTGTCTGCATCCTTGAGTACGTGGTTTGCCCTGAGCGGACTTACCAGTGGATTTGCTCACTGTGAGAAGCTGCCTCACCAACCTCCCAATCCCAGGGTTTGGGTTCAATCAATTCTACATGTGGATTAGATTTTAATTGAGGTGCAGCCCTGGGTTCATCACCATCATCATCATAGGCAGTCGGAATCAAGGAAGACTTGCTTCCACTCTTAAAATGAGTCCTTAGCTGGCTGAACAGTCCAATACGAGAGCCACAGTCTCTGTCACAGGTGGAACAGACAGTGGTTGAGGGAAAGTGTGGGTGGGGAGTCTGGTTTGCCGCACGCTCCTTCCGCTGCCTGCGCTTGGTTTCTGCATGCTCTCAGCGACGAGACTCGAGGTGCTCAGTGCCCTCCCGGATGCTCTTCCTCCACTTAGGGCGGTCTTTGGCCAGGGACTCCCAGGTGTCGGTGGGGATGTTGCACTTTATCAGGGAGGCTTTGAGGGTGTCCTTGAAATGTTTCCTCTGCCCATCTTTGGCTCGTTTGCTGTGAAGGAGTTCCGAGTAGAGCGCTTGCTTTGGGAGTCTCGTGTCTGGCATGCGGACAATGTGGCCCGGCCAACGGAGCTGGTCGAGTGTGGTCAGTGATTCGATGACTACACTCCAAAAGTACTTCATTGGCTGTAAAGCGCTTTGACAAGTCCTGAGATCGTGAATGGTGCTATATAAATGCAAGTTCTTTCTTATAGCAAAATGATGGCTGTAGGAGCAGGTCAGAGGCTGGATATTGTGCGGTGTGTGAGTCACTTCCTGAACCCTCTCCGCTGTCAGGAGTGTGATGGAACGCTCCCCACTTGTCCGGATCGGTTAAGCCACAACAATAAGAAGCTCGACATCATTTAGGATGAAGCAGTTGTGAGTTCTGACGAAGCGTCATTGACCCGAAACGTTAACTCTGTTTCTCTCTCCACAGATGCTGCCCGACCCGCTAAGATTTCCAGCATTTTCTGCTTTTATTTCAGATTCCAGCATCCGCGGTATTTTGCTTTTGTGCTTGTGTGACAGTTTTAGTGCTGAAACAAAGATGGGTTTGACAGCAAAATTTGAGGAGGACACAAAAAATCTGCAAAGGGATATAGACAGGCTAAGTGAATGGGCAAAGATTTGGCACATGGAGTAGAATGTGGGAAAATGTGAGGTTATCCACTTTTAGCAGAAGTAATAGAAAAGCAAATTATAATTTAAATGGAGAAAAATCGCAATGTGCTGCAGTACAGAGGGACCTGGGGGTCCTTGTACATGAAACACAAAAAGTGAGTATACAGGTACAGCAAGTGATTAGGAAGGCAAATGGAATGTTGGCCTTTATTGCAAGGGGGATAGAGTATAAAAGCAGAGAAGTCCTGCTACAACTGTACAGGGTATTGGTGAGGCCACACCTGGAGTACTGTGTGCAGATTTGGTATTTAAGGAAGGATATACTTGCATTAGAGGCTGTTCAGAGAAGGTTCACTAGGTTGATTCCGGAGAAGAAGGGGTTGAGTTATGAGGAAAGGTTGAGCAGGCCGGGCCTATACTCATTGGAGTTTAGAAGTGTAAGATTCCAAAATTTGTGGAAACTCCCCAGTGTTTGGACTCATTGAAAAGGAAATTTGATTTGGAACTATTAAACGGAAAGTTTGGGATCCTAAAATGCTTATGGAAGAAATCTACGAGTTTTAACCAAGTTTGGGATTTTTAAAAGGTGAATGTTGGGTCTGTGAGAAAAGGGCTGCAAGAGCAGGGTGGATTAACCTCTAAAGGGCCAGTTTGGATATTGGAGCTAATCAAGCTGTCTGGGAACATTTGAGTTAATCAAATTGTCTGGGGAACTGTTTACCCTCAAACATAGAAACATAGAAAATAGGTGCAGGAGTAGGCCATTCGGCCCTTCTAGCCTGCACCGTCATTCAATGAGTTCATGGCTGAACATGCAACTTCAGTACCCCATTCCTGCTTTCTCGCCATACCCCTTGATTCCCCTAGTAGTAAGGACTTCATTTAACTCCTTTTTGAATATATTTAGTGAATTGGCCTCAACAACTTTCTGTGGTAGAGAATTCCACAGGTTCACCACTCTCTGGGTGAAGAAATTCCTCCTCATCTCGGTCCTAAATGGCTTCCCCTTTATCCTTAGACTGTGTCCCCTGGTTCTGGACTTCCCCAACATTGGGAACATTCTTCCTGCATCTAACCTGTCCCTAGAAGACATTTACATTTCAACAATTGACCCAAGGACGTACAGTTTCAGTCCAAGCACAAAACCCATCCAACACATGCATAATGCTAATCACCTTTCCAGCCTGTGTAGAAAGCTCGGACCCAGGCAGAGAACTCGACACCAGAAACTAACTTTAACAATTGTGACTTGAAACCAAAGGATAATTTCAACAATGGACAAGAGCTCGTTAGCTCAGAAAAGTCTATCAACGCCAGATTAAATCAAGTTTCAGTTAGCTGGGCAGCAAAACTTGAACAAAAGTAATGTTAGATTTGGCGCAAAGATTAAGGGAGCCTCTCAGAGTATAATTAAGGGCCTATCGTACCAAGAGAACCATTCTCTATTCTGACCATCACAGAAAGAACTATTCTGACCAGCACTTCGGAACAAGACCGAGAGCACCCGGCGAGAAAACGCAGGAAGAAACATCGCGACATCGAGGAAAAGAACTCGCCCCAACTGGCTTCAATACACAGCAGAGGTCTTCTACCATGTCCGGGGTATGGCAAGGCAAACCGACTATAACCAAAGAACCTCGAAACCGCGAAACAGACCTGTCAAAAGAAGGATTGGTGAGCATTATCCCTGTCGCCCTAGAGTGTAACTTAGCTAGAGAGTGAGTGGGTGGTGAGAGGTATTTCTGTTGTGTTTATTACCTGTAATAAAGTATTCCCCATTGTTTAGAACCTTTTGTAAGATTTTACAGGTTTATTGGAGTGTATTTGTGTTATTTGCTTTCTTGAATAAAACCCAAACCTACTTTGTACAAAACAGTTGTCTGCGGCACTGTATCACACCCTGATTAATAAATCCAGACTCGAGAACCCGGGAGTGGGAGCGCTCACAGCCACCCTGGGTCAGGGAGGCAAGCTGACAGATCCACCACCCCCTACAGAAGAATGAGAGGTGATCCTATTGAAACAAAAGATAATGAAGGGGCTCGATAAGGTGGATGTAGAGAGGATCATTCCGCTCATAGGGAAAACTAAAACTAGGAGACATAGTCTCAGAATAAGGGGTCGCCCATTTAAAACTGAGTTGAGGAGGAATTTCTCCTCTCAGGGGGTTGTAAATCTCTGGAATTCTCTGCCCCAGAGAGCTGTGGAGGCTGGGTCATTGAATATATTTAAGGCGAAGATAGACAGATTTTTGAGCGATAAGGGAGTGAAGGGTTATGGGGAGCGGGTGGGGAAGTGGAGCTGAGCCCATGATCAGATCAGCCATGATCTTATTGAATGGCGGAGCAGGCTCGAGGGTCCAAATGGCCGACTCCTGCTCCTATTTCTTATGTGCTTAAGTATTTTTCAAGTGTAGTCACTGTTGTAACGTAATGTAATGAGATTGTGATTGTAGCAACAATAGACAATCATTCAGCCTGATGTTCACTGAGCTGCTGGTGACTTATTGGGACATTGTGAAACTGGAGTTAATAATATTTATCCGCAATTGTTTGCCAGCTTCTCACTGTGCGTCGGTCACCGATCAATAGCACACAAAGTGCAATCAATGCTGCAGATCGGGATCATGGTACACACTGCAAGACCCATTCACTCGCGCACGGCTACTCGGGCTCTGATAGGGGCATGAAGTCAGGGAACAATACGTTCACAGAGGGATAGTCTCACGTATCGGGTTTACATAGCACCTTTCACACGTCCCAAAGCGCTTTACAGCTGAAGTGTAATCACTGTTGTAACGTAGGAAACGCGGCAGCCAATTTGTGCACAGCAAGCTCCCACAAACAGCAATGTGATAAGGACCACATGACCTTCCTTCCTCTCTTCCTTCCTTCCTTTTGGTCCGGGACACCGGGGATCACTCCCCTGCTCTTCTTCAAAGTAGTGGCCATGGGATCTTTCAAATCCACCTGAGAGAGCAGACGGGGCCTCGGTTTAATGTCTCATCCGAAAGGCACGATGCAAAGGCAAGTTCTTTCCCTCTTTCCACCAGGGAGGCAAGGGTTAAAATCACCCCCCAACCCCCTCTGTGCCTTAGTGCTCCAGTAAACTACACCTAGCACTCTAACTGAAGCAGAGGGGAAAGGGCAACGGAGAAACATGAGCGTCGCACTGTCGGAGGGGCAGTACTGAGGGAGTGCCGCACTGTCGGAGGGGCAGTACTGAGGGAGTGCCGCACTGTCGGAGGGACAGTACTGAGGGAGTGCCGCACTGTCGGAGGGGCAGTACTGAGGGAGTGCTGCACTGTCGGAGGGGCAGTACTGAGGGAGCGTCGCACTGTCGGAGGGGCAGTACTGAGGGAGTGCTGCACTGTCGGAGGGGCAGTACTGAGGGAGTGCCGCACTGTCGGAGGGGCAGTACTGAGGGAGTGCCGCACTGTCGGAGGGGCAGTACTGAGGGAGTGCCGCACTGTCGGAGGGGCAGTACTGAGGGAGTGCCGCACTGTCGGAGGGGCAGTACTGAGGGAGCGACGCACTGTCGGAGGGGCAGTACTGAGGGAGCGTCGCACTGTCGGAGGGGCAGTACTGAGGGAGTGCTGCATTATCGGAGGTACCGTCTTTCAGATGAGATGTTAAACCGAGGCCCCGTCTGCTCTCTCAGGTGGATGTAAAAGATCCCATGGCACTATTTCGAAGAAGAGCAGGGGAGTTATCCCCGGTGTCCTGGATAATGTTTATCCTTCAACCAACATAACAAAAACAGATTATCTGGATCATTATCACATGATGTGTGTGGGAGCTTGCTATGCGCAAATTGGTTGCCACATTTCCCACATTACAACAGTGACTACTCTTCAAAAAGTATTTAATTAGCTGTAAAGTGCTTTGCGTCATCGTGTGACCATGAAAGGGTCTATCTAAATGCAAGTTCTATGTGTTAAACCCGCCCTGGACAACAGGTTGTAAAGAGCTCCAGTTACTGAAAGAGGAGTGAACAATGGATGCAGTGACCCACCCAATTTCTCTCATCCCTCTGCTGTTTTACACTGCTCCGGACTCCCAACTCCCCCCACCGGACCTGCCTTAAGGGCGGGTGAAATGGCAGAATATGTGGCACGGCGCCTCGCGATGTGATTGCCAAGACACCGATGGATATACAGCGGTCCCGGGGTTTTTGATATTCCAGGCTGTACGCTCACTAGACCCCGCTCAATAATTATTCACAACCCATTCTTCACAATAGAAAATTGACTAAAGGTTTCCCAGAGTATTTACAGCCACTGATAAAAGGAAATTATTTCAATAGGTCTAGCTATACGTCTTAGCTGTTACGCAGAGAATTCCTCTGTATCTGACTCCAGTGCTTAAACAGATGACAGAAATATCCCTTCAAGTTAATAATTTAACAAATTGACTACAGCGGAGTATTTCAGATATTCCAGCAAGCAATTTCCTCAATTTAATCTGGAGCCGAGAACAACACACTGAGCAAATACTTACATTAATACAAACAGGTATTACAACACAAGAATCATTTGTATTCGTTTGAACTTACTGGGGGGAGAGAGGTAAATAGGTGCTGGGAAATGGAATATCGCATCAATAGAGTATCAGCATCACACACTCCCAGGGCAGGTACAGCACGGGGTTAGATACAGAGTAAAGTTCCCTCTACACGGTCCCATCAAACACTCCCAGGGCAGGTACAGCACGGGGTAGGTACAGAGTAAAGCTCCCTCTACACTGTCCCATCAAACACTCCCAGGGCAGGTACAGCACGGAGTAGATACAGAGTAAAGCTCCCTCTACACTGTCCCATCAAACACTCCCAGGGCAGGTACAGCACGGGGTTAGATACAGAGTAAAGCTCCCTCTACACTGTCCCATCAAACACTCCCAGGGCAGGTACAGCACGGGGTTAGATACAGAGTAAAGCTCCCTCTACACTGTCCCATCAAACACTCCCAGGGCAGGTACAGCACGGGGTTAGATACAGAGTAAAGTTCCCTCTACACGGTCCCATCAAACACTCCCAGGGCAGGTACAGCACGGGGTTAGATACAGATTAAAGCTCCCTCTACACGGTCCCATCAAACACTCCCAGGGCAGGTACAGCACGGGGTAGATACAGAGTAAAGCTCCCTCTACACTGTCCCATCAAACACTCCCAGGGCAGGTACAGCACGGGGTTAGATACAGAGTAAAGCTCCCTCTAGACTGTCCCATCAAACACTCCCAGGGCAGGTGCAGGGGGTTAGATACAGAGTAAAGCTCCCTCTACACTGTCCCATCAAACACTCGCAGGGCAGGTACAGCACGGGGTAGATACAGAGTAAAGCTCCCTCTACACTGTCCCATCAAACACTCCCAGGGCAGGTACAGCACGGGGTTAGATACAGAATAAAGCTCCCTCTACACAGTCCCATCAAACACTCCCAGGGCAGGTACAGCACGGGGTAGATACAGAGCCAAGCGCCCTCTACACTGTCCCATCAAACACTCCCAGGGCAGGTACAGCACGGGGTTAGATACAGAGTAAAGCTCCCTCTACACTGTCCCATCAAACACTCCCAGGGCAGATACAGCACGGGGTTAGATACAGAGTAAAGCTCCCTCTACACTGTCCCATCAAACACTCGCAGGGCAGGTACAGCACGGGGTAGATACAGAGTAAAGCTCCCTCTACACTGTCCCATCAAACACTCCCAGGGCAGGTACAGCACGGGGTTAGATACAGAGTAAAGCTCCCTCTACACTGTCCCATCAAACACTCCCAGGGCAAGTACAGCACGGGGTTAGATTCAGAGTAAAGCTCCCTTTACACTGTCCCATCAAACACTCCTGGGGCAAGTACAGCACAGGTTAGAGACAGAGTAAAGCTCGCTCTACACTGTCCCATCACACACTCCAAGGGCAGGTACAGGGTTAGATAGAGTAAAGCTCCCTCTACACTGTCCCATCAAACACTCCAAGGGCAGGTACAGGGTTAGATACAGAGTAAAACTCCCTCTACACTGTCCCATCAAACACTCCCAGGGCAGGTACAGGATTAGATACAGAGTAAAGCTCCCTCTCCACTGTCCCATCAAACACTCGCAGGGCAGGTACAGCATGGGTTAGATACAGAGTAAAGCTCCCTTAACACTGTGCCATCAAACACTCCCAGGGCAGGTACAGGATTAGATACAGAGTAAAGCTCCCTCTACACTGTCCCATCAAACACTCGCAGGGCAGGTACAGCATGGGTTAGATACATAGTAAAGCTCCCTCAACACTGTGCCTTCACCCCAACCAGAGAAATGGTAGTGAAATGGAGTTGCCAACTGATATTGTCAGGAAAGTGCTGGTTCTGCTCCTGGCGATTAATGTGGAGATTGGAGGTCATTGATGGCGAGACACAGAAGTTGGACAAGATTTGGTCTCCAGGTCCAAGTGATGACTGTCAGCTGATGGATCGGTGATTATCGAATGGGTGTAAACTCCTGGACGCCATCAGGTGATTATCTCTGTCCTGTGAGCTCGCCTCTGGGAGATCACTGAATTGAGTTCCCCAATATCATTCTATCTGAATACCATTACAATCCACATTGTCTACATAGATTGGCCATCTGCCCGGATTAGGAGTGGCGTGCTATCAATGTTATTAAACTACTTGTCCATCTCTGTCTGGGGAATCCAAAACTAGGGGCCATCAACATAAGACAGTCACTAATAAATCCAATAGGGAATTCAGGAGAAACTTCTTTACCCAGAGAGCGGTGGTTGTAATGTATTTGCTTCATGGGTTCTTTGCTTAAGAATTCATAGCAATACATTGCTATTGAGAACCAGTTGGTTTATTAACAAAGGTTTAACAATCACATTACACATTACCGGTTCATCCACCAGGCTCACAACCACCTGCCTCATCGTGGATGACCTAGACGCAACGGACTGGGGTTTTATTGAGTCTTGTGAACATCATGTGACTGGCTAAGCCACTCACAGTGCAACAGCTCTACCTGAGCATACTCACAGGTGTATACATTACAATGAGAATGTGGAACTCACTGCCACAGGGAATGGTTGAGGCGAATAGTATTGATGCATTTAAGGGGAAGCTGGATAAACACATGCGGGATAAAGGAATTGAAGGATATGGTGATGGGGTGAGATGAAGAGGGGTGGGAGGGGGCTGGTGTGGAGCATAAACACCGGCACGGACCCGTTGGGCCGAATGGCCTATTTCTGTGCTGTAAAATTCTATATCATTCTATCTCCTGTGGTTTTGTACAAGGAAGGCTCAAGACCAAGAGGAGTTTTGATGTGACGTGTTGTTGGAGGATGGGGTTAATATTTGGACCAGGGCACACAGATGTAATTCAATCCTCATTTTAAAGCCATGCATTCTGTCCTTATTTTAATATTTTCTTTATAAGTTTCTTTGTCAACATTTATAATGGCAGCTGCCTATGTAAATTGGTCACGCTGTACTTAGATCCTCCCACCAGTGGTGGCGCTGTAACGGAGGTGAGAGGGGGAATGCGATAATTTCAGCATTGCATGTTTGCAGAGGTTGTTTCCACCAGAAATGTGGACACGGTAATTTACAATGGAATAAATTGACAAGAAGTGTGTGCTGACGTACGTGGGGGCCAAACACGTGTGGCATTTCCCCTTCTATAACATAGAAACATAGAAAATAGGTGCAGGAGTAGGCCATTCGGCCCTTCGAGCCTGCACCACCATTCAATGAGTTCATGGCTGAACATGCAACTTCAGTACCCTATTCCTGCTTTCTCGCCATACCCCTTGATCCCCCTAGTAGTAAGGACTACATCTAACTCCTTTTTGAATATATTTAGTGAATTGGCCTCAACAACTTTCTGTGGTAGAGAATTCCACAGGTTCACCACTCTCTGGGTGAAGAAGTTTCTCCTCATCTCGGTCCTAAATGGCTTACCCCTTATCCTTAGACTGTGACCCCTGGTTCTGGACTTCCCCAACATTGGGAACATTCTTCCTGCATCTAACCTGTCTAAACCCATCAGAATGTTAAACGTTTCTATGAGATCCCCTCTCATTCTTCTGAACTCCAGTGAATACAAGCCCAGTTGATCCAGTCTTTCTTGATAGGTCAGTCCCGCCATCCCGGGAATCAGTCTGGTGAACCTTCACTGCACTCCCTCAATAGCAAGAATGTCCTTCCTCAGGTTAGGAGACCAAAACTGTACACAATACTCCAGGTGTGGCCTCACCAAGGCCTTGTACAACTGTAGTAACACCTCCCTGCCCCTGTACTCAAATCCCCTCGCTATAGCCATGGTGGGCGTGAAACGGGAGGGAGTAAACTCGTCCAGGACCTGGTTACACTGGGTCCCATGCTGCCCCTGGGATTTCCAATGGCCAGGAATCAAAGATTAACCTCTCGGAAACGGCAACGAGCAAAAATCATAGCGTCCTAAAAAATATCGGAGAAGAGGTGCAGCACTTGTCCTATGGGTTTCTAACAGCAAGACTTATAGGAACACTGAGATTTTCCAATACAATGGGCTCTATTAAAGAGATTAAAAAGACTCTAGTTCCTAGTTCAACATTACTGAATACAGGTTCAAAAGTATCAAACGACACTACAAATTCTCCAGCTTACCAAGTTTAAATTCAAACCTCACAATATCTATGCCCCTAGTTAGCCAGCTACGTACAACTAAAACAAATCCTCCTTCGCAATATTTATGGCCCTAAGTGAACTGGTTATGCACAATTTTTCCCGCGATATTTATGCCCCAACTGGTTTTCGAATGATCGATTCGACTGGAATTATAACTTCCGAGTGTTTGGCTGGCCAGTTTACAACAGTCCCCATCGACATCTTCGGCTCCAGAGAAAGGCGTTTCCTCTGTCTTTGTCTTTTATACTTCATATTGAACTGGATGTCATCGTAGCCGGGTGTCCAGTTCTATTTGGCCAGAGATAACTTATCCCTTTTGCTGATTGGCTGTTTCTGATGTCATTCAATGTGCCTCTTCCTGTTTGAATTCCAAACTGCTTGTCCCATCCATCCCCCGAGGCTTCCTTCAGCCGGTTTACCGATGTTTTTTTTCCGTCTCTCATTGGCCTTCAGGGGGAAAGAGAAGGCATTGGGTGACAAAGAGTATGTTTGCTTTCCAATGGGTGGGTCACGTGTCACGTAGAGGGTGGGGGAGGGGGTATGGGTGTGGGAACCTCCCGGAAAATGTTCACCCAGACTGGCGATCCTACCGTAGACGTCAAGCCAAAGACCCAAGGTGTGGGGCCCGCGCTGAGGAGCAGCAGAAAGTTAACCAGGGGGTTGCACAATCTTAGCTGGTTACACCCCAACAGCTCCCTTCTTACAGTCCCTAAGTCTTCGCTCTTGCAACTAAGCTCTCTGGACATAGGGAGGTTGGATATGTTGCAATGTGGAAAGAAAGACTTGCATTTATATAGCGCCTTTAACGTCCACCGGACGTCTCAAAGTGCTTTACAGCCAATGAAATGCTTTTGGAGTGTAGTCACTGTTGTAATGTGGGAAACACGACAGCCAATTTGCGCACAGCAAGCTCCCACACACAGCAATGTGATAATGACCAGATCATCTGTTTTAGTGATGTTGGCGAGGGATAAATATTGGCCCCAGGACACTGGGGATAACTCCCCTGCTCCTCTTCAAAAGAGTGCTGTGGGATCTTTTACATGCACCTGAGAGAGCAGACGGGGCCTCGGTTTAACGTCTCATCTGAAAGACGGCACCTCCGACAGTGCAGCACTCCCTCAGTACTGCCCCTCCGACAGTGCGGCACTCCCTCAGTACTGCCCCTCTGACAGAGCGGCGCTCCCTCAGTACTGCCCCTCCGACAGTGAGGCGCTCCCTCAGTACTGCCCCTCCGACAGAGCGGCGCTCCCTCAGTACTGCCCCTCCGACAGTGCGGCGCTCTCTCAGTACTGCCCCTCCGACAGTGCGGCGCTCTCTCAGTACTGCCCCTCCGACAGTGCGCCGCTCCCTCAGTACTGCCCCTCCGACAGTGCAGCACTCCCTCAGTACTGCCCTGGGAGTGTCGGAATAGATTTCTGTGCTCAAGTCCCTGGAGTGGGACTCGAACCCACGACCTTCTGACTCAGAGCCGAGAGTGCTGCCCACTGAGCCACGGCTGACACAGAGGAGACAGTGCGCACCCCATATTGAGCAAACAGAAACTCCATCTGTGTGGATTTCTCAGGCCCTTCAAGTGCGGACCAGTGTGATCCTGGAGACAAAGGATGGAGCCAAGAGCCACGTTAGAGTTACGATAAGTTCCTTGTTGATGTGGAAAGACCCCAGCAGGTTCTGACACATACGCGGTGCCAAAGGGGCGTTGCTGAACGTTCTCCCGTTCTGGTCACTAGCACGGCGTCCCAGCTCCAGCACATGGATGTTCCTGGGGCTCGGCCAGTGTTGGACCTTCGGGCGACCAAAACAAGCGGATGTGGGACAAGATAAAGGCACCAAAGACTTGTCTGCCTTATTACTGATTTCTCCTTTAAAGGCCATTGCACATCATTTATCGTCAGCCTGGGCTGTTAAAAGATTATAAATAAAGCTGATTATTATCTTTCATGATTGGAGCAGCCAAATAAATAGTGTGAGATCTCATCGCTGTCTTTATCTCGCAGATTTCACTCGTTGCTTACATCAGCCCGAGGCTGAATACCAGTAGAGCGGAATAAATGCAAGGTCACGTCATTCTGACCAGACGAGGGAACGAGCAATTGGAGCTCTGTGGTCAGGATTGATGCTGGGTTTTTCTCTGCTACCCCACTCAGAATCGGTCAGCAAGACCTCCACTGCCAGCCGAGCCAGGGGATCACTGGTTCAAGTCCCCACATAAGACCACACCTAGAGTACTGCGGACAGTTTTGGTCTCCTTAGTTAATGAAGTATACTTGCATTGAAGGTAGTTCAGAGAAGGTTCACGAGGCTGATTCCTGAGATGAGGTGTTGTCTTATAAAGGCAGGTTGGGCCTGTACTTATTGGAGTTTAAAAGAATGAGAGGTGATCTTGTTGAAACATATAAGATTCTGACGGAGCTTGACAGGGTAGATGCAGAGAGGATGTTTCCCCTCGTGGGGGAGTCTAGAACTAGGGGGCATAGTTTCAGAATAAGGGGTCGCCCATTTAAAACGGAGATAAGGAGGAATTTCTTCTCTCAGAGAATCGTGAATCTTTGGAAATCTCTTCCCCAGAGAGCTGTGGAGGCTGGGTCATTGAATATATTTAAGGCGGAGATAGACAGATTTTTGAACGATAAGGGAATAAAGGGGTTATGGGGAGCGGACAAGGAAGTGGAGCTGAAGCCAGGATCAGATCAGCCATGATCTTATTGAATGGCGGAGCAGGCTCGAGGGGCCGAATGGCCGACTCCTGCTCCTAATTCTTATGTTCTGATGTCCCAATCCGGAGGCCTCCAGCGCATAATCCAGGCTGGCACTCGCAGTGCAGTGCTGAGGGAGTGCTGCACTGTCTTGAGGTGCTGCCTTTCAGATGGAATGTTAAACGGAGGCCCCTTTCAGTTGCCCTTTTCAGTTGGACAGAATAGATCTCACAGGCAGTATTTGAAGAAGAGCAGAGGGGAGTTTATCCCCCCCGGTGAGCTGGGCCAATTTATTCCTCAACCCAACATCACTGAAGCATGATTATTTATTCTATCGCTGTCTGGGATCCCGCTGCATGCCCATTGGCTGCTGCTTTTGCTACATTTGCTACAAATGTATTTCATTGGCCGTGAAGTGCTTGAGGGTGCCCGGAGGTCTTTCTAACGCAGGATATGGGCTGATCAAAGAACGCCGCTCTCCCGAGACCCGGCACATGTGTAAGAGGGCCTCGAGTCCGGTTCAAAGGTCGGACAGGCGAACCTGTGGATAGGGGAGTCAGATAATGATGCTGGCTCTGATGAAAGTACTCATTAGCAGGAGCTAAACTGCCCAGGAACTTCACGGTAAAGTCATCAGGGGGTTAATGGCAGGGGCTTATGGCTTGAATAAATTTGCTTTGAAAAGCCAGCCCTGGTGTATGAGATGCTGAGTTACTGCAGGATCCTCAATGTCAAGGAAGCAACGGAATATAAAGATAAAACAATGAACGCATTTGATCAGATTAAGCCCCTACCTGCACTGGAGTGCTAGCCTAAAATTGAATGTAATGAAAGGAAACCTGATCTTTCACAAGAGGTTAATATAATGTTGGAAAGTTGATTGACCGTGCTGGACTCACCATATTCCGTGATCTGCTGAGCAACCAAATGATCTGGGGCCTCTTCTGTTGGATCAGGCCTGCATAGAAAGTGCTGTGTGGACCAAGTGCTAGGAATTGGGAAGTGGTTTGGTATATTGGTGTTTGGATCAAGATGGTGTTTATCTATTTTAATATTAATTAGTACTGAGATAGACAGATTTTTGAGCGATAAGGGAGTAAAGGGTTATGGGGAACGGGCGGGGAAGTGGAGCTGAGTCCATGATCGGATCAGCCGTGATCTTATTGAATGACGGAGCAGGCTTGAGGGGCCGAATGGCCGACTCCTGCTCCTACTTCTTATGTTCTTATGTTCTGACGACCTGGCAGACCCTGAAGTGTTGAAGGTCACCTGACCGTTAAGTGGATCCACAAGATGCACCAATCAATCAGAGTAATGATCAGATCAATCATTCAATATAATAATAAAATTAAAGAACTTGGATTTATATAGCACCTTTCATGGCCACCTCAAAGCGCTTTACAGCCAATGAAGTATTTTTGGAGTGTAGTCACTGTTGTAATGTAGCAAACGCTGCAGCTAATATGCGCACAGCAAGCTCCCGCTATGATAATGACCTAGATCATCTGTTTTAATGAGGTTGATTGAAGGATCAATATTGGCCAGGACACCGGGTATAACCTCCCTGCTCTTCTTCAAAATAGTGCCACGGAATCTTATACATTCCCCGAGAGAGAATTCTGGGCCCTCAGTTTAAAATTTCAACAGAAAGACGGCACCTCCAACAGTGCGGCATTCCCTCAGTACTGCCCCTCCGACAGTGTGGCACTCCCTCAGTACTGCCCCTCCGACAGTGCGGCACTCCCTCAGTACTGCCCCTCCGACAGTGTGGTGCTCCCTCAGCGCTGCCCCTCTGACAGTTCGGCGCTCCCTCAGTGCTGCCCCTCCGACAGTTCGGCGCTCCCTCAGTACTGCCCCTCCGACAGTGCGGCATTCCCTCAGTACTGCCCCTCCGACAGTGCAGCATTCCCTCAGTACTGCCCCTCCGACAGTGCGGCATTCCCTCAGTACTGCCTCTCCAACAGTGCGGCACTCCCTCAGTACTGCCCCTCCGACAGTGCAGCATTCCCTCAGTACTGCCCCTCCGACAGTGCGGCGCTCCCTCAGTACTGCCCCTCCGACAGTGCGGCAATCCCTCAGTACTGCCCCTCCGACAGTGTGGCGCTCCCTCAGTACTGCCCCTCCGACAGTTCGGCGCTCCCTCAGTACTGCCCCTCCGACAGTTCGGCATTCCCTCAGTACTGCCCCTCCGACAGTGTGGCGCTCCCTCAGTACTGCCCTTCCGACAGTTCGGCGCTCCCTCAGTACTACCTCACCGACAGTGCAGCGCTCCCTCAGCACTGCCCCTCCAACAGTGCAGCGCTCCCTCAGTACTGCCCCTCCGACAGTGCTGCGCTCCATCAGTACTGCCCCTCCGACAGTGCGGTGCTCCATCAGTACTGCCCCTCCGACAGTGCAGCGCTCCCTCAGTACTGCCCCTCCGACAGTGCGGCGCTCCCTCAGTACTGTCCCTCCGACAGTGCTGCGCTCCCTCAGTACTGCCCCTCCGACAGTGCAGCGCTCCCTCAGTACTACCCCTCCGACAGTGCGGCGCTCCCTCAGTACTGCACTGTGAGTGTCAGCATGGATTATGGTCTCATGTCTCTGCAGGGGAACTTGAGACCATGACCTTCTGACCCAGAGTGCTAACCTTATTAAGGATATTACTCCCCGTATCACTATCAGCTAAAGCTAACAGCTATGATAAAGGTTTATTGAGTAGCGATGTAGCTGTGGAGTTACATTTGTGATAACGTAACTAATCTTCTCGATGTTTCAAAGCCCAGGACCTTAATCAAGTATTATTAACATGGCTACACCATACTGCGGCGCCTTTGGGCATTAACGATTCTCTGCTGTCGGAACACGCAGAGTGCATCATCACCCCCGGCAACCACATTTTAATTTGACCGCAGTTTCAGAAAGTTTAATTTGTTTAATTTGTCGGTTCTAGTGCCCACTTTTATTAATGTTACTCTTAAAATAGTTGTCGAGCTGTTGAGTTGTGATTGGCTTAGCCAATCATGTGATGTTCACAAGACTCAATAAAACCCCAGCCAGTTGGGTTCGGGGGATCCACGATGGGACAGGTGGTTGTGAGCCCGGTGGATGAACTGGTAATGTGTAGTGTGATTGTTAAACCTTTTGCTAATAAACCAACTAGTTCTAAGCAAAAAAACATACCATGTATTAACTGTGGCAAGGTTGTGACTTGAGCAAATGTTGGGCTGATAAGGCTGTTGGATGTGCCGTTTTTCAGATAAGACACTAAAGCAAGGCCTCATCTGCTCTCTCTGGTGAATGTAAAAGATCCCACGGCCACTATTTGAAGAAGAGCAGGGGAGTTTGCCCCGGTGTCCAGGAGCCAATATTTTTTCCTCAATCAACATCACCTTATATCACATCGCTGTTTGTGGGATCTTGCTGTGCGCAAATTGACTGCTGCGTTTCCCACATTGCAACAGTGACTGCACTTCGATAGTAATTCATCGGCTGGAAAGGGCTTTGTGACGTCCTGAGGTTGTGAACACGCTGTAGAAATGAAAGTCTTTCTTCATTAATGGAGCTCCTCTCCATAAGCAGAGATGATATTACGTCCGTGAAAATGCCCCGATCCACAGGCCGGAAGTACGTTGGAAAAAGGCATCCAGAGAACTGGAGTAAATGTGGCTGATTGCACCGATCCTCCGAGGCAGTCACGGCAGGCGATCGGGCAAACCTCACAGAACTTCGGGATGAATTTTAGGATCCGTCCTTTGCTTTATTTGTTCCTGGGATGTGGGCGTCGCTGGCAAGGCCGGCATTTATTGCCCATCCCTAATTGCCCCTCAAGAAGGTGGTGGTGAGCTGCCTTCTTGAACCGCTGCAGTCCGTGTGGTGAAGGTGCTCCCACAGTGCTGTTAGGGAGGGAGTTCCAGCATCCATTTGCACCTGGCGTGCATTGTAAGTAATCTTCAAAGGGCAAGAACATCTTAATTTTCAATAGCTTCAGGAGAAACTGCACAAATATTTGTGTGAAAAATATAATATCCTGCTGAATGTATCTGGCATTGGTGGAATGAAAGAAAGAAAGAAAGACTTGCATTTATATAGCGCCTTTCACCACTACCGGACGTCCCAAAGCACTTCACAGTCAATGAAGTACTTTTGGAGTGTAGTCCACTGCTATACTGTAGGAAACGCGGCAGCCAATTTGCGCACAGCAAGCTCCCACACACATCAATGTGATAATGACACAGATAATCTGTTTTTGTTATGTTGATTGAAGGATAAATATTGGCCCCAGGACACCGGGGATAATTCCCCTGCTCTTCTTCGAAATAGTGCCGTGGGATCTTTTACATCCACCTGAGAGAGCAGACAGGGTTTCGGTTTAACATCTCATCCGAAAGACGGCACCTCCGACAGTACTGCCTCTCGTGTTGGGCTTGTTACATACTGATTAACAAAGTTCTCTTGAATGCATTTTAAGAATTCCACACCCTCTATACCCTTCACACTATATTTATCCTAATCGATATTAGGATAATTAAAATCCTACTGCCTTATGGTTTTTGGACTTCACAGCAATTTGCCAACATATTTGCTCCTCTCTCTCCCTCCCACTGTTTGGGGGTCTATAATACACGCCCAGCAGTGTGATCGCCACTTTTTTATTTTTCCATTCGACCCATATGGCCTCATTTGATGATCCCTCTGACATATCATCCCCCCTCACCACTGTAGTAGTTTCTTTAATCAACATCACGACCCGCCACCCCCTTTTTACCCCCTCTCTGTCCTGTCTAAAAATCCTGTAACCAGGAATATTGAGCTGCCAAACCTGCCCCTCTTTCAGCCATGTCTCTGTAATGGCTATAATGTCATACTCCCAAGTGTCTACCTGTGCTCTCAGTTCATCCGCCTTATTACTCCTTGCATTAAAGTATATACCATTTAGCACAGGAAGACCTCTTTGATTACTACTTACTAACCCTTGTTTCCTCTGTCTGACAGATTTGTTTTCTAAATTCTTGCTATCCAATTTCAGCTTTACTTCCTTCCCTATTGAATTTGTTCTCAGGTTCCCATCTCCTTGCCAAGCTCTCTTCAAGAGCACTAACAAAACTCCCCGCGAGGATGTTGGTCCCGGCGCTGTTGCAGTGCAACCCGTCCGGTTTGTACCGGTCCCATCTCCCCTGGAAGTGGTCCCAATGCCTCAAGAATTTAAATCCTTCCCTCCTAACCAACTCTCCAGCCACGCATTCATCCTCTCTATCCTTCTAGTCTTGTATTCATTAGCATGTGGCACCGGTAGTAACCTGGGGATTACTACCTTTGAGGTCTTACCCTTTAATTTTCCTCCTAGCTCCCTAAATTCTGCCTGCAGGACCTCATCCCTCTTTTTACCTATGTCGTTGGTCCAGATGTGGATCACGACCCCGAGCTGTTCACCCTCTCCCCCAAGAATGCCCTGCATCTGCTCTATGATATCCTTGCCCCTGGCACCGGGGAGGCACCATACCTTCCTGGAGTCACGTCTACTGCTGCAGAAACGCCTCTCTGTTCCTCAACCACTACAGATCTTTTATTCTTTGTCCCTCCCCCTGTGCAGCTGAGCCACCTGTGTTGACTTGGACTTGGCTCTGGCTGCGCTCCCCAGAGGCACCATCGCCCTAACTGGTGCTCAGAAGAGAATATAGAAACATAGAAACATAGAAAATAGGTGCTGGAGTAGGCCATTCGGCCCTTCGAGCCTACACCGCCATTCAATAAGATCATGGCTGATCATTCCCTCAGTACCCCTTTCCTGCTTTCTCTCCATACCCCTTGATCCCCTTAGCCATAAGGGCCATATCTAACTCCCTCTTGAATATATCCAATGAACTGGCATCAACAACTCTCTGCAGCAGGGGATTCCACAGGTTAACAACTCTCTGAATGAAGAAATTTCTCCTCATCTCAGACTCCTGACCTCCCGACTCACTGCCTCCCGACTCCTGACCTCCCGACTCACTGACCTCCCGACTCACTGACCTCCCGACTCACTGACCTCCCGAACACTCAGACCTCCCGAACACTCAGACCTCCCGACTCACTGACCTCCCGACTCCTGACCTCCCGACTCACTGACCTCCCGAACACTCAGACCTCCCGACTCACTGACCTCCCGACTCACTGACCTCCCGACTCACTGACCTCCCGAACACTCAGACCTCCCAACTCACTGACCTCCCGACTCCTGACCTCCCGACTCACTGACCTCCCGAACACTCAGACCTCCCGACTCACTGACCTCCCGAACACACAGACCTCCCGACTTACTGACCTCCCGACTCCTGACCTCCCGACTCACTGACCTCCCGAACACTCAGACCTCCCGACTCACTGACCTCCCGACTCACTGCCTCCCGACTCCTGACCTCCCGACTCACTGACCTACCGACTCACTGACCTCCCGACTCACTGACCTCCTGACTCCTGACCTCCAGACTCACTGACCTCCCGACTCACTGACCTCCCGAACACTCAGACCTCCCGACTCACTGACCTCCCTACTCACTGACCTCCCGAACACTCAGACCTCCCGACTCACTGACCTCCCGACTCACTGACCTCCCGAACACTCAGACCTCCCGACTCACTGACCTCCCGAACACTCAGACCTCCCGACTCACTGACCTCCCGACTCACTGCCTCCCGACTCCTGACCTCCCGACTCACTGACCTACCGACTCACTGACCTCCCGACTCCTGACCTCCCGACTCACTGACCTACCGACTCACTGACCTCCCGCCTCACTGACCTCCTGACTCCTGACCTCCCGACTCACTGACCTCCCGACTCACTGACCTCCCGAACACTCAGACCTCCCGACTCACTGACCTCCCGAACACTCAGACCTCCCGACTCACTGACCTCCCTACTCACTGACCTCCCGAACACTCAGACCTCCCGACTCACTGACCTTCCGACTCCTGACCTCCCGACTCACTGACCTCACGACTCCTGACCTCCCAACTCCTGACCTCCCGACTCACTGACCTCCCGGCTCACTGACCTCCCGACTCACTGACCTCCCGAACACTCAGACCTCCCGACTCACTGACCTCCCGACTCACTGCCTCCCGACTCCTGACCTCCCGACTCACTGACCTACCGACTCACTGACCTCCCGACTCACTGACCTCCTGACTCCTGACCTCCCGACTCACTGACCTCCCGAACACTCAGACCTCCCGGCTCACTGACCTCCCGACTCACTGACCTCCCAAACACTCAGACCTCCCGACTCACTGACCTCCCGACTCACCGAACGCACAGGGTTGAGTTTGATACAGGGCTAGTGAAGTGAGGTTTGAACCTGGAACTTTCTGAATCGGGGCATGAGAGCTATCCACTGGGCCCAGGTCTGAGTTTGGGAGAAATCTGTAGTAACAGCCAGAGAAAGGGGAGCGGAAATTTAGGAATGGAATAATAAAAATGTCACTTCATTTACTGAAGTAATAAGCAGACAATTAGTTGCTAAGCCTGCAGTTCATGAGCATCTGCTTCGGAGACCACGAGCGTCTTACTGTGATAACGGTTTTAAATTATAATAAGAAGGGATTGTAATGAAATCAGGAAACTCTAGTCAGGCCGTGTCCTGTTCCCAAGATCTTCTTCAGGAATTAGAATCGCACCAATATTGTTCATATTCCCCCTCTCAGCCATCCCCCATTTTATAGAAAGGAGGAACTTGCATTTATATAGCGCCTTTCATGGCCTCAGCACATCCCAAAGCACTTTACAGCCAATGAAGTACTTTTGGAGTGTGGTCACTGTTGTAATGTGGGAAATGCGGCAGCCAATTTGCGCCCAGCAAGCTCCCAGAAACAGCAGTGTGATAATGACTGGATAATCGGTTTAGAGATGTTGGTTGAGGAATAAATATTGGCCAGGATTCTGGGAGAACTCTGTTCTTGTGTGGATAATGCAGCATTATCTAGGTCCACCTGAGAGGACAGGCAGATCATTGGTTTAAAGTCTCATCCAAAAGGTGGCACCTCTGGCAGTGTGGCACTGGGGGTGTCAGCCTAGAATTTGACTTCAAGTCTCTGGAGTGGGACTTGAGCTAACAACCTTCCTGACCCAGAGGCGAGAGTGCTGCCCACTGAGCCACGACTGACCCTCACACTAACTCTGGCGGTGATGGTGGTACCACCAACATTGGTCTTCTCGGTGGTGGAAAGTCGTGGGGCATCAAACACAGCCAATTGTTTTCGATCCCAGCGAATGGCCAGCACCTGCGATCTATGGTCACCAATCCTCCAGGAACGTTCTGGAGTCTCCGGGAATTAAAGATTCATCTCCAGGATACCACTGTGAGCAAACCTTCACCTTCAGAAAAATCATTAGGACATTAAAAGAGATTGTGTGTTTTAGTTCATTTTCTTCAAACACTTTTGTTTATTAGTTATGGTGTGAGCAGCTCATGGACTTCTTTGTCTCAAAGATTGGGACCATCCAATCAGCTGCCTCTGCCTCTTCCCTTCCTTCCCCCAGCCCACCGGACCAAACTTCCTCTGACACTCCACCCTGCCCTAGCCCTGACCTCACATCTTTCTCCAGCTTCTCTCCCATCACCTCTCTTGACCTCTCCGAGCTCATCCTGTCCACGAGACCCACTTCCTGCTCCCTCGACCCTATTCCCACTAAACTGCTGACCACTCAACTTTCTTTTCTGGCTCCCATGTTAGCCGACATTGTTAACGGTTCTCTCTCCTCAGGTACTGTTCCCTTCTCCCTCAAATCTGCCATCACCACCCCTCTCCTCAAAAAAACAACCCTTGACCCTCACTTTGCTTGCTAGCTATCGTCCCATCTCCAACCTCCCTGTCCTCTCCAAAGTATTTGAACGTGTTGTTGCCCCCCAAATCCGTGACCATCTTTCCCTGAAGTCAGTGTTTGAATCCCTACAATCTGGCTTTTGCCCCTGCCACAGTACCGAAACGGCTCTCATAAAAGTCACAAATGACATCCTTTGTGAGTGTGACAAAGGTAAACTCTCCCTCCTCCTCCTCCTGGCCATGTCTGCAGCCTTTGACACAGGTGACCACTCCATCCTCCTCCAACGCCTCTCCACCATGGTCCAGCTGGGTGGGACTGCACTCGCCTGGTTCCATTCTTAGCCATCTAATCGTAGCCAGAAAATCTCCAGCTATGTCCTCTCTTCCCGCTTCCATATCGTTACCTCTGGTGTCCCCCAAGGACCTATCCTTGGCCCCCTCCTATTTCTCATGTACGTGTTGCCCCTTGGCGATATCATCCGAAAACACGGAGTCAGTTTCCACATGTACGCAGACGACACCCAGCTCTACCTCACCACCACTTCTCTAGACCCCTGCTTGGTCTCTAAATTGTCAGATTGCTTGTCCGACATCCAGTACTGGATGAGCAGAAATTTACTCCAATTAAATATTGGGAAGACCGAAGCCATTATCTTTGGTCCCTGCCGCAAACTGCGTTCCCCAGCCACTGACTCTATCCCTCTCCCCAGCATCAATCTGAGGGTGAACCAGACTGTTCACAACCTCTGTGTCATATTTGAACCTGAAGTGAGTTTCCAGACACACATCCGCGGCATGACTAAAACCGCCTTTTTTCACCTCCGTAACATTGCCCGCCTCTGTCCTGTCTCAGCTCTTCTGCTGCTGAAGCCCTCATCCATGCCTTTGTTACCTCTAGACTTGACTACTCCAACTCACTCCTGGCCGGCCTCCAACATTCTACACTACGTAAACTTGAGGTCATCTAAAACTCAGCAGCCCGTGTCCAAACCCGCACCAAGTCACGATCACCCATCACCCCTGTGCTTTCTGGCCTACATTGGCTCCCAGTTAAACAATGCCTCAATTTCAAAATTCTCATCCTTGTTTACAAATCACTCCATGGCTTCACCCCTCCCTATCTCTGTAATCTCCTCCAGCCCCACAACCCCCCGAGATCTCTGTGCTCCTCTAATTCTGCCCTCTTGAGCATCCCTGATTATAATCGCTCCACCATCGGTGGCCCTGCCTTCTGTTGCCTGGGTCCCAAGCTCTGGAACTCCCTCCCTAAACCTCTCCGCCTCTCTACCTCTCTTTCCTCCTTTAAGACGCTCCTTAAAACCTACCTCTTTAACCAAGCTTTTGGTCATCTGCCTTAATTTCTTCTTTTTGTGGCTCGGTGTCTTGTAACACTGCTGTGAAGCGACTTGGGATGTTTTACTAGGTTAAAGGCACTATACAAATAAAAGTCGTTGTTGTTGTTATAAAAGTATTGGAGATGGAAAAAGTCTTTTCGAAGTCAAGAGTCATCCAATTGGGTACTGCAACCTGTCGAACAATTAACGTGGGAAGGATGGACATTGTGAGGTTTGGCACGTTGGGCCACCCATGGCGGGAGTGTGGGGGTTGGGACGTTTGGTCATGTGAAGAAACCTCCAGGAATACGTCCAACTGCTGTCTACACAGTACCAGCCGTGGCTCAGTGGGTAGTACACTCGCCTCTGAGTCAGAAGTCCCAGACTTGAAGTTAAAGTCCAGAGGCTTGAGCACAAAAATCCAGGCTGACACTCCAGTGCGGTATTGAGGGAGTGCTGCATTTCTATAGCGCCTTTCATGACCACCGGATGTCCCAAAGCGCTTTACAGCCAATGAAGTGCTTTTTGAAGTGTAGACACTGTTGTAATGTGGGAAACGTGGCAGCCAAGTTGCACACAGCAAGCTCTCACAACAAAAATGTAATAATGACCAGATAATCTGTTTTAGTGATGTTGATTGAGGGGTAAATATTGGCCCCAGGACACCGGGGTTAACTCCCCTGCTCTTTGAAATAGTGCCGTGGGATCTTTTACGTCTGCCTGAGAGGGCAGACGGGGCCTCGTTTTAACGTCTCATCTGAAAGACGGCACTTCAGACAGTGCAGCGCTCCCTCAGTACTCCCCCTCCGGCAGTGCAGCACTCCCTCAATACTCCCCCTCCGGCAGTGCAGCGCTCCCTCAGTATTGCCCCTCCGACAGTGCAGCGCTCCCTCAGTACTCCCCCTCCGGCAGTGCAGCACTCCCTCAGTACTCCCACTCCGACAGTGCAGCGCTCCCTCAGTACTCCCCCTCCAGCAGTGCAGCACTCCCTCAAAACTCCCCCTCCGGCAGTGCAGCACTCCCTCAGTACTCCCTCTCCGACAGTGCAGCGCTCCCTCAGTACTGCCCCTCTGACAGTGCAACACTCCCTCAGTACTGTCCCTCCGACAGTGCGGCACTCCCTCAGTACTGCCCATCCGACAGTGCA
Organism: Pristiophorus japonicus; assembly: GCF_044704955.1. Taxonomy (NCBI): domain Eukaryota; kingdom Metazoa; phylum Chordata; class Chondrichthyes; family Pristiophoridae; genus Pristiophorus; species Pristiophorus japonicus. The sequence continues at coordinate 126,446,784 of NC_091993.1, forward strand.
GCACTCCCTCAGTACTGCCCCTCCGACAGTGCGGCGCTCCCTCAGTACTGCCCCTCCGACAGTGCGGCACTCCCTCAGTACTGCCCCTCCGACAGTGCGGCACTCCCTCAGTACTGCCCATCCGACAGTGCAGCACTCCCTCAGTACTGCCCCTCCGACAGTGCAGCACTCCCTCAGTACTGCCCCTCCGACAGTGCGGCACTCCCTCAGTACTGTCCCTCCGACAGTGCGGCGCTCCCTCAGTACTGTCCCTCCGACAGTGCGGCACTCCCTCAGTACTGCCCCTCCGACAGTGCGGCACTCCCTCAGTACTGCCCCTCCGACAGTGCAGCACTCCCTCAGTACTGCCCCTCCGACAGTGCGGCACTCCCTCAGTACTGCCCATCCGACAGTGCGGCACTCCCTCAGTACTGCCCCTCCGACAGTGCGGCCCTCCCTCAGTACTGCCTCTCCGACAGTGCAGCACTCCCTCAGTACTGCCCCTCCGACAGTGCAGCACTCCCTCAGTACTGCCCCTCCGACAGTGCGGCGCTCCCTCAGTACTGCCCCTCCGACAGTGCGGCGCTCCCTCAGTACTGTCCCTCCGACAGTGCAGCACTCCCTCAGTACTGTCCCTCCGACAGTGCGGCGCTCCCTCAGTACTGCCCCTCCGACAGTGCAGCACTCCCTCAGTACTGCCCCTCCGACAGTGCAGCGCTCCCTCAGTACTGCCCCTCCGACAGTGCGGCGCTTCCTCAGTACTGCCCCTCCGACAGTGCAGCACTCCCTCAGTACTGCCCCTCCGACAGTGCGTCACTCCCTCAGTACTACCCCTCCGACAGTGCGGCACTCCCTCAGTACTGCCCCTCCGACAGTGCAGCACTCCCTCAGTACTCCCCCTCCGGCAGTGCAGCACTCCCTCAGTACTGCCTCTCCGACAGTGCAGCACTCCCTCAGTACTGCCCATCCGACAGTGCAGCACTCCCTCAGTACTGCCCCTCCGACAGTGCAGCACTCCCTCAGTACTATCCCTCCGACAGTGCAGCACTCCCTCAGTACTGCCCCTCCGACAGTGCGGCACTCCCTCAGTACTGCCCATCCGACAGTGCGGCACTCCCTCAGTACTGCCCCTCCGACAGTGCAGCACTCCCTCAGTACTGCCCCTCCGACAATGCGGCGCTCCCTCAGTACTGTCCCTCCGACAGTGCGGCGCTCCCTCAGTACTGTCCCTCCGACAGTGCAGCACTCCCTCAGTACTGCCCCTCCGACAGTGCGGCACTCCCTCAGTACTGCCCCTCCGACAGTGCAGCACTCCCTCAGTACTGCCCCTCCGACAGTGCGGCACTCCCTCAGTACTGCGCATCCGACAGTGCGGCACTCCCTCAGTACTGCCCCTCCGACAGTGCAGCCCTCCCTCAGTACTGCCCCTCCGACAGTGCGGCACTCCCTCAGTATTTCCCCTCCGACAGTGCGGCACTCCCTCAGTACTGCCCCTCCGACAGTGCGGCGCTCCCTCAGTACTGTCCCTCTGACAGTGCAGCACTCCCTCAGTACTGCCCCTCCGACAGTGCAGCACTCCCTCAGTACTGCCCCTCCGACAATGCGGCGCTCCCTCGGTACTGCCCCTCCGACAGTGCGGCGTTCCCTCAGTACTGTCCCTCCGACAGTGCAGCACTCCCTCAGTACTTTCCCTCCGACAGTGCGGCGCTCCTTCAGTACTGCCCCTCCGACAGTGCAGCACTCCCTCAGTACTCCCCCTCCGGCAGTGCAGCACTCCCTCAGTACTGCCCCTCCGACAGTGCAGCACTCCCTCAGTACTCCCCCTCCGGCAGTGCGGCACTCCCTCAGTACTGTCCCTCCGACAGTGCGGCACTCCCTCAGTACTGCCCCTCCGACAGTGTGGCACTCCCTCAGTACTGCCCCTCCGACAGTGAGGCACTCCCTCAGTACTGCCCCTCCGACAGTGCAGCACTCCCTCAGTACTGCCCCTCCGACAGTGTGGCACTCCCTCAGTACTACCCCTCCGACAGTGTGGCACTCCCTCAGTACTGCCCCTCCGACAGTGTGGCACTCCCTCAGTACTACCCCTCCGACAGTGCGGCACTCCCTCAGTACTGCCCTGACAGGGCCAGCCTAGATTATTGTGCTCGAGGTTCTGGAGTGAAATTTGAACCCACAACCTTCAGACTCGAGAGGCGAGAGTGCTACGCGCTGAGCTACGGCTATCACACCAGGGAGTGTATTTACTCAGTGAGTCCACAAATTAAACTCCAACAATATTTTCTGATAGAAAAATATTTGTGCAATTTCAACATTCTTCTAAAAATCAGCCCTCTCATTGGATAACTGTGAAACACAATCTACTGCGCAGGTCAGGAACCTTCCGAGAAATAACTCAAAAGGATCTAAACTTCTTTACCCAGAGAGCGGTGAGAATGTGGAACTCGCTGCCACAGGGAGGGGTTGAGGCGAATAGTATCGATGTATTTAAGGGGAGACTGGACAAGCGTATGGGGGAGAAGGGAATAGAAGGATATGGTGGTGGAGGGCACCTGTGAGTATGTTCACAGGCTGGTAGAGATGTTGAGTTGTGAGTGGCTTAGCCAGTCACATGATGGTCACAAGACTCAATAAAACCCCGGCCAGTTGGGTTCGGGGGATCCACGATGGGGCAGGTGGTTGTGAGCCTGGTGGATGAACTGGTAATGTGTCGTGTGATTGTTAAACCTTATGCTAATAAACCAACTAGTTCTTAATAGCAATGTGTTGCTATGAATTCTTAAGCAAAGAACCCATGAAGAAAATACATTACAATCACCAATTTAGCAGGGTAGAGGCCCACAACTGATTTACACGGGGGGGAGTTCGGGGCACTGCTAAATTGATCGGGCGGGGGTGGGGTTCTTTTTAGGCGGCCCTGGAGTCAACAATGCGATCGGTAGCGATCAGCCTCCCCCTTTCCAGCAGAGAGACTTCCGTAATTATTTCTTGCGAGACCCAGCCTGTACTGCAATCAGAAAATTTATCAGCCTGAAAATTCTTCATTATCCAGATTGTCTATTAAATCTGGAAGACTTTCCGCCTCTGTATAAATAAGATGTTTTGAGCGTGGGTCTCTGGTGGAGATGCTTCTCATATAAATAAATATATATCTACAGAAAAAAAAGTAAGTCGTTTCATGGTACTGATAGGTTACAGAGCGCTGCAAAAAATTATCTTGTGTCTTGAATAAAAAAAACCTACTTTGAAGAGGGTGTGGAGTTTTTCCCTTGTGGGATTTCAGAGGCACATTACATTAAAAACCTGATTAGTGCTCCAACTCATTACAAATTCATTTAAGGACTACTTTGAACTCCTGCAAGGAACCTGATCGGAATACGATTAGGACTGCTGCATGCTCCAGCCCTTTCTGCGGCAGTCAGGCACTCTCCTGATAGACCGAGCCCTTAACCCTTCCCGTGCCAGAAGTAGACGAGAAGGGCAAGGTGCTTCCCGTGACGGAGGATTCCCTGGTCCGTCATCTGAGTGTCCTGAATCGCCCGGGTGGGGGGGGGCAGCAAATACAGGAAAATTGGGCGGGAAGCAGCCCTAATTTTCTGCCCAAAGCAAGCAGAGGTGTCAGCCGTGACTCAGTGGGCAGCACCCTCGCCTCTGAGTCAGAAGGTTGTGGGTTCAAGTCCCACTCCAGAGACTTGAGCACAAAATCCAGGCTGACACTCCCAGTGCAGTGCTGAGGGAGCGCCGCACTGTCGATGGGGCAGTACTGAGGGAGTGCCGCACTGTCGGAGGTGCCGTCTTTCAGATGAGACATTAAACCGAGGCCCCGTCTGCTCTCTCGGGTGGATGTAAAAGATCCCATGGCACTATTTCGAAGAAGAGCAGGGGAGTTCTCCCCGGTGTCCCGGGGCCAATATTTATCCCTCAATCAACATCACTAAAAACAGATTATCTGGTCATTATCACATTGCAGTGTGTGGGAGCTTGCTGTGCACAAATTATCTGCTGCTTTCCCCACATTACAAAAGTGACTACACTCTAAAAGTACTTCATTGGCTGTAAAGCGCTTTGGGACGTCCGGTGATCGTGAAAGGCGCTATATAAATGCAAGTCTTTCTTTCTGTCTAAATGGCCGACCCCTTATTCTGCGACCGTGACCCCTGTTTCTAGACTCCCCGGCCAGGGAAAACATCTACCATGTCAAGCCGTGTAAGAATTTCGTATATTTTGTGGAAGATTTCTTGGTGGTTATCAATTTAGAAAACATTTCGGAGGGCAAAATACGTGCAACGCGACAGATTTCAAGTTACCTTTTATTAAAGAAAGATTTGCAATTCTGCAGCACGCATCCTGGTGCGAGGACATCTCAAAGCTCTTCACGGCCAATGAAGTACGTTTGAAGACTAGTCCCTGTTTAGGTGTCAGCTTCTCGATTGTTCCCACGCTCCACTCACTGCACGCAGAATGACCTCTGGGTTTCCACAGCTCATCTGATGAATTTGTTGCTCTCTCTGTGAACAATCACCTGTGAAGTACCCTTGAAATAATTGAATAGACACTGGGAGAAGTGCCTGCAGCCTTGCTCACTGTCTGCCGCACAGCTTCAGACTCGGAAGTCCATGGGTTCCGGGTCCACACCACGGACTCGAGCCCAAAATCCAGGCTGACACTCCCAGAGCAGCACTGAGGGTACCCCCAATAAATCCAATGGGGAATTCAGGAGCAACGCCTTTGTCCAGAGAGCGGTGAGAATGTGGAACTCGCTGCCACGGGGAGGGGTTGAGGCGAATAGTATCGATGCATTTAAGGGGAGGCTGGATAAACGCATGATAAAGAAAGGAAAGATTTGGATTTATATAGCGCCTTTCACGACCACCGGACGTCTCAAAGCACTTTACAGCTAATGGAGTATTTTTGGCATGTAGTCACTGCTGCAATGTGGGAAACGCGGCAGCCAATTTCTGCACAGCAAGCTCGCACAAAGAGCAATGTGATGATGACCAGATAATCTGTTTTGTGGTGATGCTGATTGAGGGACAAATATTGACCAGAAGACCGGGGATAACTCCCTGGCTCTTCTTTGAAATAGTGCCATGGGATCTTTTATGTCCACCTGAGAGAGCAGACGGAGCCTCAGTTTAACATCCCATCCAAAAGACGGCACCTCTGACAGTGCAGTGCTCCCTCAGTACTGCCCCTCCGACAGTGCGGCGCTCCCTCAGTACTGCCCCTCTGACAGTGCAGCGCTCCCTCAGTACTGCCCCTCCGACAGTGCGGCGCTCCCTCAGTACCGCCCCTCCGACAGTACATCGCTCCCTCAGTACCGCCCCTCCGACAGTGCAGCTCTCCCTCAGTCAGTCTGAAGTGTCAGCCTAGACTTTGTTCTCAAGTTCCTGGAGTGGGACTTGAACCCACAACCTTCTGATTCAGAGACGAGTGTGCTGCCCACTGAGCCACGGCTGACACAAAAGGATAAATGAATCGAAGGATATGGTGATGGGGTGAGATGAAGAGGGGTGGGAGGAATCTGGTCTGGAGCATAAACACCAGCACGGACCGGTTGGGTCAAATGGCCTGTTTCTGTGCTGTACATTCTATTGTAACTACTTTAAGTTTCTTAAACTTTACGCCAATTATTTGGTTTACAAATAATCTTTGACCGAGTCTTGACACAATCAATGTCTAAACAATAATCATGCAGAGAAAAATCAATATTACCCGCTTTTGCTCTGGATGGAGACGTAACCATCATCAATTATTTTGTTCTTGCCTCTCTCTACGAATCGTCATGGTAAATTTAAGATCTTTATAGGTCTCTAGTCACTCACAGCCTTCCTCATAACCTTGATGATTCATTATGGTGTGATTAGAGTTTTCCAGTTTTGAGTTTTTCAGCATACTTACTTTGTTCACTCTGTCACCATCCATAACCTTGAGCTGAGCCAAAACTCGGCAGCCCGTGTCCTAATTCGCACCGAGTCCCGCTCACCCATCACCCCCTGTGCTCGTTGCCCATATCCTAACTCGCACCGAGTCCCACTCACCCCTGAATCCCTGTGCTCGTGGACCTAGATTGGCTCCTGGTCGGGTAACACCTCAATTTCAAAATTCTCATCCTTATTTACAAATCCCTCTATGGCCGTCGCCCATCCCTATCTCTATAACCTCCTCCAGCCCCACAACCCCCCGAGATATCTGCGCTCCTCTAATTCTGCCCTCTTGAACATCCCTGATTATAATCGCTCCACCATCGGTGGCAGTGCCTTCAGTTGCCTGGGCCCCAAGCTCCGGAACTCCCTCCCTAAATTTCTCCACCTCTCTGCCTTTCTTTCCTCCTTTAAGACGCTCCTTAAAACCAGGTGCAGCAGGTAATCAGGAAGGCGAATGTAATGTTGACCTTCATTGCGAGAGGGATGGAGTACAAAAGCAGGGAGGTCCTGCTGCAATTGTACAGGGTATTGGTGAGGCCGCACCTGGAGTACTGCGTGCAGTTTTGGTCACCTTACTTAAGGAAGGATATACTAGCTTTGGAAGGGGTACAGAGACGATTCACTAGGCTGATTCCGGAGATGAGGGGGTTACCTTATGATGATAGATTGAGTAGACTGGGTCTTTACTCGGAGTTCAGAAGGATGAGGGATGATCTTACAGAAACATTTAAAATAATGAAAGGGATAGACAAGATAGAGGCAGAGAGGTTGTTTCCACTGGTCGGGGAGACTAGAACTAGGGGGCACAGTCTCAAAATACGGGGGAGCCAATTTAAAACCGAGGTGAGAAGGAATTTCTTCTGCCAGAGGGTTGTGAATCTGTGGAATTCTCTGCCCAAGGAAGCAGTTGAGGCTAGCTCATTGAATGTATTCAAGTCACAGATAGATAGATTTTTAACCAATAAGGGAATTAAGGGTTACGGGGAGCGGGCGGGTAAGTGGAGCTGAGTCCACGGCCAGATCAGTCATGATCTTGTTGAATGGCGGAGCAGGCTCGAGGGGCTAGATGGCCTACTCCTGTTCCTAATTCTTATGTTCTTATGTTCTTATGACCTCTTTGACCAAGCTTTTAATCACCTATCCTAATATCTCCTTATGTGGTTCGGTGTCAAATTTTGTCTGATAATCGCTTCTGTAAAGCCCTTTGGGACATTTTACTGCGTTAAAGGCGCTATATAAATACAAGTTGTTGTTTTCTTTTATTTTACCTAAATAATCTGTTGATCACTGTCTTGTTGGTTTGTGATATTGATCACCCATTTATCTGAAAGACCTTTGCCCGCTATTCATCGCTCCATGCTGTGATGTATTCACAGAGCACAAGCACACACAGCTTCCTAACATGGCAGGCAGCTCTCTCGGAAGCATCCGGAACACTGCCTCTGTTAATTATTAACTCTATAGTTGCAATGCACAATACGTCCACATCCACAATGTGGAGCTACAAACATTACAAGCTCACAGACATTACACTTCTCCCTCCTTAATGAAGAAGTTATTATAACAACATCATACATAACTTGCATGTTTATACATAACACAGGATATAGACTCATTTTTTTCCATATTTACAAATTTAACTTAACCACTTGTTTTCTGTTTCGAAGAGGATACCTGCACTCTCAAACAGAACCTTCCAAACATGGTGTTGAATCTAAACTCATTCGAGGCTCATCCTGAGGAATGTTTTCCTCCACAGAATTTCCTTGATTTTCATTTGAACTCACTCTAACTTCAGGCTGTTTGTTTTCCTGACTCGGACTCAGACTTTCATTCTGATTCTCCTGGATTTGTTTCCAGTACATTGGATTTAGGATTTGCTACTGGTGCATCAAAACTATCTGATGAGTCAGAAATAATTGAATCATTCCCACCTTCAACTCCTTCCATGTCTGTAGGTAAAATATGATCAATATGAACAAACCTAACCTGTCCATTATCAAACATCTTTACCAAATATGTGCGAGGACCACATATCTTCACCACTCTTCCTAGTAATCACTTTAACCATTTATAGTGATGGTTCTTCACTCTCACCTTCTGATTTAATTTCACACTTCTCTCTTTTACTCTACCTCTGTCATGATTCTCTTTCTGTCTTAATTGTGTCTCTTCTACAGACTGTGCCAATGATGGGTTTAACAACGAGAATCTGGTTCATGGCTGTCGTTTGAGAAACAACTCTGCTGATGTTCTACCAGGCGTTGTATGAGGAGTATTTCGATATATAATCAAAAAATTAGCCAATTTGTGATCCAATGACAACTGTCGTTTCCTTGGATTTAGATCTAACATTTGTTTTATGAGGGCACGTTTTACAATTTGTACAGTGCGCTCTGCTGCACCATTCGAAGCATTGTGGAACCTTGGTATGTTTCACACCATTTTTGCTCGTGAATTGTGCAAATTCTTCTGAACGAAATTGTGGTCCGTAACCGAAACAATTTCTTCTGGGAGGCCAAATGAAGAAAATAATCTTCGCAAAATGTCCAATGTTTACTTGTTGTTATTTTCCACATTGGAAACACTTCAACCCACTTTGAATGGCTATCAATCACAATGAACAATTGTTGTCCTTCTAACGCAGCAAAATCAATATGTAACCTTTGCCACACCCTGGGAGGCCATTTCCATGGCTGTAATGGTACTGATGGTGGTTGCTTGCTTACCGATTGACATGTCATACGCTGACTCACGATGTACTCTATATCTTTTTCAAGAGCTGGCCACCATAAATAACTGCGTGCAAAACTCTTGGTCAAGCACATTCCCAGGTGCTGGTCATGGAGGTCTCCGAAAAATTTGGACTCAAATTTATTTGGTATAACCACTCTTGCACCCCACATTATACAATCTTTATCGACTGATAATTCATTCCTACGAATGAAGAATGGATGTGTATCTTTATCTGTTACCTGGTTTGGCCATCCATTTGCAATATACTCATACACCTTTGACATCACTGGGTCATGTTTGGTTGTTCTACCAATCTCTTCAGCTGTGACTGGCAGTTCATCAATGTATGAAAAATAAAACACTTCTTCCCTATCGGATGTAACTGGTGATGGGGAAGGCAATCTAGACATTGCATCAGCATTACTGTGATCAGCTGATCGTCTGTATTCAATATCATATGTATATGCTGACAAAATCAAAGCCCATCTCTGCATTCGGGCTGCAGCTAATGTTGGAACTGGGGACTTTGGATGGAGGATTGCTGTTAGAGGCTTATGGTCTGTAACGATGGTAAACTTACGACCATACAAGTATTTGTGAAACTTCTTGACCCCAAAAATTAATGCCAAAGCTTCCCTTTCAATTTGCGCATAATTACTCTCACTGGCACGGAGAGTGCGTGAAGCAAAAGCAATTGGTCTCTCCTCCCCACTACTTAATACATGAGAGATTACTGCCCCAACTCCATACGGAGAGGCATCACGTGCTAGCTTAATCTCCTTAGATATGTCATAGTGAACTAACATGGTGCTCTCTACCAATTTGCTTTTACACTCCTTGAATTCTGCATCGCATTCTTTTGACCACTTCAAATGGACCTGTTTTTTCAATAGTTCATTCAGTGGATGTAATACTGTAGCCAAATTTGGTAGGAACTTCCCATAATAGTTCAAAAGACCCAAGAATGAACAAAGTTCAGTGACATTCCTGGGAGTGGGTGCATTTCTGATTGCATCCAGCTTTCCCATGGTTGGATGTAAACCACCTTTGTCTACTCTGTACCCTAAGTACTGCACTGAGTTTTTAAATAACTCACACTTACGAGCAGACACTCGTACTCTGTGCTTCTCTAGCCGTTTGAGGACTTCATTTAATATGTTATTATGAATTTGCCTATTTGCTGCTGAAATTAATATGTCATCCAAATAACATACTACCCCTTCAATACCTTGCAAAATCTGGTTCATCACCCCTTGGAATATGGCAGGGGCAGAAGACACTTCAAACGGTAGCCTATTAAATTGATACAGGCCTAGATGAATATTTATAGTCAAACATGACTTGGACTCCTCATCTAGTTCATGCTGTAAGTAGGCATTCGTAAGATCCAGTTTTGAGAAAATCTGACCACCTGTCAGTGTTGTGAATAAATCTTCTATATTCGGCAATGTATTGGGGACATTACCCTCCAGAACCTGGTTTACGGTTACTTTATAATCACCACACAATCTTACTTTACCATCGGACTTAGGTACAACAACAATGGGTGTAGCCCAATTACATCGCTCTATCTTAGAGATAATGTTCTCAGTCTCTAGTCTTTTGAGTTCTTGCTCACCTTTCTCCTTGAGTGTATATGGTACAGAACGTGGCTTGTAGTAAACCGATCTAGCATCCTTCTGTCCCCTGACACTCGCCTTGAAGCCTTGGATCGGACTGCCCGTTTCACAGAACACCTTCGGATACTTCTTGATAACCTCACCGTTGTTGCAAATCTCGCTTCCACACAGAAAATCTTCCTCCAATCCAGCTTCAGTGAGCTCAACCAATTTCTTCCTAGTAAGGCAGACTTGTCTCCTTTCACTACTATTAGAGGCAAGTTCTGAAATTGATCTTTATATTTCACTGGTACGGTGATACGACCTACCACAGGAATTTTCTCTCCCGAGTAGCCTTGGATTTCTCCAGTTGGAAATCACGCAATTTGTCGAGAACAGCGACTCCGGTACTACACTCACGGATGCACCCGTGTCGAGTTCCATTGGTATCTTGAATCCCGCAACATCTATGTGGATTTTGATACTTTTTGAATCGCTGTCCATTAACCTCGTGCTCCTGATGACGTGTAACTCTAACATCTCCTCATCCTGTTATTGTTCTTCCATACTATGTAGTCTCTTGGGATTTCTACTCATAGCTTTGAACGCTGGACTCATAGCTTTGAAAACTGATTTACCCTTCAGTCGGCATGCCTTCGCAAAATGCCCAGTCTTTCTGCCTTCACGTATGGACAACTTTGAGCAATGTGTTGTCCCAGGCACCTATAGCATGACTTCGACGCTCTGTTAGAATTTCCAGTTTCTGAGACTTTGGGCCTTTACCGCCTTTTACTTTGAACCTGCAGGTGATTTACCTCAGTTGACCGACGACCGTCATTATTATTTAATACTCGGGAATATTGTTCGGCCATGCCCATCGACCTCGCTGTCTGACAAGCAATCTCAAAAGTCAAGTCATCCGTCGTCAATAACTTCCTTCTGATCGCATCATTTTTCACCCCACAAACAAAACGATCCCGCAATGCTCGGTTTTGAAAGTTTCCAAAATTACAGTGCATCCATAGCTTTTTTAATGCTACGATGTAATCACTGATATTTTCATCAGACTTTTGATTCTGAATCCCGAAACGATAGCTTTCAGCAATTTCTAACGGTTTGGGGTTATAGTGCTGCTACAGCTTCGTTAAAATCTCTTTAAGCGTTGTGTCCTTTGGCTCGTCAGGCACAAGCAGATTTATCAGCGTTTCATACAATGCGGGACCCGTTTCCGATAAGAAGCTAGCTCTCTTACGTTCCAATATCGCCTGATTCTGGACTGCATTCTCTGGAACTTCGATTATATTATTTGCAGTGAAATACATTTTTAGCCAATCCACATATGCTTTAAAACATTCCCGGTCATGTCTATATTCACCCAAATGTCCCATTACACCTGCGGGCGCTGCCATTTTAATTTCTAGCTGTTCACACAGTGTGCTGTATTTTACCTCAGATTTTGTAGCTTTTTCCAAAGACAAAAACTTCCAAAGTCTTTCTGTTGGCTGGCTGAATCCTTCACCAGCAAAATTTCAGCTTTAAATCATCTGAAAAATCCCATCTCACCACCAAATGTGATATATTCACGGAGCACAAGCACAACAGCTTCCTAACATGAGATTAATGTGCAAGGTTAAAGCACATGGGATTGGGAGTAGTGTGCTGACATGGATTGAGAACTGGTTGTCAGACAGGAAGCAAAGAGTAGGAGTAAATGGGGACTTTTCAGAATGGCAGGCAGTGACTAGTGGGGTACCGCAAGGTTCTGTGCTGGGGCCCCAGCTGTTTACACTGTACATTAATGATTTAGACGAGGGGATTAAATGTAGTATCTCCAAATTTGCGGATGACACTAAGTTGGGTGGCAGTGTGAGCTGCGAGGAGGATGCTATAAGGCTGCAGAGTGACTTGGATAGGTTAGGAGAGTGGGCAAATGCATGGCAGATGAATTATAATGTGGATAAATGTGAGGTTATCCACTTTGGTGGTAAAAACAGAGAGACAGACTATTATCTGAATGGTGACAGATTAGGAAAAGGGGAGGTGCAAAGAGACCTGGGTGTCATGGTACATCAGTCATTGAAGGTTGGCATGCAGGTACAGCAGGCGGTTGAGAAAGCAAATGGCATATTGGCCTTCATAGCGAGGGGATTTGAGTACAGGGGCAGGGAGGTGTTGCTACAGTTGTACAGGGCCTTGGTGAGGCCACACCTGGAGTATTGTGTACAGTTTTGATCTCCTCACTTGAGGAAGGACATTCTTGCTATTGAGGGAGTGCAGCGAAGATTCACCAGACTGATTCCCAGGATGATGGGACTGACCTATCAAGAAAGACTGGATCAACTGGGCTTGTATTCACTGGAGTTCAGAAGAATGAGAGGGGACCTCATAGAAACGTTTAAAATTCTGATGGGTTTAGACAGGTTAGATGCAGGAAGAATGTTCCCAATGTTGGGGAAGTCCAGAACTAGGGGTCACAGTCTAAGGATAAGGGGTAAGCCAATTAGGTCCGAGATGAGGAGAAACTTCTTCACCCAGAGAGTGGTGAACCTGTGGAATTCTCTACCACAGAAAGTAGTTGAGGCCAATTCACTAAATATATTCAATAGGTAGTTAGATGAAGTCCTTACTACAAGGGGGATCAAGGGGTATGGCGAGAAAGCAGGAATGGGGTACTGAAGTTGCATGTTCAGCCATGAACTCATTGAATGGCGGTGCAAGCTAGAAGGGCTGAATGGCCTACTCCTGCACCTATTTTCTATGTTTCTATGTTTCTATGGCAGGCAGTTCTCTCAGAAGCCTCCGGAACACTGCCTCTGTTTAATTATTAACTCTGTAGTTGCAGTACACAATATGTCCACATTCACAGTGTGGAGCTACAAACATTACAAGCTCACAGACATTATATGTGCGAACAAGAAACCCCCTCAGGCTGGCAAAGTTTTTACCAGCAACAAGTCATCCAAACTCGCAATCATTCTTCGACCATGTTATTATTTCGAGCTACAGTATCAGTTTAGAAGCTCTTTATAAGTCAAAAGTAAGCAAAAACTTTAAGCATACGAGTTTAAACCAAATCCTAGTCTGACATGTGTATAAGAATAGGGCACTTTACAACAACAACGACTTGTATTTATATAGCATCTTTAACGTAGTGAAATGTCCCAAGGCGCTTCACAGGACTATTATGAGATAATACAATTTGACAATTAAAACAATTCTACAAATTATTAGTAGAAATTAGCGCAGGTGACCAAAAGCTTGGTCAAAGAGGTCAGTTTTAAGGAGCGTCTTGAAGGAGGAGAGAGGAGTGGAGAGGTTTAGGGAGGGAGTTCCAGAGCTTGGGGCCCAGGCAACAGAAGGCACGGCCACCGATGGTGGAGCGATTATAATCAGGGATGCTCAAGAGGGCAGAATTAGAAGCACAGAGATCTCGGGGGGGTTGTGGGGCTGGAGGAGATAGGGAGGGGCGAGGCTATGGAGGGATTTGAAAATAGGGATGAGAATTTTGAAATCAAGATGTTGCTTAACCGGGAGCCAATGTAGGTCCGCGAACACAGGGGTGATGGGTGAGCAGGACTCGGTCTGAGTTAGGGCACGGGGCAGCCAAGTTTTGGATGACCTCAAGTTTACGTAGGGTAGAATGTGGGAGGCCAGCCAGGAGTATGTTGGAATAGTCGAGTCTGGAGGTAACAAAGGCAAGGATGAGGGTTTCAGCAGCGGATGAGCTGAGGCGGGGGCAGAGATGGGCGATGTTACACTACAAAATAACAGCTTAGCGTATCTGGAATGCGTTGCCTGAAAGGGTGGTGGAAACAGATTCAATAGTAACTTTCAAAAGAGAATTGGATAAATACTTGAAAAGGAAACATTTCAGGGCTGTGGAGACCGAGCGGCGGGGCAGGGAGTGGGACTGATTGGATTGCTCGTGGATGGGCCGAGTGGCCTCCTTCGGTGCTGTACGACTAGAATTTCTGGTCCTTTATTTGAAAGATGCCGGTGATGACCCCGCCGCGAACCTCTGCTCGCATTTTGCGGTGGCGCGGAGCAGGAACGCCGGGAAGACCTGCGCCCGGTGTACAACGCCGCTGGGTGTGACTCCAGTGCGAGTTTGAGCTCCTGCCCGACCCGTCCGCCCCGCCGGGAATGTTTTTGTTAGGTTTATATGCTAGAACCTCCACTTTTGAGCTTATCGCCCAAAATTGGGCGTTATTTCCGGCGTGGGCGGTAAAAAAGGGTTTCCAGATCGCCGGCTTCTCGTCCATTCTCAAAACACCTCGTTTACATTTTTGAAAATGGCCGTTACCGCGAGCGATTTCCAATGGACGGCAGCTTTAAATTTTTTTGACCTTCTGCCGCAAAGTGTGGCCGTCCTTAGCAACGGCATGGCAACGCTCGATTCCCGCAATTCTGGGGGTCAAGGGTCACCATGACATGCGCAGAAGAGGAGACAGAGAGAGAGGGAGCTCAGAGGGACTGAAGGTGTGGCTGCTTTGGGAGGAAGGAGGGAGACTTTAGAGCTTCACAACAAGTAGGCAAACAAAAAGTTGGTGTTACCAGCCACATATTTGCCGGAATTTGGCCTATAATGGAGAGAGAGGAGGAGGCATCACAGCACGCAGTGGAGACTGACGCTGGAGAGAGCAGTGAGGTGGGAGAGGAGCACATTGGAGGGTGCAAAAGAGCGAGGAGGTTCTCGGACAAGGCAAATGCCTCCCTCCTGCAGGAGGTCGAGTTACGCTGGGGTGATCTGATACAGGGAGGGCGTGGGAAGCCCACCCCAAAGGCCGACCAGAGGATATGGACAGAGATAGCAGAGGTGGTCTCGTCAGTGACCAACGAGGCGCATGAGGGCAACCAATGCCGCAAACAATGGAATGACCTTGTGGTATCCGCAAGAGTAAGTATTACATTGACTTATATCTACTTATGTATTTATATAATTTGATTTGTAACAGTCATGAGTGACTATCAGCAGGTGTGAGGTTCTTGCACTTTTACTGGGAATGTTTTACTCAAAGCCTGCGGTCACGGTGTACGTCTTTAGGTAAAGAATGATAATTATCATAATAATCATGATTACATTTGTCGGCTATGTGCTGTATCAGTCTCTGTGACTGTACCTAGCAATGATATCATGCAATGATCTCATGCCATGCCGTCCTGTCACCTTTTACAGAAGAAGATATCGACGATGAGGTCCGTGCAGAGGCGAACGGGTGGGGGGCCACCAGTCCCCAGCGACATCACTGAGATGGAGGAGCGAGTGTTAGCACTCATGGGGAAGCACCCCGGACAGCCACGTACGCAACTGTAGACCTTAAATGATGCCACGTGAGTAAAGCTTACACCATTGCGTGATGTAAAGTCAATAGATGCCACACCCACTCATATCCGACCAATCATATATGATAGATGATTTCTAAAAGTGTCATTGAAATAATGCTGGCCTAATGAAAATCATTGCAATCCACAATGTGTTAATGGTCATGAAGTGCGATGTCTGCGATGATTTTGAGAGCGGTGGTGCTTTTGTCGTGCACGTGCTGTGTGTAGCGCTGGACTCACCTTGTCACCCTAGCACCCCCTTCTCCTCGAATGACCTCATTTGTATCTTGCAGCTCAGCCAGCAGCGCGGCCCCAGGCAAGGCCACAGAGGCCAGAAGGTGGGGGCCTGGGGCAGGAGTCGACGGATGATCCTACATCAGGTGCTGAGGAGCTCCGATTGTCACCGGTCAATTCGACGGATGAGTGCGCAGACTTCGAAGAACCTGCATCGTCACGCTTCAGAACCCATTCCGCCCCAAGGCCATCTAATGGTCCTCCGGTCATTCCCGCCTCCACTCTGGAAGTGCCGGCCCCAAGCACCTCTCCACAGGGCACGCCATTTGTCCCCAGGACGGCGCCAACTCCGCGGAGGTCTCGTGGACACAGCAGGTCTGTTCCACGAGCGCGACATGACAGCGGAGAGATGGTACAGTTGTCCAGGAGGACTGTAGACATTGGTGACCAGCTCATCGAAGCTTTGGGGGACATATCTGGCCACCATGACCGAGAACATTCCACGCATGGCAGAGTCCCTGGATGTGATAGCCAGGAACACTGCTGCCACGGGCCTCCCAGTGGTCCCAAAACCCGGCACTCCACCCCTAGGTTCCGCACCACCATTGCGAACGACAGATGAGAGCAAGGACCAAGGTGCTGCTTCTGCATCAGAGAATGTTGCCCCCTCAGCACCCACTGCTCCTGTACCCATGTAACGACCACATCTGCCTTCATCCCCCCCAATGAGGCACCGCCTGAAGAGCTCCTCGGCCAGGCCCTGTGGAGTGAGGAGGGGAAGGGGTAGAGGTCGGGAGAAGGAGAGCGGGGAAGGAAAGTGAGTGCATGTCCACAGGTGATGGTTGTGTTATATCTCCATCTGGGTCTATGCAATTTGTTGCAATGTATGGGGGCTGGGGACTACGCTCCTGCTTTGCCTTTTATTCTGTGTTGCTGGACATGTTGAACATGTGATTTATGGTCAATGGTGGAAAAAGTGGGGTGTGGGCGTGGGTTGGGTGTTATTGGCTGTGATACTTCTGATTTCAGACCAATGTTGGTATTAAACTTTTGTTATTGAACATAATCTTGTTGTGTATTGTCTCAGATAGCTGGACCATTACACTGGTGATTCCTTACCGTGAAAGGGTTAAATACAACTTAACATCAATCAACGTAAACTTTAACTAGCACCAAGGTGATGGGCACCATTGATGTCTGACACAACAGTGTGTCAGCATCGTCACTCACATCAGCGCTCTTTCAGGAAAATCTTTTCGACACCAGCTCCTCACGTAAGAGTGGGATTTAACAAATGCCAGCCACACTGCTGGCGTCCGTCCCGGTTAGTTCCACTTTTTGTGGGCGGCTTTTTGAGCGAGCGATATTGTGGGCGATATGTGTGCGAGGTGGTGAAATTGATGCTGGGCGATCTCCATGGCCGCTAGTTTGGGTAAATATGCTCTTTACGACAGAAAACAGTCGCCGGACGTTATTATTGAATCTCGGCGTTAATTCCGTGCGGAAAGTAACGCTGGGCGATGATATGGGCGTTGAAATCGGCCATTCTGTTGATTCCGCCCCAAAAAAGTGGGCGGGCGGTGATATTTTTTCTCGCCGTTAAGCACACGGGGAAAATAATGCTCGGCGATAAATCTCCTAAAAAAGCCCGTCAGTTTCCATTTTGTGCCAAAATGGGCACCATCTGGGCTTTATATTTCATTTCAGCGGTTAAGTGGGTGTTAAGCAGGCAAAAAAAGTGGAGGTTCTACCCCCGTTGTCCGCCCCACCCCCCGCCCCCCCACAGCTGTCTCTCGGAGCGCTCCCGGCTCGGCTCTATAGCTCGGGACTTTCCCA
This sequence comes from Pristiophorus japonicus, assembly GCF_044704955.1. Classification (NCBI taxonomy): domain Eukaryota; kingdom Metazoa; phylum Chordata; class Chondrichthyes; family Pristiophoridae; genus Pristiophorus; species Pristiophorus japonicus. The sequence goes on from NC_091993.1 coordinate 126,464,419, forward strand.
TCCTTGCACCATGAGAGGTGTACAAAGCCTCCCTTCGTGCTGCGCCCCCTGGCGCAGGGCCCAGGTGCCCAAACTTCCTGACCAAAGCGCAAACTATTCCCGGCCGTAACTTTCCCGCCCCGCCTCCGTTTTCGCCCCGAAAACAGAAAAACCTCAAATCCAGCCCATAACGAGTCACTTATATTGTGAAAATCTATTCTTTTTATTGAGGAGCTGGTTAGTACATTATCGACTGTGTTTATGCTTCATCATACGGCTATGCATTCGCTTGCTCAATAAATTTGCTTTCTACGTCTGAAACACGACCTGCTTTGTAAGGCTGCACTGCTTGTTCAAAAAGACAAGAATATGGAGAGCTTTGCTGCAACAAATGGTTGAGGCACAGACCTTTGCGTCTTTTAAAGGAAAATTGGATAAATATTTGAAACAGGGGACGATTCAGGACTCTGTGGAGAAAGGTTTTTATTTATTTGTTCCTGGGATGTGGGCGTCGCTGGCAAGGCCGGCATTTATTGCCCATCCCTAATTGCCCCTTGAGAAGGTGGTGGTGAGCCGCCTTCTTGAACCGCTGCAGTCCGTGTGGTGAAGGTGCTCCCACAGTGCTGTTAGGGAGGGAGTTCCAGGATTGTGACCCAGCGACGATGAAGGAACGGCCGATATATTTCCAAGTCAGGATGGTGTGTGACTGGGAGGGGAACGTGGAGGTGGTGGTGTTCCCATGCGCCTGCTGCCCTTGTCCTTCTAGGTGGTAGAGGTCGCGGGTTTGGGAGGTGCTGCCGAAGAAGCCTTGGCGAGTTGCTGCAGTGCATCTTGTAGATGGTACACACTGCAGCCACGGTGCGCCGGTGGTGGAGGGAGTGAGTGTTGAAGGTGGGGGATGGGGAGCCAATCAAGCGGCTGCTTTGTCCTGGATGGTGTCGAGCTTCTTGAGTGTTGTTGGAGCACTCATCCAGGCAAGTGGGCAGCATGTGGGACTGGGGATTGGTGTTGTAATCGTTCTAGCAAAGAACCAGCAAAGATAGGAGGGGCCGAGTGGTCTCTGGCGGCAGTGTAAGCATCGCTGGTTCTATGCCCTGTGAGGTTCCTGTCTGGGATTATGCTCGCTACCCGAAACTTAACTAAGATGGGGCTGGTGAAAATACTCTGGAGGCTCTACGAAGCGCTCAAGGGAACGATCTAAAAATACTGAGGCCAAACTTCGAAGGGAAGGCCAGAGACGAAGAATAAATCACAGCAAATAAAAGACAGGCCCTGAATATTTTATATCATCCTTTTTAATTCAAGGCCTGGTTTGAAATAGATAAACATGGGCGTGGGATTCTTTGTTTGGAGGAGTTGGTTTTTTTTTTAATATCGCAATTCTAGATCAAAAATAATAGCGCACTGACTTTTTTTTGATTTCCCAGGTGAATACAGATTAGATCTGAAAGCCAGCCATGGTCTCTAAATCAGACCGGAAAGATTGATCTGCCGATCTCCAGATATGCACACCGTGAACACTAGCTCGCAGGCAGATGTCCTGTAGACTATGTGAAGGTTACAAGCCCCACACGCCCCGACGCCGGTTCTGCCTCTCTGTCTGGCCTGTGCCGTCCAGCCAGGCTCGCCGGTGATCAATGCACATCGCCCTGTAACACAAGAGTAGCTTCAGTTTGCACCATGCAATCTTTCCTCCGCCTCTCCCCCTGCCAACCCCGCCGCCCCAGCACAAAAGGACCATCAGGTCTGTGGATCATGTGAAATTAGGAGGGCGAGCCTCTGTCAGGCCAGACAGACGCCGGTTAATCTTGCGGCAACGGCCAGATTGTTGCCTTAACGGGTCGTACCGCGACTGTAAATCACACCAGATTCCTTCACCACTCCCAAAATAAAATAGCTGGACACTTAAGAGCTGCTCTAAAAGGCAATTTAGCCTGTCAAAGAGTCAAGTTGCCCATAAGATTTGGTCGGCGGGGACATTTGGGTAAATGCAGAGAGGATGTTTCCCCTCGTGGGGGAATCTAGAACTAGGGGGCATAGTTTCAGAATCAGGGGCCCGCCCATTTAAAACTGAGATGAGGAGGAATTTCTTCTCTCAGAGGGTTGTGAATCTGTGGAATTCTCTGCCCCAGAGAGCTGTGGAGGCTGGGTCATTGAATATATTTAAGGTGAAGATAGACAGATTTTTGAGCGATAAGGGAGTAAAGGGTTATGGGGAGCGGGCAGGGAAGTGGAGCTGAGTCCATGATTGGATCAGTCATGATCGTATTGAATGATGGAGCAGCTCGAGGGGCCGAATGGCCGACTCCTGCTCCTATTTGTGATGTTTGGGTCTCTCTTCTGGCGACTCTGCCCGAGCAGGGATTAAAAACAACAACAACTTGCATTTATATAGCACCTTTACCATAGTGAAATGTCCCAAGGCGCTTCACAGGAGTATAGTGTGATAAAAATTTGACACCGAGCCACATGAGAAGAAATTAGCGCAGGTGACCAAAAGAGGTCGGTTTTAAGGAGCGTCTTGAAGGAGGAAAGAGAGGTAGAGAGGCGGAGAGGTTTAGAGAGGGAGTTCCAGAGCTTGGGGCCCAGGCAACAGAAGGCACGGCCACCGATGGTGGAGCGATTATAATCAGGGATGCTCAAGAGGGCAGAATTAGAGGAGCGCAGAGATCTCGGGGGGTTGTGGGGCTGGAGGAGATTACAGAGATAGGGAGGGGGCGATAAGAAAAATAAGACAATAAGACAAACTATTCAATTGTTCCTGTGTTTCTTCAAGCGTGAAAGGTGAAGGGTGAAGGGTGAGGGGTGAAGGGGGAGAGTGAAGGATGATGGGTGAAGGGTGAGGGGTGAGGGGTGAGGGGTGAAGGGTGAGGGGTGAAGGGACTGCTGTTCACAGCCCGAGGATCCTCACTGGGAGGTCTATTAAGAGTTAAAAAGAAATAGCAATTCAGGGCATAAACCAATCAAAACAGCAGCCTGTTGTAAAGGGGAAGAGCCTTTCTTGTTCCCTCCCAGCGAATGGATCTTCACCCTGAAGATTAAATTTGTTAAGATCAAGCACAATAACCCAACAGCCTCTCATAAGAACATAAGAACATAAGAATTAGGAACAGGAGTAGGCCATCTAGCCCCTCGAGCCTGCTCTGCCATTCAACAAGATCATGGCTGATCTGGCCGTGGACTCAGCTCCACTTACCCGCCCGCTCCCCATAACCCTTAATTCCCTTATTGGTTAAAAATCTATCTATCTGTGACTTGTAACTCCTTATATAATGGCTCGTTGATGGGAGGGTATTTTGAAGGATGTAACTGTCAGCGGTGGGATTGGGAATTTCACAATGAGTAACACCCTGACACCCAGGACTCTCTCCGGGCATTGTAGGAAGATCGCAATTGTTTCCAGTATTTCTCCTGATTCAGAAGGGCTCCTTTGTCCTTAACGGCCATACAAGAATTGTATTAGATGGCGGCTGTAATGTATTTGCACAATGGGTTCTTTGCTTAAGAATTCACAGCAACACATTGCTATTAAGAACAAGTTGGTTTATTAGCAAAGGTTTAACAATCACACGACACATTACCGGTTCATCCACCAGGCTCACAACCACCTGCCCCATCGTGGATCCCCCGAAACCAACTGGCTGGGGTTTTATTGAGGCTTGTGAACATCACTTGACTGGCTAAGCCAATCACAACTCAACAGCTCCACCAGCCTGTGAGAATACTCACAAGAGCATACATTGTGGTGGTGCACCCAATAAAGGAGGTTTATCAGCTCTACAAGCCATAAAAGTCACAGATTGGGTCAGAGGCAGGGTCAGATTAACCCATAGGCTAATAAGGCCTTGACCCTCATATTTGTTAGGCCCTCGACTTTAGGCCCTAATTTTTATATCATTAATGCTCAATCTTTGTCACAAAGTTGGTGAGGCAATATCATATCTAACTGAATAATTATATTTTCAGAGGTGCAAAATATTGTGTCCTTGTGGCTGAAAGTGTATATAAAATTCTGTGACAATCTTGAAACATGTATAAATATCCCCAATAAATTCACCTGAAGAGTTATTGACGCTGTTCACAGCCTCTGCTTGAACTATACGATGTTTTTGCTGGGTTTTTTTATGTACAAAGCTTTGATTTTTGTAATTTGTTTACAGTCCAAGCCAGGAACTTACCCGTCTTTGTTTGACAATATGTATTCAGAGAATGTTCTGATTCACAGTTTAAAGCCAGGAAGAAACCACTCTCTGTTTGAATTGTATGCCGTTTTTTAATGTTAATAGCTTTGATTTTTGTCCATTGTTAAATTTGGATAAATATACAGTTCTATTTGTTTGATGATTTTATGAATTGTGTGCAATATAGAGTACATATACAGGCCCTTCCCTCCTATTAACAATAGACCCCTCACAGCCTTACTCCGGCTCTGGTCAGAGGGCATGAACCCCTGGAGCCGGATATTCGGGGGGTTTGTGACCGGGATTTTGCGGTGATTTGACCCTCCGCGGCGAAAACCCGCTCACCAAGCCCGGGCGGGATCCTCGGACACCTGTTTGCGACGGCGATGGGACGTACCGTTGGGGAGAGGAGCGCGGACGTGCGATGGCGTGGATTGCGTTTGTGTCAGACTTTCGGCCCTCTCCCGACCCGTACGCCACGTCCAGGATACCGATAGGTCAAACCTGTTGGTGCAGCCCTGCCAGCAGCGGTAAGTATGAAAACCTGCAAAAAAGGTACGTTAACGTTTTTAATTTTTAAATTTTTTTCAACGATTCGATAGTTAAGGGTCTTGTAAATTATTTTTGGAATGTTTCTGTTTTGTTTTTCCCCCCTCCCATCATCATCAAAGGCAGTCCCTCGGAATCGAGGAAGACTTGCTTCCACTCTAAAAGTGAGTTCTCAGGTGGCTGAACAGTCCAATACGGGAATTACAGTCTCTGTCACAGGTGGGACAGACAGTGGTTGAAGGAAAGGGTGGGTGGGGAGTCTGGTTTGCCGCACGCTCCTTCCGCTGCCTGCGCTTGGTTTCTGCATGCTCTCGGCGACGAGACTCGAGGTACTCAGCGCCCTCCCAGATGCACTTCCTCCACTCAGGGCGGTCTTTGGCCAGGGACTCCCAGGTGTCGGTGGGGATGTTGCACTTTATCAGGGAGGCTTTGAGGGTGTCCTTGTAACATTTCCTCTGCCCACCTGGGGCTCGCTTGCCATGTAGGAGTTCCGAGTAGAGCGCTTGCTTTGGGAGTCTTGTGTCGGGCATGTGGACAATGTGGCCCCCCCAACGGAGCTGGTCGAGTGTGGTTAGTGCTTCGATGTTGGGGATGTTGGCCTGGTCGAGGACGCTAACCTTGGTGCGTCTGTCCTCCCAGGGGATTTGTAGGATCTTGCGGTGACATCGTTGGTGGTCTCCCAAGGCCTTTCTTGCAGCGCTCCCGGCCCCGGACTAAAGTTGCCGAAACTCGCGGTTTGCGCCGTGATTCTTCGTCCAACGCTGACTTTACCGCCCTGGCGCAGACGTAAAGGCCGAAAGTCTGGCCTAAAATAGTGGTGCGGCGAAAACGGTAATTTTGATGTTAAACTACCGTTTTTGCCGAAAACCGAAAATCCCGCCTGTGGTGACAAGGAGTGGAGATGGGAAGGAGCCCTGATTTCAAGTCAACGGAACTCAAGTAAACTCGATCTGATCGCGTCAGTTTGCTATCGGGGGAAGGCGGGTTTGGTTAAAACTGGCCCCTACAGGTATGACATATTGCAATGGTGTTTGTAATACACTGGAAGGGTGGGAGTTGCTGTACTCGTGTCAGGCCCCAGAGAGACAGATAGACAGAGAACACGGCCAGTGAATGCCTGAAGAACAATAAGGCACTCTCAGGCCAAGCCCTGAATTTCATAAAGTGCTCCATCGGCTGTGAAGCGCTTTGGGGCGTCCTGGGGCCGTGAAAGGCGCTATACGAATGCAAATTCTTCCTCTCTAGGCAAAGAAGCCTAGTTTCCTTCTTACCGAGTGTTGTATTGAGAGACATGGCCAGACATAAACCCCACCAGGAGTGTGGATACCCTCAGTCAGAAAAGTCGCACCGTGATTTATGCTGTTGTTCAGTGTCATGGCAAATCAGGGGAAGAGTTTGCTTGGATTATGAAATGAGCCTGCTGTTACCAGCCATGTGGGTCCCTGATCCTCCTTCCCACAGTTGACCTCACACGAGTTGGCCAAAAGGTTCCCCATGAATTTATCTACCGCGCTATATTCCGTCAGATTCAGCCAAAGATTATTTGAAGACAAAATTTTGGCCTCTTCGTTTTTGTTTTGAAACTCTTACGTAGAGTGGGCAATATTTCCCGACTTTCTTCTGCCGGTGAGGAAGCTTGGTCATCGGGAGCTTGCATCGGAAATTCCAGCACACGCTGCTGCATGAGTTCACAATCTTTAAGCGTGCAGTTTCCCCGCTAGGAATGCCGAGTTGTAAAATAACTCCTCAAAAGGCTGAGGGGTGACCTGATAGAGGTCTATAAGATGATGAAGGGGTTCGATAGAGTAGACGCAGAGAAGATGTTTCCACTTGTGAGGGAGACCAGAACTGGGGGCCATCAATATAAGATAGTCACTAATAAATCCAATCGGGAATTCAGGAGAAACTTCTTTACCCAGAGAAAAAGAAAGACTTGCATTTATATAGCGCTTTCACAGCCAGTGAAGTACTTTTGGAGTGTAGTCACCGTTGTAATGTGGTGAGAATGTGGAACTCGATATCACAGGGAGTGATTGAGGTGAATAGCGTAGATGCATAAAAGCTAGATAAACAAATGAAAGAGAAAGGAATAGAAGGACACGTTGGTATGGATCGATGAAGAGTGAAAGATGAGAAGGAAGTTATGATGAACCTGTATAAAACACAGGTTTGGACCCAACTGGAGTATTGTGTCCAATTCTGGGCACGGCACTTTAGGAAGGATGTGAAGGCCTTAGAGAGGGTGCAGGGGCGATTTATGAGAATGGTTCCAGGGATGAGGGACTTCAGTGACGTGGATAGATTGGAGAAGCTGGGGTTGTTCCCCTTGGAGCAGAGGAGAGTGAGAGGTGATTTGATCGAGGTGTTCAAAATCATGAGGAGTCTGGACAGAGTAGATCGGGAGAAACTGTTCCCATTGGTGGAAGGGTCGAGAACCAGAGGACACAGATTTAAGGCGATTGGCAAAAGAACCAAAGGCGACATGAGGGGAAAACGTTTTTACGCAGCGAGTGGTTAGGATCTGGAATGCGCTGCCTGAGAGGGTGGTGGAGGCAGACTCAATCCTGGCTTTCAAAAGGGAGTTGGATAAGTCCCTGAAGGAAAAAAATTAACAGGGTTACGGGGAAAGGGCGGGGGAGTGGGACTGGCTGAGGGGCTCTTGCAGAGAGCCGGCACGGGCTCGACGGGCTGAATGGCCTCCTTCTGTGCTGTAACCGTTCTGTGTAATCCTATTCTTTTTATAGGCTCTAACTATATCCTTGTCATACTGTGTATAAGCTAACTTGCAAATAAATGTAACTGTGACACTTAGGGGGAGAAATTCGGCTGTTTAGCGCCACCATTAACGCCAGAGAGGAGCGCTAGGGGCCACTAAGCCTCTCCTGCCCAAGCGTCGGGCTGTCAGCTCCGGCCGCGAACTTCAGCGACGGTTTAGCGGCGGCGCTGGCAGTTTGCGCTGCGCTCACTAGCCCCGCCCACCCTGTGACATCACCGAGCATGCAATGCCCCCGTAGCCCCGCATTTGCAAAATTCGCTCTCTCGCCTGCCGTAGTGCCCGGTGCTGAGACCGGTCGGGGAAAGCAGTCGGTCCGGCGACGATCCCGACATCCTAACGCCAATAATTGAGTCGGCCTCCTGCGCTCTCGCTCCGTTAGGACCCGAGGAGGAGTATGGAACGCTTCTGCTAGCGCTCCGCTCCCCTCTTGAGGCGATACAGCTGAATATCGCACTTTGAGGCGGTAGACATCGCCCGGCGCTAAAGGTAGCAACCCGGCACCATCACCGCCTCACTGCGGCATCACCGAATTTCTAGCCCTATCTCTACAGAGAAGAGCAGAGATTTCAAAGGCCATTCCTCACGGTCTCTGGTGTGACATGTCACGTGGTATTGGAAAAAGAAAGCAAGACTTGCATTTCCATAGCACCTTTCACAACCTCAAGATGCCCCAAAGCGCTTTACAGCCAATGAAGTACTTTTGAAGTGTAGTCACTGTTGTAATGTGGGAAACGCGGCAACCAGTTCATACACAGCAAGCTCCCACACACAGCACATCTTTTAGTGATGTTGGTTGAGGGATAAATATTGGCCAGGTCACTTTGGAGAACTTTTGTTTACAAAAGTGGCCATGAGATCTTTTACATCCACCTGAGAGAGCAGACGGGTCCTCGGTTTAACGTCTCATCCAAAAGACGGCACCTCTGACAGTGCAGAGCTCCCTCAGTACTGCCCCTCCGACAGTGCGATGCTCCCTCAGTACTGCCCCTCTGACAGTGCGGTGCTCTCTCAGTACTGCCCCTCCGACAGTGCAGCGCTCCCTCAGTACTGCCCCTCTGACAGTGCGGTGCTCCCTGAGTACTGCCCCTCCGACAGTGTGGTGCTCCCTCAGTACTGCCCCTCCGACAGTGCGGTGCTCCTTCAGTACTGCCCCTCTGACAGTGCGGTGCTCCCTCAGTACTGCACCTCCGACAGTGCAGCGCTCCCTGAGTACTGCCCCTCCGACAGTGCGGCGCTCCCTCAGTACTGCCCCTCCGACAGTGTGGTGCTCCCTCAGTACTGCCCCTCTGACAGTGTGGCGCTCCCTCAGTACTGCCCCTCTGACAGTGCGGTGCTCCCTCAGTACTGCCCCTCTGACAGTGTGGCGCTCCCTCAGTACTGCCCCTCTGACAGTGCGGTGCTCCCTCAGTACTGCCCCTCTGACAGTGCGGTGCTCTCTCAGTACTGCCCCTCTGACAGTGTGGTGCTCCCTCAGTACTGCCCCTCTGACAGTGTGGTGCTCCCTCAGTACTGCCCCTCTGACAGTGCAGCGCTCCCTCAGTACTGCCCCTCTGACAGTGTGGCGCTCCCTCAGTACTGCCCCTCTGACAGTGCGGTGCTCCCTCAGTACTGCCCCTCTGACAGTGCGGTGCTCCCTCAGTACTGCCCCTCCGACAGTGCGGTGCTCCCTCAGTACTGGCACGGAGATTATATGCTCCAGTTTCTGGAGTGGGACTTGAACCCATGAATTATCTGACACTGAGATGTGGATGCTACTCACTGAGCCACAACTGACACAATTGCTATCTCTGTTATGTGCGATCCCACTAACAGTGTACACAGGAGGCCCAGATCTCAGCTCTGGTTATTTACACGGTTAAGTGCCGGGAGGCAGCTCAAGTCATAACACCGGTCAATTTTTAAAAATTCATTCCTGGAATGTGGGCATCGCTGGCAAGGCCGGCATTTATTGCCCATCCCTAATCGCCCCTTGAGAAGGTGGTGGTGTGCCGCCTTCTTGAACCGCTGCAGTCCGTGTGGTGAAGGTGCTCCCACAGTGCTGTTAGGGAGGGAGTTCCGACGATGAAGGAACGGCCGATATATTTCCAAGTCGGGATGGTGTGTGACTTGGAGGGGAACTTGGAGGGGGTGGTGTTCCCATGACCTGCTGCCCTTGTCCAGGTCTTGCTGTATGCGGGCATGGATTGCTTCATTATCTGAGGAGTTGTGAATGGAACTGAACACTGTGCAGTCATCAGCGAACATCCCCACTCCTGACCTTATGATGGAGGGAAGTTCATTGATGAAGCAGCTGAAGATGGTTGGGCCGAGGACACTGCCCTGAGGAACTCCTGCAGCGATGTCCTGGGGCTGTGATGATTGACTTCCAACCACCACGACCATCATCCTTTGTGCCAGGTATGACTCCAGCCAGTGGAGAGTTTTCCCCGGTTCTCATTGACTTCAGTTTTACTCGGGCTCCTTGATGCCACACTCGGTCAAATGCTGCCTTGATGTCGAGGGCAGTCACTCTCACCTCACCTCTGGAATTCAGCTCTTTTGTCCATGTTTGGACCAAGGCTGTAGTGAGATCTGGGTCCGAGTGGTCCTGGAGAAACCCAAACTGGTTATTGGTGAGTAGGTGTCACTTGATAGCACTGTCAATGACACCTTCCATCACTTTGCTGATGATTGAGAGTAGACTGACGGGGCGGTAATTGGCCAGATTGGATTGGTCCTGCTTTTTGTGGACAGGACATACCTGGGCAGTTTCCACATTGTTGGGTAGATGCCAGTGTTGTAGCTGTACTGCAACAGCTTGGCTAGAGGCGCGGCTAGTTCTGGAGCACAAGTCTCCAGCATGACAGCCTTGATGTTGTCAGGGCCCTTAGCCTTTGTTGTATCCATTTGTTGCATTTGTTTACATGTAAACATCTCACTAAACTCCAATCGACTGGCCCGTTTGTGACAGCCAGTGTGTTTTGGGAGCTCTGGATTCATACGGACAGTGGATGTCAGAAATGTTCAGAATTAGACTGTTCCGAAATCCGATGACGAATATTAAAGTTAGCTGACAGATACATTGGCTATGTGTAAGCGAGCCGATTATGGATTTGGAAAAATTGATGTTATCGATCCATGTAAATAAAGCTGGGCCGATTTATTTCCCATTGCAAATCTAAAACCCAGTCAGATCTCCCTGTGACGACAGCTGATAGCGTGGAGTCTTTGCTAAGTCCCACTGTTGCCCCCGGGACTCGCAGTCGGCTATTAACCATCTCCAAACCCCTCTGCTCTGTGACTGGTTCACAATCCGATGTGTTTTCAATCAGAACATTATCCAAAAAAATCAGGGGAAAGAACCGAATCCAGAAGGAACCCACACTCCACTGACCCAACCCCACATCCCAGTGACCCCCATTGACCCCCACTGACCCCCCCCACCCCCCACTAACACCCCACTGACCCCGCACTGACCCCGCACTGACCTCCCACTGACCCCATGCTGATCCCCCACTGACCCCCCACTGACTCCTCACTGACCCCTCACCTCCCACTGACCCCCCACTGATCCCTCACACCCCACTGACCCCCTCAGTGACCCCCCCACTCCACACTGACCCCTCACCTCCCACTGACCCCCACTGACCCCTCACCCCCTGACCCCCCACTGACCTCTCACTGACCCCTCACCCCCCACTGACCCCCACTGACCCCTCACTGACCACTCACCCCCCACTGACCCCCCACTGACCCCACTGACCCCCCCCACTGACCCCCCACTGACCCCACATTGACCCCCCCACTGACCCTCAAGCATGTGGTGGGCGCCCAATTGGCCTGTCTCTATGGCCCAGTAAACGGCCCCACATTGAGCCATGGCTCTTGCCAGGGAGCGGAATCCTGTGCTGCACCAGTGGTGTTGATGATATACTGGCCTGTTAATCGTGGCGTGGTGCCATTGTGAATCCAGTCACAACACCAGCGGTTCGGTGTAAAGCGCGCCAGTGATGCCAGGCGGGAGATTTGGGGTCAGGCCGGTGAGGACGGGCTCTGGCTGCAGTAGCAACGTACTGGTACTGAGGTAAGCTCTTAAAGTTACAGATGTACAGTGCGACCTGCACTCACACCCTTCCTGTTTTAACGCGGCGGACGTTCCTCGTGGATGTTCGCGCGGAGCGGGTGGTAATGCATTGACAGCCCGTTATACGCCCGGCCCCACATTCCGTTCCGCTGATGTCCCAAAACGCATCTCTACCCCCATCACCTTCAAAAGAAGATGGCGGGGGAGCGGGGTGAGGGGGAGGAGAACGAGAGGGGGAAGAGAATGAGAGCGGGAGGGGGAAGAGAATGAGAGCGGGAGGCGGAAAGGATCCTGAAGGGAATTTGCTGCGCGATGTTCAGGTACGTACAGCGCTCGCTCAGGTCTGCAAACCGCGGACGGGTTTTGCTGCTAATCACATTCTCCATCCTGTAGGGCAACGTCAACAGAATATGGTCACTTCAGACAGAATCCCTCGGCCAGCCCCACGCTCTGCCAATCTCCGTCCCACCAAAGTAACTTACCTTTATATAGCGCCTTTCACGGCATCAGGACGTCCCAAAGCCGTTTACATCCAATGAAACACTTTTTTGGAGTGTAGTCACTGTTGTAATGTGGGAATCGTGGCAACCAATTTGCACGCAGCACGAGAACTAACTCACTTGCTAGTTCTTTTCGAACATTATGAATCGCACCGGGGGTGACCCAGTGGACAACACTCTCGTCTCTGAGCCAGAAGGTCGTGGGTTCAAGCCCCATGTCAAGGACCTGAGTGGATCATCTAGGCCGTCACTCCCACTGAGGGGGTGCCGCACTGTCGGACGGGCCGTCTTTTGGATGAGAAGTAAAACCGAGGCTGCTCTCTCAGGTGGACGTAAAAGATCCCATAGCATGATTCTAAGAAGAGCAGGGGAGTTCTCCCCGGTGTCCTGGGGCCAGTATTTGTCCCTCAACCAACATCACTAAAACAGATTATCTGCTCATTATCACATTGCTGTTTGTGGGAGCTTGCTGTGCGTGTATTGGCTGCCGCGTTTCCCACATTACTTCTCTTGAAGCTGTGAGGCCGGGCAGCTCTCTGAAGGTCCCACGCAGCTGGTGAGCCGGTTTTAGATAGAAAAACCGCGCATGCGCGGAATTCTGGATGGCTGCGCGGGCTAAATAAAAATCAGAGGGAACATTGCAAAAGAAAAAAAAGACTGGCATTTCTATAGCGCCTTTCTCGACCACTGGACATCTCAAAGCGCTTTACAGCCAAAGAAGTTCTTTTGGAGTGTAGTCACTGTTGTAATGACGCAGCCAATTTGCGCACAGCAAGCTCCCACAAACAGCACTGTGATAATGACCAGATAATCTGTTTTTTTGTTATGTTGGATTGACGGATAAATATTGGCCAGGATACTGGGGCTAACTTCCCTGCTCTTCTTCGAAATAGTGCCGTGGGATCTTTCACGTCCACCTGAGAGGGCAGACCGGGGCCTCGGTTTAACGTCTCATCCGAAAAACGGCACCTCCGACAGTGCGGCACTCCCTCAGCACTGCACTGGGAGTGTCAGCCTAGATTTTTGAGCTCAAGTCTCTGCAGTGGGACTCAAACCCACAACCTTCTGACTCAGAGGTGGGTGTGCTGCTCCCTGAGCCACGACTGACCAGGTCAACAATCCACTCCCATCGGGCGCGAGAAACCTGCAGGATGTCAACCCAGAATTCAAAGAGCAGAGCTCCTGAGTCCGCTCTCTGAGGCCCATGGAATGGATTCATGTCTGGAACTCCCTCCCTAAGCCTCTCCACCTCTCTACCCCTCTCTCTCCTCCTTTGATGCTCCAAAGCTCTTTGACCAAGCACCTGCCCGCATATCTCCTTATGTGGCTCGGTGTCAAACACTGATCGATAATCGCCCCTGTGAAGGCCCCTCAGACGCTTTCCTACATAAGTGCAATCTGTCGTTGGAAATTCAGAGCTGCAATATCTTGAATAAGTCTTTCAATCCTACACAAGATCTCCAGCAGGCTCTCTGCGCATTTACATTCATTGTCACCGTTGAATATTCTCCATAGCTGTAAATAAGCCCAGTCCCTGGTTCATTGTGTCAGTGCCGAATTAATGTCCTTAATATCCAGAGCTTCCTGCAATAACTGTGTAAAGTAATGACTGCGTTTCCCGGTGTGATATATTTATTTTCATTCCGATGGCATAGGCTAGCCAAGTGGGACAAGCCTCTTTGACCAGCCTGCCTGAGGCAATGAGACTCCAGAATCATGTTAGTAACTGAGGCTATCAGGGGACAGAGAACTTCAAACACTGCTGTTTACTGCCCTTGTCAATTCCTTTTTGACTGGGGAGCTGTACAGGGGAAACCAGTCATAAGAACATAGAACATAAAAAATAGGAGCAGGAGTAGGCCATACGGCCCCTCGAGCCTGCTCCGCCATTCAATACTGTTAAGTATATAATGAATCAAAAGACTTGTTACTGTAAACTCACTCAGGTGTAAACCTGGTCCACTTTGTTCGTGCCCAAAGTGACTACAAGACATGGTACCAGCAGTTTTATGAAGCAAGACTGGATTGGCTAGGCTTATATTCACTGGAATTTAGAAGACTGAGAGGGGATCTCATAGAAACATATAAAATTCTGACTGCATTGGACAAGTTAAATGCAGGAAGAACGTTCTCGATGTTGGGGAAGTCCAAGCCCAGGGGTCACAGTCTAAGCCATTTAGGACCGAGATGAGGAGAAACTTCTTCACTCAGAGAACTGTGAACCTGTGGAATTCTCTACCACAGAAAGTTGTTGAGGCCAGTTCGTTAGATATATTCAAAAGGGAGTTAGATGTGGCCCTTACGGCTAAAGGGATCAAGGGGTATGGAGAGAAAGCAGGAATGGGGTACTGAAGTTGCATGATCAGTCATGATCATATTGAATGGTGGTGCAGGCTCGAAGGGCTGAATGGCCTACTCCTGCACCTATTTTCTATGTTTCTATGTTTCTATGTTTCTATATACCAGGACCCGCGCACACGCGCGTACAGCCCGATGACCTCCGGGACTGGCGCCCCCTAGTGTCTGGTAACCCCAAGCATCAATACATAACAACATCCCCCTTCAAGATCTTAGTATCAGTCTCTTTACAAATTAAGACAGTCTGGGGCTTTCTGCTGACGAGTTGATCGTCTCAATTCAACTCGTTCTGGGCGAGCGTTGTGAGTCAGTTATGACTGCAGGCTGAGTAACCGATCTGATGGGAGTGGTAATGACCCTATCAGAGACTGAAAGTCCAGATTCAGTAATGACAGCAGAGTCTTCTGATGAATGAACATTGGTTGGTTGGTCACTGACTGCATCTTCCTCAACCGGTTCCAGTGTGCTGCAGTTTCATTTGGTCAACATGTTTCCTGCATGTTTGCCCATTCTTGAGCACGGCAATAAACACTCTGTTACCCTCCTTGGCTGTGACAGTGTCGACGATCCACTTTGGACCTTGACCATCGTTCAATACATAAACCGGATCATTGACAGAAATATCACGTGACACAGCAGCACGATCATGACACCATTAATGACTTTGACGTCTATTTCAACACGATCATTCAAATCATGATGAACAAAAGAGAGCTTGGTCTTGAGACTTCTCTTCATCAGTAGTTCAACAGGAGAGACCCCAGTAAACAACTGAAGTCTGGTCCTGTAACTGAGCAGTATACAGGACAAACGAGTCTGCAGTGAGCCCTGAGTCACACGTTTCATACTTTACTTGATCGTTTGAACAGCACGCTCTGCTTGACCATTAGAAGCAGGGTTGAATGGGGCTGACCACACATGTTTAATACCATTGAGTTTCATGAACTCTTGAAACTCCAGACTTGTGAAGCAAGATCCGTTGTCGCTCACAATGATGTCAGACAAACATGATACAAAGGCTTTCAATAGTAGCTGTGGACGTACTGTATGATAATAATAATACACTCTATCCACTTTGAATATGCATCTATTCAAAGTGGATAGAGTGTATTATTATTATCATACAGTACGTCCACAATTATTATCATATTATTATTATCATACAACAAAAATCATCTTTCCCATGGTTTAGATGGCCACGACCAAAGACTCAGCGGAGATTCCACTGGTACATTACTTAGCTGCATGCAAGTATTGCACTGATGCACACATGATTCCAGATCAGAGCCAATTCCAGGCCACCAAACATGAGCCCTGGCAATGGCTTTCATCATGACAATCCCAGGATGAGTGCTATGTAGTTCACATACAAATTTTCCTCTGCCTTTCTTGGGCATGACAACATGATTGCCCCACAGTAGACAATCTGACTGAATGGACAGTTCACCTTTGCGACGATTGTAAGGTTTGGTCTCATCACACATTTCCATGGGTATTGCAGACCAATCACCACTGAGGGCACAATGTTTTACAACCGATAAAATAGGGTCATGGCTGGTCCAGATCCCAACATGTTGAGCAGTGACAGGGATTCCTTCACTCTCAAAAGCCTCCATTACTAACAGTAGATCTGCGAGTTGAGACGTCTCCATATCTGGGGTGGGCAAAGGCAGATGACTCAGTGCATCGGCACAATTCTCAGTGCCCAGTCTGTGACTCATAACGTAATCATAGGCAGACAATGTCAACGCCCACCTCTGAATGTGGGACGATGCACTGGTATTAATATCTTTGTTTTCCGAATGAAATGAGTGGCTTGTGAGCCGTTTCAAGTTCAAAGCGAAGACCAAACAGGTACTGATGCATTTTTTTGCCCCATACACACAGGCCAAAGTTTCTTTCTCTACCAGGCTGTAAGCTTTTTCCGCTTTTGACAAACTTCTCGAAGCATACACAGCAGGCTGTAGTTTACCCGATTCATTTGCTTGTTGGCGTACACAGCCAACCCCATATGATGAAGCATCACAGGCCAATACAAGAGGCTTACACGGATCATAGTGAACCAGCAACTTGTTCAAACAGAGCAGATTCTTGGCTTTCTCAAAAGCTCTATCTTGAGATACACTCCAGACCCAGTTGTCGCCTTTTCTGAGCAGCATGTGCAGTTGCTCTAGTAAAGTGCTCAATCTGGGTAAAAAATTACCGAAGTAGTTGAGTAGCCCAAGGAATGAACGCAGCTCCGTCACATTCTGAGGTCTGGGTGCATTTTTGATGGCCTTGGTTTTCGAATCAGTGGGCCTTATGCCATCAGCAGCAATCTTCCTCCCGAGGAATTCAACTTCCGGTGCCATGAATACACACTTCGAACATTTCAGCCTGAGCCCCACTTTGTCCAGACGATGTAGGACTTCTTCAAGATTATTCAGATGTTCAGCATTGTTGCGACCTGTGACCAGAATGTCATCTTGAAATACAACAGTTCTAGGGACGGATTTTGTAGACTTTCCATATTCCTCTGAAATATGGCTGCAACCGAGCGAATCCCAAAAGGACACCTGTCGTAGACAAACAGTCCTTTATGGCTGTTGATGCAGGTAAGTTTCTTCGAAGTGTCGACAAGCTCCTGTGTCATATAGGCCAACGTCAGATCCAGTTAATGAACGACTTTCCACCAGCTAACATGGCGAACAGGTCATCAGTCTTCGGTAACGGATACTGATCCTGTTTCGAAAATCGGTTAATCGTAACCTTGTAGTCTCCACAAATACTAACAGTGCAACACAGGAACTATGGGGCTGGCCCACGCGTTAAATTCAACCGGTGATATGATCCCTTCACGTTGGAGTCTGTCAAGCTCAATTTCAACCTTCTCCCTCATCATATAGGTAACAGACCGAGCTTTATGATGGACAGGCCTTGCATCAGAATCCAGGTGAATCTGTACCTTGGCTCCCGTAAAATTTCCAATGCCCAGTTCAAACAAAGAAGGAAACTTCTTCAACACTTGAGCACACGAAGTGTCATCCACTGATGACAACGCTTTGATATTGTTCCAATTCCACTTGATTTTCTCGGGCCAATTCCTGCCGAACAGCGTTGGACCATTGCCTGGGACGATCTATAACGGAAGATCATGAACCACATCATCATATGACACCTTGACAACTGCACTGCCAATCACCGGTATGAGTTCCTTAGTGTAAGTATGCAACTTGGCATTGACTGGACTCAGCTTAGGCTTCACCGCCTCAGTGTCCCACAGCTTGTCGAACGTCCTTTGGCTCATTATCGACTGACTCACACCCGTGTCCAGCTCCATCGATACTGGCACACCATTCAGCTTCACATTAACCATTATCGGCTGGTTCTTTCCTAAGAACAAATACAGACCATACACTTCCTCCTCGGGTTGTGCATCCGGGCCAGCTCTAGACTGGCCATCATCAGCAATGTGATGAGCAGCAGCACGCTTGCTCAGTTGTGAGCACATTCTCTGAAGATGCCCCACTTTGGAACAGCCATTACAGATGTACTGCCTGAACCGATACTGATGAGGCCGCTGATTGCCCCCACAAAGCCAACAGGGTGAAATAGGATTCGTACCAGTTGGCGGACTTTGAGCAGCTACAGGTTTCACATCAGCAGTGGAGTAGGCCCTGCCATAAGCAGCTCTGCCAGACAACGACACAATCTTGTTTACAGTACTTGCCGTGGAGCTCCGACTTTTCGATGATATCTGCTTCAAATTATCATCAGTCGTCAAGCATGCCTGGGCAGTTGCGATGGCTTTGCTCAAATCCAGCGTCTCTGCAGCCATTAACTTCCGAAGAATCACATCATGGTGGATGCCCATCACGAAGAAATCTCGCAGCATGTCTTCCAACACGGTCTCGAACTTACACGGGCTCAGCAAGACGTCGCAGGTCGGCGATGAACCCTGACACATCCTGGCCCTCAGCACGAACATGTGTGTAGAAGCGATAGTGTGATATGATGATCCCCTCGTTTGGCTTGAGATGGCCATGTACCAAAGCACAAGAATCCTTGTATTCTTTGTCCGTTGGACATGCAGGCGAGAGCAGATTCTTCATGAGGCCATATATTCTTGAACCACAAACAGTGAGGAAAACCGCCCGGCGCCTAACTGCGTCAATGTCTCCCGCCATGTTGTTGGCCACAAAATACTGATCCAGACGGTCGATAAAATCCGCCCAATCCTCGCCATCCACGAATCTCTCCATAATTCCAATAGTGCCCATTGTGCATTCCAAGGTTCTTGAGTTACCTCATCACCACATGCTATGTATATAATGACTCAAAAGACTTGTTACTGCAAACTCACTCAGGTGTAAACCTGTCCACTTTATTCGCGCCCAAAGTGACTACAAGACATGGTACCAGCACTTATATACCAGGGCCCGCAAACACGCGCGTACAGCCGGATGACCTCCGACAGTTGCGCCCCCTGCGTCTACTGACCCCAAGCATCAATACATGATAAATACGATCATGGACTTAGGTCCACTTCCCTGCCCGCTCTCCATAACCCTTTAATCCCTTATCGGTTAAGATACTGTCTGTCTCTGTCTTAAATTTATTCAATGACCTAGCCTCCATCGGTCTCTGAGGCACTGAAAACCCTTTGAGAGAAGAAATTCCTCCTCATCTCAGTTTTAAATGAGACTTATTCTAAGATTAAGTCTAAGGCCCCTTATTCTAAGATTATGACCTCTAGTTGTAATCTCCCCCATCAGTGGAAACATCCTCTCTGCATCCACCTTGTCAAGCCCACTCATAATCTTATACGTTTCGATAAGATCACCTCTCGTTCTTCTGAATTCCAATGAGTAGAGGCCCAACATCCTCAACCTTTCCTCATAAGTCAACCCCTTCATCCCCGGAATCAACCTAGTGAACCTTCTCTGAACTGCCTCTAAAGCAAGTATATCCTTTTGTTAAATATGGAAACCAAAACTGTACGCAGTATTCCAAGTGTGACCTCACCAATACCTTGTATAACTGTAGTAAGGTTTCCCTGCTTTTATACTCCATCCCCTTTGCAATAAAGGCTAAGATTCCATTGGCCTTCCTGATCACTTGCTGGACCTGCATACTAATCTTTTGTGTTTCATGCACAATGTATTGACGTGGATAGAGAACTGGTTGGCAGACAGGAAGCAAAAAGTAGGAATAAACGAGTCCTTTTCAGAATGGCAGGCAGTGACTAGTTGGGTACCGCAAGGTTCAGTGCTGGGACCCCAGCTATCTACAATATACATTAATGATTTAGACGAAGGAATTGAATGTAATATCTCCAAGTTTGCAGATGACACTAAGCTGGGTGGCGCGGTGTGAGCTGTGAGGAGGATGCTAAGAGGCTGCAGGGGGACTTGGACAGGTTAGGTGTGTGGGCAAATACATGGCAGATGCAGTATAATGTAGATAAATGTGAGGTTATCCCCTTTGTTATTGAGGGAATGCAGATTATTATCTGAATGGTGACAAATTAGGAAAAGGGGAGGTGCAACAAGACTGGGTGTCATGGTACATCAGTCATTGAAAGTTGGCATACAGGTACAGCAGGCGGTGAAGAAGGCAAGTGGTATGTTGCCCTTCATAGCAAGAGGATTTGAGTATAGGAGCAGGGAGGTCTTACTACAGGTGTACAGGGCCTTGGTGAGGCCACACTTTAAAAATTGTGTACAGTTTTGGTCTCCTAATCTGAGGAAGGACATTCTTGCTATTGAGAGAGTGCAGCGAAGGTTCATCAAACTGATGCCCGGGATGACAGGACTGACATATGAAGAAAGACTGGAGCGACTAGGTTTATATTCACTGGAATTTAGAAGAATGAGAGGGGATCTCATAGAAACATATAAAATTCTGACTGCATTGGACAGGTTAGATGCAGGAAGAATGTTCCCAATGTTGGGGAAGACCAGAACCAGAGGTCACAGTCTAAAGATAAGGGGTAAGCCATTTTGGACCGAACTGAGGAGAAACTTCTTCACTCAGAGAATTGTGAACCTGTGAAATTCTGTACCACAGAAAGTTGTTGAGGCCAGTTCGTTAGATATATTCAAAAGGGAGTTAGATGTGGCCCTTATGACTAAAGGGATCAAGGAGTATGGAGAGAAAGCAGGAATGGGGTACTGAAGTTGCATGATCAGCCATGATCATATTGAATGGTGGTGCAGGCTCGAAGGGCCGAATAGCCTACTTCTGCACCTATTTTCTATGTTTCTAAGTACCCCCAGGTCCCGCTGTACTGCAGCACTTTGCAATTTTTCTCCATTTAAATAATAACTTGCTCTTTGATTTTTTCTGCCAAAGTGCATAGAAACATAGAAAATAGGTGCAGGAGTAGGCCATTCGGCCCTTCAAGCCTGCACCGCCATTCAATGAGTTCATGGCTGAACATGCAACTTCAGTACCCCATTCCTGCTTTCTCGCCATACCCCTTGATCCCCCTAGTAGTAAGGACTTCATCTAACTCCTTTTTGAATATATTTAGTGATGACCTCACACTTTCCAACATTATACTCCATCTGCCAAATTATTGCCCACTCACTTAGCCTGTCTATGTCCTTTTGCAGATTTTTTGTGTCCCCCTCACACATTGCTTTTTCTCCCATCTTTGTATCATCAGCTACGTTACACCCAGTCCCTTCTTCCAAGTCATTAATATAGACTGTAAATAGTTGGGGTCCCAGCACTGATCCCTGCAGCACCCCACTAGTTACCGGTTGCCAACCCGAGAATGCTGGGCACCACGATCTGCTGCTCCTCCCCAAAATCGCTCTCAGTAGGGTTCACTTATCTTCCCGTTGCAAATTCATATTGGGCTGGAAATTCGTTTGGGGGCTAATTGTGGCACTAATGGCGGCAGGACGGTAAATTTTGAGCCGGGAAATGGTTCGCGTCGGCAGCCACAAAATTCAGCAGCTGGGCCCCGAGTGTGGGGCGGAGCGCTAAGGGAGGCGATCCACACCACTCTCAGGGCACTAGGCTGGGTGAGCAAGTGAAAATCCCGAGCTCAAGGGCCGGCCTCGGAGCGCCCTGAGAGAGCCTTCTGTGTGAAAAGAAAAATCACCTCAAAAAAATCACAAGCAACATTCCCAATACCTTACTCACCCCACGTAAAGATAAATCGCTAAACTAAAACAAACATAAACAATCACACTTACCTGAGCTCGACGTTCCTTCCCTCACTGCGGCCGGTACAGCTCCGATCGCCCGCATTCCCAGGCGATCCCACGAGAGCGCGCTGTGGGGCGTTACACACCGGCTCGCCTCCCCCCGGGCGGTAATGTTCCACATCCCCACCCTCGCGAGCCCGGCACCCAATGTCCCAGCAGGGTGGGGGGGGGGGGGTGGTGCTGAAAGCTGGCCATCCGTCCGGAAACCATTCCCTCCGCCGTTACCGTCTCCACTGGGACGCGGACAGACGCGGCAGCGGACCGAATTTCTTATTTTCAAACCCCTCCGTGGCCCTCGCCCGCTCCCAATCTCGGTAATCTCCTCCAGCCCCACAACCAACATTACCCCTGAGATGTGCGTGAATGCGCATCGATCGGCAGGTCCGGTGCGGGGCGCTCCGGAGGAGACAACGTGTGTGCTTGGCCACGTAGCACGTTTAAAGGGATCACGCACGGAAAATAAATCAGAGGGAACATTGCTGACAGTCCTCCAATGTCCCTGTGCTCCTCCAATTCTGCCTTCTTGTGCATTTCCCAGATTGTCATCGCTCCACCATCGGTGGCCGTGCCTTCTGTTGCCTGGGCCCCAAGCTCTGGAACTCCCTCCTTAAACCTCTCCGCCTCTCTACCTCTCTTTCCTCCTTCAAGATGCTTCTTAAAACCTCCCTCTTTGACCAAGCTTTTGGTCACCTGTCCCAGCATGTCCTTATGTGGCTCGGTGTCACAATTTGTGTGATAATTGCTCCTGGATCCTGGGAGGACAGATGCACCAATGTCAGTGTTCTCTCTCAGGCCAACATCCCCAGCAGTGAGGCATTGACCACACTCGGCCAGCTCCATTGGGCCCGACACAAGACTCCCAAAACAAGCGCACTACTCGGAACTCCGACATGGCAAGCAAGTCCCAGGTGGGCAGAGGAAACATTTCAGGGACACCCGCAAAGCCTCCTTGATAAAATGCAGCATCCCCACCGACACCTGGGAGTCCCTGGCCAAAGACCACCCTAAGTGGAGGAGAAGAATCCGGGAGGGCGCTGAGTCTCTTCGCCGGGAGCACATGGATGCCAAGCGCAGGCAGCGGAAGGAGCGCACGACAACACAAGTACCCCGCCCACCCGTCCCTCCAACCACCGTCTGCCCCACCTGTGGCCAAGACTGTAGATCCTGCATTGGACTCATCAGTCACCTGAGAACTCACATTAGTGTGGAAGCAAGTCTTCCTCGACTACGAAGGACTGTGTAAGAAGATAATCGCTCCTGTGAAGCATCTTGGGACGTTTTACTACGTTACCAGCGCTGTATAAATACGCGTTATTGCTGATCTTTGAATTGCATCGACTGACCCGCGAGTTTTGAAAATGCTGATATAAAATCGACCATGAAAGCATTGGTTTGACCAGTGGCCATAGATGACCAGACCCCCACCGACAGCAGTGTGCTTACCGGTCTCTGTATTGATATTGTCTGTCCGGTGAGTCAGAGGGAGTGCCATCTGTCGGAGGAGACATTAAATTGAGGCTTCATCTGCTCTCTCGGGTGAATGTGAGAGTTCCCACGGCACTATAATGAAGAACGGGTTTTCCAAGGAATACTGAGGCCAATGTTTCTCCCTCAACCAACATCACTAAAACAGATTACCTGCTCATTTTTCTTATTGCTGTTTGTGGGAGCTTACACAGGATTACACGGGATATACGGCACAGACACAGAACATTCGGCCCAACCAGTCCATGCCGGTGTTTATGCTCCACTCGAGACCCCTCCCGTCTTTCCCCATCTAAATCAATCAGCATAACCCTCAAATCTACCACCAAGCTCATGGTTTACAGGGCTGTAGTAATATCTGCCCTCCTGTATGGCTCAGAGACATGGACCATGTACAGTAGATACATCAAGTCGTTGGAGAAATATAACGAAGTCTTCGCAAGAGCCTACAAATCCCCTGGGATTTGCACCAACATTAGCGTCCTCGCCCAGGCCAACATCGCCAACATTGAAGCGCTGACCACACTCGACCAGCTCCGCTTTGCAGGCCACATTGTCCGCATGCCAGACACGAGACTCCCAAAGCAAGTGCTCTACTCGGAGTTCCTTCACGGAAAACGAGCCAAAGGTGGGCAGAGGAAACGTTACAAGGACACCCTCAAAACCTCCCTGATAAAGTGCGACATCCCCACTGACACCTGGGAGTCCCTGACCAAAGACCGCCCTAAGTGGAGGAAGTGCATCCGGGAGGGCGCTGAGCACCTCGAGTCTCGTCGCCGAGAGCATGCAGAAACCAAGCGCAGGCAGCGGAAGGAGCGTGCGGCAAACCAGACTCCCCACCCACCCCTTCCCTCAACAACTATCTGTCCCACCTGTCACAGGGACTATGGCTCTCGTATTGGACTGTTCAGTCACCTGAGGACTCATTCTAAGAGTGGAAGCAAGTCTTCCTCGATTTTGAGGGGCTGCCTATGATGATGACTATCAGCATAACCCTCTATTCCCTTCTCCCCCATACGCTTGTCCAGCCTCCCCTTAAATACATCGATACTATTCGCCTCAACCCCTCCCTGTGGCAGCGAGTTCCACATTCTCACCGCTCTCTGGGTAAAGAAGTTTCTCCTGAACTCCCCACTGGATATATTGGTGACTGTCTTATATTGATGGCCTCTAGTTATGCTCTTCCCCACAAGTGGAAACATTCTCTCTGTATCCACTCTATCAAAACCTTTCATCATTTTAAAGACCTCTATTAGGTCAAGAGAAAAGAGACCCAGCCTGTTCATCCTTTCGCAATAGATGTACCCTCGCATTTCTGGTATTATCCTTGTAAATCTTCTTGGCATCCTCTCCAGTGCCTCTACATCCTTTTTATAGGTGACCAGAACTGTACACAGTGCTCCAGGTGTGGTCTAACCAAGGTTCAATACAGGTTTAGCATAACTTCTCTACTTTTCAATTCTATCCCTCTAGAAATAAACCCTAGTGCCTGGTTTGCTTTTTTATGGCCTTGCTAACCTGTCGCAATTTTTAGCGATGTGTGTATTTGTATCCGAGATCCCTTTGTTCCTCTACCCCACCCAGACTCGCACCCTCCCAGTAATAAGTGACCTCCCGATTTTTCCTAGCAACATGTAATACTTCACATTTATCTGTGTTGAACTTCATTTGCCAATTATATGCTCATTCTGCAAGTTTATTAATGTCCCCCTGTAATTTGTTGCAGTCCTCCTCAGTATTAACTATCCCCCCAATTTGGTGTCATCCGCAAATTTGGGAGCTTGCTATGCTGACTTTGGCTGCTGCGGTTGCCTACATTACAGCATTGACTCCACTTCAAGAGTAATGTATCGGCTGTAAAGCGTATCGGGACATCCTGCGGACATAATACGCACTGTAGAAATGCCAGTGCTTCCCTTGCATTGGCTTGTGGGGGTCCGGAGAGCAATATCCACGTGCTTGAGTAGTGGAGAGTTGGTGGGTTGTGAGACTCTACCAGGCCACAATATGCAGTGCCGCAAGTTGTCCGTCACTGTGAGCCGGATCTGGTGTCTCCCCTCGTCAGAATCAACTGCACATCAGGTCGCCATGGAAACCGGCACGGCCCCATCACCTGGAAAGTGTCGAGTGTTATCGCTCTTGTCTGCCGTCCGGAGGTGGAGGCCCCAGTGAAGGTTCTCCTTGTCTATTGGGGATTTGGCCTGGAGGGCATTTCACAGACCCCCCAGGCTGCCTGCAATTTCTGGGCCCTGGAGGAGTCCATGTTCCATGCATCTGTAGATTGTGTGAGGTTGCAGCCCCTCTTCCACTATTTGAAGGGTCTGCTCCTCAAATTCTGGTTGCATTTCAGTCCCACGCTCCTGATCTTTGGGCACCGGTACGGAGGTGAGCGGGCAGGTCGGAGGGCCTCCTCGTAGGACTGCTCCTGGGCATGGCCAAGAGAGCCATTAACCGGTCCAGGCAGCGGGCGGTCGAGGGAGTCGTTCATTCCGACTTCCGCGGTTACATTCACACCTGGGTATCCCTGGAGATGGAGCACGCGGTGTCCACCGGTACGCTCGCGGCCTTCCGCGAGAGGTGGGCGCCAGAGGGACTGGAGTGTATCATCACCCTCCAAACTAAACTTTTATTTAATTTGTTAAGTTTCCTTTAAAGTTCATGGGGTTTTTTTATTTATTAGTTCCTGGGATGTGGGCATCGCTGGCAAGACCAGTATTTATTGCCCATCCCTAATTGCCCCCTTGAGAAGGTGGTGGTGAGCCGCCTTCTTGAACCACTGCAGTCCGTGTGGTGAAGGTAATCCCACAGTGATGACTGTTAAGCAACAGCTCAATTTCAAAATTCTCATCCTTATTTTCAAATCCCTCCATGGCCCTCGCTCCTCCCTATCTCTGTAATCTCCTCCAGAACTACAAATATTTTGCATCTTTTTCTCAAAAGAGAGGGGCGATGCAGACTTTGCAATGAGGGAGAAGGAGTGTGAAATATTAGACGATAAACATAGTGAGAGAGGAAGTATTAAGGGGCGTAGCAGATTTGAAAGTGGATAAATCCCCAGGCCCGGATGAAATGTATCCCAGGCTGTTAAGAGAAGCAAAAGAGGAAATAGCAGAGGCTCTGACCATCATTTTCCAATCCTCTCTGGCTACAGGTGTGGTGCCAGAGGACTGGAGGTCTGCTAATGTTCTACCCTTGTTTAAAAAGGGAGAAAGGGATAGACCAAGTAATTACAGGCCTCACCTCAGTGGTAGGAAAATTATTGGAAAAAATCCTGAAGGACAGGATAAATTTTCATTTGGAAAGACATGGGTTAATCAAGGACAGTCAGCATGGATTTGTTAAGGGAAGGTCGTGTCTGACTAACTTGATTGAATTTTTCGAGGAGGTAACCAGGAGGATCGATGAGGGCAGTGCGTATAATGTAGTATATATGGATTTTAGCAAAGCTTTTGTTAAGGTCCCACATGGCAGACTGATCACAAAAGTAAAAGGCTCATTAGGTGCGAGGGGTCCAGGGGAAAGTGGCAAGTTGGATCCAAAATTGGCTCAGAGGCAGGAAGCAAAGGGTAATGGTCGATGGGTGTTTTAGTGACTGGAAGGCTGTTTCCCGTGGGGTTCCACAGGGCTCAGTGCTGGGTCCCTTGCTTTTTGTGGTATATATCAATGATTTAGACTTGAATGTTGGGGGTATGATTAAGAAGTTTGCAGATGATACTAAAATTTTAGCTATGAGGAAATTTTAGCTATGAGGAAAGATTGCAAGATGCTGGGTCTGTTTTCTTTGGAACAGAGGAGGCTGAGGGGAGACCGGATTGAGGTGTATGAAATTATGAAGGGCCTGGATAGAGTGGACAGGAAGGACCTGTTTCCCTTGGCAGAGGGGTCAACAACCAGGCGGCATTGATTTAAAGTAATTGGGGGGAGGTGTAGAGAAGCTATGAGGGGAAATGTCTTCACCCAGAGGGTGGTGGGGATCAGGAACTCACTGCCTGAAAGGGTGGTAGAGGCAGAAACCCTCACCACATTTAAAAAGTACCTTGATGTGCACATACAGGGCTACGGACCAAGAGCTGGAAAGTGGGATTAGGCTGGATAGTTCTTGTTCGGCCGGCGCGGACACGATGGGCCGAAATGGCCTCCTTTGGTGCTGTAAATTTCTCTGATTCTTTGAACCCCCCGAGATCTCTGCACTCCTCTAATTCTGCCCTCTTGAGCATCCCTGATTATAATCGCTCCACCATCGGTGGCTGTGCCTTCTGTTGCCTGGGCCCCAAGCTCTGGAACTCCCTCCCTAAACCTCTCCGCCTCTCTACCTCTCTCTCCTCCTTCAAGAAGCTCCTTAAAACCGACCTCTTTGACCCAGCTGCTTTTGGTCACCGGCGCTAATTTCTACTTTTGCGGCTCGGTGTCAAATTTTTTATCTCATAATACTCCTGTGAAGCGCCTTGGGACATTTCACTACGTTAAAGCGCTATTTAAATACAAGTTGTTGTTGTTGTAATGGTTTGTTACATCTGAGTGTCTCGCTGGGTCATTTCAGAGGACAGTTAAGAGTCACCCACATTGCTGTGGGTCTGGAATCACCTATAGGCCCAGACCAGGTAAGGGTGGCAGGTTCCCTTCCCTAAAGGACATTAGTGAACCAGACGGGTTTTTACGACAATCCGATAGTTTCATGGTCACTATTACTGACCACGCGATTTATTTAATGAACTGAATTTAAATTCCCCAGCTGCCATGGTGGGATTTGAACTCACGTCCCCGGATCATTAGTCCAGTGACATAACCACTGTGCTACCGTTCCTCCAGCCCCCACAGGTTGTGAATTTCTACCTCTTTAATCGGTAATTTGCATAAACAACAAGGAGTAGAAAATGTGGCCAAGGCGACTGTTCCTCTGGCCGACGGTGATATCGGCAGCGGCTGACCACCTGCTGTAGGCTTGGCATCACCTTCTGCTTCTTTCATTCTTTCAGATCAGATGTTAAACCGAGGCCCCGTCTGCTCTCTCAGGTGGATGCGAAAGATCCCGTGGCACTATTTTGAAGAAGAGCAGGGGAGTTATCCCCGGTGTCCTGGGGCCAATATTTATCCCTCAATCAACATCACAAAAAACAGATTATCTGGGTCATTATCACATTGCTGTTTGTGGGAGCTTGCTGTGCGCTAATTGGCTGCCGCGTTTCCCACATTACAGCAGTGACGACGCTCCAAAAGTACTTCATTGGCTGTAAACCGCTTTGAGATGTCTGGTGGTCATGAAAGGCGCTATATAAATGCAAGTCTTCCTTTTTCTTTCTTTCTTTCTGCTGTATGACTCATTACTCCTTCTCTGAGAGAGACCGACATCGCAAGCTCCTGTGGCTCCCGTCTTATTTCCCTCATTCCTTAAACCAATTTCCCTCTCTTTCCCGATTGCCGGAATAACTGGGCTGAGACTCTGATCATTGAGGCCCGAGCCCTCCCTCGCCCGCTCCAGATTGACCACCATCTCACATCCAACGCTGACCGGTGAATACACCCCATCCCTGGCCCCTTGTCCACCTGTCTTGACATTAGAACATAAGAACATAAGAAATAGGAGCAGGAGTCGGCCATTTGGCCCCTTGAGCCTGCTCTGCCTTTCAATAAGATCATGGCTGATCTGATCTTGAACTCAGCTCCACTTCCCCGCCCGCTCCCCATAACCCTTGACTCCCTTATCGCTTAAAAATCTATCTATCTCTGCCTTAAATATATTCATTGACCCAACCTCCACAGCTCTCTGGGGCAGAGAATTCCACAGATTTACAACCCTCTGAGAGAAGAAATTCCTCCTCAACTCAGTTTTAAATGGGCGACCCCTAATTCTGAAACGATGCCCCCTAGTTCTAGATTCCCACATGAGGGGAAACATCCTCTCTGCATCTACCCTGTCAAGCCCCCTCACTATCTGATACATTTGGAATTAGGCTCCTCAGAGACTTGAAGTCAAGCGGTGAGCTCATTAATGTGAACATCCTTCGTCCTTCCATTTAACCGAGCATCCCTGCATTCACTTCATGAAATCACCGTTTTTTTTATTTGATAGATCTTCAAGTTCATTCCATTAAATTTCTGGGCAATTAAAATTACCCATAATTAAAACACACTGCTTCTCTTTGCATATGTGCTCAGGAGCACATTGCTCACCAGAATAGAGAGTGTGGGTTGAAAGCCAGATGTGTGGCAGGGCCAATGTACTGAGTCCCATTACTGAATATCAAGGGCTGTGCAATAAGACCAGGATAATGTGCTCGCACCTAATGAGTCTGCAAACTTAATAGGTCTCACTTCAGTGAATGCAATCAGAATTATTAAACCTTTTAAAGATATGGTTAAACTCCATGATAAAATTCATTATGACATTGTATCTGAGGCATTAAATCCATTCCTTGTGGCCATGGAGCAGGAGTCCAAGTGTGAGGAGCTCAAGGAATTCTTTGTCTCAAAGATTGGGACCATCCAATCAGCTGCCTCTGCCTCTTCCCTTCCTTCCCCCAGCCCACCGGACCAAACTTCCTCTGACACTCCACCCTGCCCTAGCCCTGACCTCACATCTTTCTCCAGCTTCTCTCCCATCACCTCTCTTGATTTCTCCGAGCTCATCCTGTCCACGAGACCCACTTCCTGCTCCCTCGACCCTATTCCCACTAAACTGCTGACCACTCAACTTCCTTTTCTGGCTCCCATGTTAGCCGACATTGTTAACGGTTCTCTCTCCTCAGGTACTGTTCCCTTCTCCCTCAAATCTGCCATCACCACCCCTCTCCTCAAAAAACCAACCCTTGACCCTCACTTTGCTTGCTAGCTATCGTCCCATCTCCAAAGTATTTAAACGTGTTGTTGCCTCCCCAAATCCGTGACCATCTTTCCCTGAAGTCAGTGTTTGAATCCCTTCAATCTGGCTTTTGCCCCTGTCACAGTACCCAAACTGCTCTCATCAAAGTCACAAATTACATCCTTTGTGACTGTGACAAAAGTAAACTATCCCTCCTCGTCCTCCTGGACCTGTCTGCAGCCTTTGACACAGGTGACACTCCATCCTCCTCCAACGCCCCTCCACCATGGTCCACTCGCCTGGTTCCATTCTTATCTATCTAATCGTAGCCAGAAAATCTCCAGCAATGGCTTCTCTTCCCACCTCCACATCGTTACCTCTGGTGTCCCTCAAGGATCTATCCTTGGCCCCCTCCTATTTCTCATCTATATGCTGCCCCTTGGTGATATCATCCGAAAACACAGTCAGTTTACACATGTACGCTGACGACACCCAGCTCTACCTCTCCACCACTTCTCTCTACCCCTCCACGGTATCTAAATTGTCAGACTGCTTGTCCCACATCCAGTTCTGGATGAGCAGAAATGTTCTCCAATTAAATATTGGGAATATTGAAGCCATTGTTTTCGATCCCTGCCACAAACTCCGTTCCCCAGCCACTGACTCCATCCCTCTCCCTAGCATCTGTCTGAGGCTGAACCAGACTGTTTGCAACCTCACTGTCATATTTGACCCTGAAATGAGCTTGCGACCACATATCCACAGCATAACTAAGATCGCCTATCCCCACCTCCGTAACATCGCCCGTCTCCGCCCTTGCCTCAACTCATCCACTGCTGAAGCCTTCATCCCTGCCTTTGTTACCTCTGGATTTGACTATTCCAACGCACTCCTGGCTGGCCTCCCACATTCTACTCTACGTAAACTTGAGACCATCCAAAACTCTGCTGCCCTGTGTCCTAACTCGCACCAAGTCCCACTCACCCATCACCCCCTGTGCTCGCTGACCTACATTGGCTCCCGGTTAAGCAACGTCTCTATTTCAAAATTCTCGTCCCTGTTTACAAATCCCTCCATGGCCCTCGCCCCTCCCTATCTCTGTAATCTCCTCCAGCCCCACAACCGCCCGACATGTCTGCACTCCTCTAATTCTGCCCTCTTGAGCAATCCCTGATTATAATCGCTCCACCATCGGTGGCCGTGCCTTCTGTTGCCTGGGCCCCAAGCTCTGGAACTCCCTCCCTAAACCTCTCTGCCTCTCTACCTCTCTTTCCTCCTTTAAGATGCTCCTTAAAACCTACCCCTTTGGTCATCTGCCTTAATTTCTTCACATGCAGCTCGATGTCAAATTTCTGTCCTATAAGACTCCTGTGAAGTACCTTGAGATGTTTTACTACGTTAAAGGTGCTATTTAGTTACGTTGTTGTTGTTGAATCAGCAATTTCCAGCTCAGAGGGAAGCCTTGCAGTCTATTGTGCCTGTATTACCTCTTTGGCAGAGCATTCCAAAAATCATTCCACTCATTTGTGAGCCCGGGGAGGGGGTGTCTGAGGCTAGTGATCACGGGGATATTATGACAGAGCTGCACAAAGGGCGAGAAATTCGGTTGGTTGGCACCCCTGTAGCCCCGTGTTTGCAAAATTGGCTCTGTCGCCTGCAGTAGCGCCCGGCGCTGAGACCGGACGGGGAAAGCAGTCGGTTCGGCAACGATCCTGGGCCCATATCGTCCGCAGTACGAGGTAGGTACTCACATTTCACTTTTGCAACTTCTATTTATTTGTGGCAGTCGTGGGGAAGTGCGGGTGAGGCTCATCGAACTTTCCAACGGGATTTTTTTCCACATCTTCAGGCGTTAGGGTGCCGGCATCTAGGCGGCAAAAGATTGAGTGGGCCTCCTGCGCGATCGCTCCATTAGGGCCCTGAGAGGAGTGTGGAACCTTCCCTAAGCACGCCACTCTCCTCTTGGGGCAAGACAGCTGAATATCCCACTTTGAGGCGGTAGATATCGCCCGGCGCTAAAGGTAGCGACCCGGCACCATCACCGCCTCACTGCGGGCGATGCCCAATTTCTAGCCCTTTACCCAACCTTGGCGGACGAGCATTCGCCAGCACGCGTTAGTGGGCAGTCACTTGGCTGACTATTGCTACTGTGAGCTCAAGGATACAAGGCCAGCAAGTGTTTGTTAAACTCAGCTCCCCCAGCACACACCAGCGATTCAATGCCATTCTTTCTGAGCTGTGGGAGGGGATTCAATGGGAGGGTAGGGTCTATGATAGGGGAGTGTACATGGGCTGTGCGAGGGGATTCAATGGGTGGGTAGTGTCAGTGATAGGGGAGTGTGTACATGGGCTGTGCGAGGGGATTGAATGGGTGGGTAGGGTCTATGATAGGGGCAAGTGTACATGGGCTGTGGGAGGGGATTCAATGGGAGGGTAGGGTCTATGATAGGGGTGAGTGTACATGGGCTGGGGGAGGGGATTCAATGGGAGGGTAGGGTCTATGATAGGGGCGAGTGTACATGGGCTGGGGGAGGGGATTCAATGGGTGGGTAGGGTCTGTGATAGGGGAGTGTACATGGGCTGTGGGAGGGGATTCAATGGGTGGGTAGGGTCAGTATTAGGGGAGAGTGTACATGGGCTGTGGGAGGGGATTGAATGGGAGGGTAGGGTCTGTGATAGGGGAGTGTGTACATGGGCTGTGGGAGGGGATTCAATGGGTGGGTAGGGTCTATGATAGGGGCGAGTGTACATGGGCTGTGGGAGGGGATTCAATGGGTGGGTAGGGTCTGTGATAGGGGAGTGTGTACATGGGCTGTGGGAGGGGATTCAATGGGTGGGTAGGGTCTGTGATAGGGGAGTGTGTACATGGGCTGTGGGAGGGGATTCAATGGGTGGGTAGGGTCAGTGATAGGGGAGAGTGTACATGGGCTGTGGGAGGGGATTGAATGGGAGGGTAGAATCCCTGGATTCTTGCTGAGAATGACTTGCTTCCGCTCACTTGCGTCGTGTGAATCCAGTGAATGACCTGGGGTTTTATTGAGTTTAATTTGGACTGTGGTGCAGAAGTGGGTCTAAGTGCTGGTATTATTTTAATTTTTGGATTTATGAAGAGGCAGATTACGGTGCCTATGAACCAAATAACTCAGAATAATTGCAACTTATTGGCCTGTCATGCTGAGAAAGTGCTGCCTCAGTCAGGTCTCTGTTTCTGTGCATCTTGCATGAAATTGCAAACGGAATTTAATTTGCTGCATCTAGGCTGCGGGATCGGGCTAAGATGATTAATGCGAGGAAGGTGTTGTCATGGTTTAATTCATTGCTTGTGAGGAGAGTTATTGAGCACTACCAACCCATCACTGGTCAGGTATGACCCCGCTCTCCCTCTCCGACAGTCAGCTGTTGTTACCCTGGATTCCGAGAACAGCACAGCCAATCTTAGAAAGAAAGACTTGCATTTATATGGCGCCTTTCACAACCACCGTATGTCTCAAAGCGCTTTACAGCCAATGAAGTACTTTTGAAGTGTAGTCACTGTTGTAATGTGAGAAAGGAGAATACGAGCTCACGTTTAATAGCTTAGGTGTCAGCTGTGTAGTGGGCAGCACTCTTGTCTCTGAGTCAGAAGGTTGTGGGTTCAAGTCCCACTCCAGGGACTTGAGCACAAAAATCTACGCTGACACTCCCAGTGCAGTACTGAGGGAGTGTCGCACTGTCGGAGGGGCAGTACTGAGGGAGCACTGCACTGTCAGAGGGGCAGTACTGAGGGAGTGCTGCACTGTCAGAGGGGCAGTACTGAGGGAGTGCTGCACTGTTGGAGGGGCAGTACTGAGGGAGTGTCGCACTGTCAGAGAGGCAGTACTGAGGGAGTGCTGCACTGTCGGAGGGGCAGTACTGAGGGAGTGCTGCACTGTCGGAGGGGCAGTACTGAGGGAGCACTGCACTGTCAGAGGGGCAGTACTGAGGGAGTGCTGCACTGTCAGAGGGGCAGTACTGAGGGAGTGCTGCACTGTCAGAGGGGCAGTACTGAGGGAGTGTCGCACTGTGGGAGGGGCAGTACTGAGGGAGTGCTGCACTGTTGGAGGGGCAGTACTGAGGGAGTGCTGCACTGTCAGAGGGGCAGTACTGAGGGAGTGCTGCACTGTCAGAGGGGCAGTACTGAGGGAGTGTCGCACTGTGGGAGGGGCAGTACTGAGGGAGTGCTGCACTGTTGGAGGGGCAGTATTGAGAGAGTGCTGCACTGTGGGTGGTGCCATCTTTCAGATAAGACATTAAACCAAGGCCCTGTCTGCCCTCTCGGGTGGGTATAAAAGATCCCATGGCACTATTTTGAAGAAGAGCAGGGGAGTTATCCCCGATGTCCTGGACCAATATTTATCCCTCAATCAACATAACAAAAACAGATTATCACATTGCCGTTTGTGGGAGCTTGCTGTGCGCAAGTTGGCTGCCGCGTTTCCTACATTACAATAGTGACAGTACTTCATTGGCTGTAAAGCACTTTGAGACATCCACAAAGGCGCTATAGAAATGCAAGTCTTTCTTTCTTATGGTGGCCATGAGTTGTCGGGCGATCGCGACACAGGAGTTCAGGTATGGGGGAGGGGGGTCACGGGGGGTTTGGATTGTGGGGGGCACAGGGGCTTGGGGTGCTTTCCCCGTGCCTGAATGCTGAGGCCTGAAGCTCCCCAGATATTGGGCCATAGGCCCCATATAACAGAGCCAGTCGGTGAAGGCGGGTGAACGAGCCTCACAGCGGCCCTGAGCAAAGTGGGGCGGGGGATGGGGACCAGGAGCGGCAGAGACGATGGGGTCAGGGATCAATGTGATAATGACCAGATCATCTGTTTTAGTGATGCTGATTGAGGGATAAATAACTCCCCTGCTCTTCTTCAAAATAGTGCCATGGATCTTTCACGTCCACCTAAGAGAGCAGATTTAATATCCCATAGGAAAGACGGCCCCTCTGACAGTGCAGCACAACCTCAGTACTGCCCCTCTGACAGTGTGGCGTTCCCTCAGTACTGTCCCTTCGACAGTGCGACGTTCCCTCAGTAGTGTCCCTGCGACAGTGCGGCACTCCCTCAGTATTTCCCCTCCGACACTGCAGCACTCCCTCAGTACTGCCCCTCTGACAGTGCAGCACTCCCTCAGTACTGCCTCTCCAACAGTGCAGCACTCCCTCAGTACTGCCCCTCTGACAGTGCAGCACTCCCTCAGTACTGCCTCTCCAACAGTGCGGCACTCCCTCAGTACTGCCCCTCCGACAGTGCGGCACTCCCTCAGTACTACCCCTCCGACAGTGCGGCACTCCCTCAGTACTGCCCCTCCGACAGTGCAGCGCTCCCTCAGTACTGCCCCTCCGACAGTGCAGCGCTCCCTCAGTACTGACCCTCCGACAGTGCAGCACTCCCTCAGTATTTCCCCTCCAACAGTGCAGCACTCCCTCAGTACTGCCCCTCCGACAGTACGGCACTCCCTCAGTACTGCCCCTCCAACAGTGCGGCACTCCCTCAGTACTGCCCCTCCGTCAGTGCGGCACTCCCTCAGTACTGCCCCTCCGACAGTGCAGCGCTCCCTCAGTACTGCCCCTCCGACAGTGCGGCACTCCCTCAGTACTGCACTGGAGTGTCGGCCTAGATTTTTGTGTCTCTAGAATGGGACTTGAACCTACAAGCTTCTGAATCAGAGGCGAGAGTGCTGCCCACTGAGACACGTCTGACACTGAAGGCTGTGAGTCAGTAGCTGGGAAAGGACCCCAAGGCAAACCCATCAGAGGGACTTTCCGATAATATCGGGTCGTATTATAGCAAGATAACATCTTCAATATCCTGGACTCTCCACATAATTTAAATCTACAACCCTTCACAGCTCACCCTTCATCGTTAAACACAGAAAAAGAAAAAAAGTAACTTGCATTTAGATAGCGTTCGGAAGTCCTAGCTAAGCAACTTGTCAAGCCCGATTTACTTGTCTTCTTGAACTGAACTGTGGGATAAACTGGGTATTTGGCAGCCCATATGCTTAACCACAGGAGTTTCAAGTATTTTAAGCCCGTCTTTGAAGTATTCTCTGTACTAACTGAGGAGTGGAATTAAACGTCATGAATATCTTCACATTTCTAATCACTTGTGGAAAAGGAATGCTTTAACTATCTGAATGTAATACACCAATCAGGGGAGAAACAGATGGAAAGGCAGTTTCTGTTTCCAGAGACCTGCTGATTGACTTGTCTTGTCTCATGCCGGTCAGGCCGAGATAGGAATTAGGTGCTTTGTTTAACAAGCGAGTGTTAGCGATAATCAAAGCTCATGGAATTGGAGCCAGAATATTGACGTGGGCAAGGAGCTGGTGAAAAGGCCGGAGACAGACAGTGGGGATAATGGGTGTGTACTCAGATTGGCAGGAGGTGTGCTCCAGGGATCTGTGCTGGGGCCTCAATTTTTCATTATATTTATTAATGATTGGATGAAGGAATAGCGAGCCGTATATCCAAGTTTGCTGATGACACTAAGTTAGGCAGCACAGAAAGTTGTGTCGATGGGAGCAGGCAGCTGCAAAGGGACATTGAGAGATTGAGTGCATGGGCAAAGTTGTGGCAGATGGCGTTCAATGTAAGGAAGTGTGAGGTCATCCACATTGGACCTAAGAGAAATAGATCAGTGTATTTTCTAAATGGTGTGAAACTAGAAACTGCAATGTAGGCTCCTGTGAAGACACACTTCGAGCGTTTCAGTCTGAGTCCCACTTTGTCCAGATGATGTAGAACCTCTTCCAGGTTGTTCAGATGTTCCTCGGAGTCACGGCCTGTGATCAGGATGTCATCTTGGAACACGACAGTTCTGGGAACGGACTTCAGTAGACTCTCCATGTTCCTCTGAAATATTCTGCAGCCGAGCGAATTCCAAAACGGCACCTGTGATAAATAAACAGTCCTTTATGCGTGTTAATGCACGCAAGTCTCTTCAGTGTCTCGACCAACTCCTGTGTCATGTAGGCTGACATCAAGTCCAGTTTGGTGAACGACTTCCCCTCGGCTAGCGTTGCAAGCAAGTCATCAGCCTTCGGTAACAGGTACTGATCCTGTTTCAAAACCCTGTTGATCGTAGCCTTGTAGTCTCCACAGATTCTGACTGTGCCATCACTTTTCAGCAAAGGAACAATGGAGCTGGCCCATTCATTACATTCAACCGGTGATATGATCCCTTTACACTGGAGTCTGTCCAGTTCGATTTC
Source organism: Pristiophorus japonicus (assembly GCF_044704955.1). NCBI lineage: Eukaryota > Metazoa > Chordata > Chondrichthyes > Pristiophoridae > Pristiophorus > Pristiophorus japonicus. The sequence continues at coordinate 126,501,541 of NC_091993.1, forward strand.
GACCTTCTCCCTCATCATATACGGCACTGCCCGAGCTTTATGATGGACGGGTCTTGCATCCGAATCCACGTGGATCTGCACCTTGGCTCCCATGAAGTTGCTGATGCCTGGTTCGAACAGCGAGGGGAACTTGCTCAGTACTTGAGCACATGTATCTTTCTCCGATGACAACGCCTTGATATCGTTCCAATCGCATCTGATTTTTTTCGAGCCAGTTCCTGCCGAACAGCGTTGGGCCATTGCCTGGGACAATCCATAGCGGTAACTCATGAACCGCACCGTCATACGACACTTCAATTGTGACACTGCCAATCACCGTTATGAGTTCTTTGGTGTACGTGCGCAACTTGGCATTGACTGGACTCAGGCTGGGCCTCACAGCCTTAGTATCCAACAGCTTGTCGAATGCCCTCTGGCTCATTATCGATTGACTCGACCCCGTATCCAGTTCCATCGATACCGGCACCCCATCAAATTTCACGTTACTCATTATCGGTTTGCTTTTAGTTAGGAACGAGTACAGTCCATACACTTCCTCCTCTGGTATCTCGGATTGCGTATTCGGATCCGTGATAGTCTGACCATCATCCTCCACATGGTGTGTCGCAGCACGCTTGCTCATCTGCGGGCACTTGCGCTGGAGATGCCCCACTCTCAGACAGCCTTTGCAACTATATTGCTTAAATCGGCACTGCTGGTGCCGGTGATTCCTCCACAACACCAACACGGAGAAATCGGATGCATTTCCGCTGGCAGACTTTGGACAGCCACAGCTTTCACGTACACAGTCGGGTAGGCCCTGCCATGTGCCACTCTGCCAAACGCCGAATCAATCATATTTACAGCACTTGTCGAGTTTCGATTTTTCACTGATGTCTGCTTTAGACTTCGATCCATCGTCATGCATGACTGAGCGATCGTGATGGCCCTGTTCAAATCCAACGTCTCCGCCACCAGTAGTTTAAGCAGGATCACCTCGTGGTTGATGCCGATTATAAAGAAGTCCCGCAGCATGTCTGCCAACACAGCCCCGAACTTACACGGTCCCACTAGATGTCTAAGGTCGGCAACGAATTCCGCCGCATTCTGGCCCTCTGAGCGAACGTGCGTGTAAAATCTGTATCTCGAGATGATGATGCCTTTGTCTGACTTAATGTGATCCTATACCAGTGTACACAATGCTTCATACACCTTCTCTGTTGGACTCACAGGCAGGAGTAGATTCTTTATCAGACCATAAATTTTTGGACCGCAAGCCGCGAGGAACAGCGCCCGGCGCCGATCTGCGTCGCCGACCTCCTCCATTTTGTTGGCCACGAAGAACTGGCTCAAACGGCTCACAAAGTCTGCCCAATCTTCTCCTTCCACAAATCGCTCCAACAATCCAATTGTGTTCATTTTTGCATGCAAAGGTTCTTGTATCCTCGTCGCCAAATGTTGTGTATGCAATAACTGTTAGACTGAGTACTGTTTAACTCCAAGAGGTATGACCTTGGCTCTGCTTTATTAATATACAAAATGGCTGGCCTTTTATACTTGGGTTGCACACACGTGCGTTCAGTCCAATGGCCTCCAACAGTGACGCCATCTAGTGGCTAGTGATCCCAAAAGTACATACATGACAGTTACCTCTCGCCTCAACTATTCCAATGCACTCCTGGCCGGCCTCCCACCTTTCACCCTCCATAAACCTGAACTCATCCAAAACTCAGCTGCCCCCGTTGTCCTAACTCGCACCAAGTCCACTCACCGATCACCCCCTGTGCTCACTGCACCGTCTACTAACTTGCACCGAGTCCCGCTCACCCATCACCCCCTGTGCTCACTGCCCCCGTGTCCTAACTCACACTAAGTCCCGCTCACCCATCGCCCCCTGTGCTCGCTGACCCACATTGGCTCCTGGTTAAGCAACGCCTCGATTTAAAAATTCTCATCCTTGTTTTCAAATCCCTCCATGGCCTCGCCCCTCCCTCTCTACTTACAACAGTGACTACACTCCAAAAGTACTTTAGGATGTCCGGTGGTCGTGAAAGGCGCTATAGAAATGCAAGTCTTTCTTTATTTTTTATTACTGTAATCTCCTCCAGCCCTACAACCGCCGAGATCTCTGCGTTCCCTATTTTCCTGATTTTAATCGCTCCACCATCGGTGGCCGTGCCTTCAGCCGCCTGGGCCCCAAGCTCTGGAACTCCCTCCCTAAACCTCTCTACCTCTCTATCTCTCTGTCCTTCTTAAAAACTACATCTTTGACTAAGTTTTTGCTCAGCTGCCCTAATATCTCCTTCTGTAGTTTGGCGTCAAATTTTGTTTGAAAACACTCCTGTGAAGCACGTTGGAATGTTTTACTACGTTAAAGGTGCTTTATAAATGTAATTTGTTGTTGTTTACGGCTGGATCTGGGCACTTGTGAGGCAGTGTGAGGTGTTTATTTGTTAGTGAGCAGATGAGTGCAGTAGTTGTCAGACGCGATTGATGATACCTCACTGCTCCAGTTAACAGTCAAAGTTAAATTAATCAATGTTAATTTCTGTGTATTAAAACACTATTGATTCCCAATCGCACAGCGGCCGCACATGTCGGCCAGGGCCCAGAGGGAAACAGTCGCACGCACTACGTCAGAAAGTCACAGTGCTCGCAGGAGGTTGGGGATCCAAGAGCTGGGTTTGCGTCCGGTGGTGTAGTGACTGCGTTACTGCGCGAGTAATCCAGGGAACGGGAGCTGGGGTGGAGAGGAGCTGGACTGGGGCTAGACAGGGGCTAGACTGGGGGTGGAGAGGGGCTAGACTGGGGCTAGACAGGGACTAGACTGGTGGTGGAGAGGGGCTGGACGGGGGCTAGACAGGGGCTAGACTGGTGGTGGAGAGGGGCTAGACTGGGGCTAGACAGGGGCTAGACTGGAGGTGGAGAGGGGCTAGACTGGGGGTGGAGAGGGGCTAGACAGGGGCTAGACTGGGGGTGGAGAGGGGCTAGACTGGGGCTAGACAGGGGCTAGACTGGAGGTGGAGAGGGGCTAGACTGGGGGTGGAGAGGGGCTAGACAGGGGCTAGACTGGGGGTGGAGAGGGGCTAGACTGGGGCTAGACAGGGGCTAGACTGGTGGTGGAGAGGGGCTAGACTGGGGCTAGACAGGGGCTAGACTGGGAGTGGAGAGGGGCTAGACTGGGGCTAGACAGGGACTAGACTGGGGCTAGACAGGGGCTAGACTGGAGGTGGAGAGGGGCTAGACTGGGGGTGGAGAGGGGCTAGACTGGGGCTAGACAGGGGCTCGACTGCTGGTGGAGAGGGGCTAGACTGGGGGTGGAGAGGGGCTAGACTGGGGGTGGAGAGGGGCTAGACTGGGGCTAGACAGGGGCTAGACTGGGGCTAGACAGGGGCTAGACTGAGGCTAGACAGGGGCTGGGGAAGGGTTTAGATAGAATGAGCAGGGGCTAGGCAGGCGGTGGGTGGGGCAAAAACTCGAGGCTGGAGCAGAGGCTGGACAGGAAGTGAGATCACGGCTAGACATTGGGCTGGACGGTAGGGGATGTAAGTCTCGGAGTCTGAGGTTTGAAAATTCACTAGCGACAATAAGAACCAAAGCGGGAGAAATTGGCGTCCTTTGCACCTCCCATTAGCGCCTCCGGGGGCGATAGCGGGGCGCTGCCGGTTTCCGACCGTGCACGGCGAGCGTACCGACGCTGGCGGACGTCCCTCGCAGGTTAGCAGCGGCGGTAAACCACCAACGCCGGGATCTCCTGCGCCCTCGGTGCTGGTTGTTGAATTCTGTCAGAGCCGCGTTCGATCAGCCCCGGGGGCTTGTGGCTGATCGTGGCGGATCGCGGCTACTGCCGTCGCCGACATGTCGATCCGTTGCCTCGCGCCGCCCCTCAGCGACAGCCCTGCCCTTTACGGGAAGGAAGCGGCCTGTGATCCCGCCGGCGCTGCGCGAGACAAAGGATCACTGCCACCCCTCTCGCCTGGCTCCCTCCCGCAGCGCTAAACCGGGAATTCGCGTCCGCTGGAATCGGCTAGTGCTCGCCGATACTTTTGCACTCCTGCAATTCCCCGCCCATAGTGCCTACATCGTGAGATACGCGGGAAAAATCTAATCTTCTGGGTTTTCAATAAAGACAGACTTGCATTTATATAGCGCCTTTCACGACCACCGGATGTCTCAAAGCGCTTTACAGCCATTGAAGTACTTTTTGGAGTCTAGTCACTGTTAGAACATAAGAACATAAGAAATAGGAGCAGCAGTTGGCCATTCGGCCCCTCGAGCTGCTCCGCCATTTAATAAGATCGTGGCTGATCTGATCTTGGCCTCAACTCCACTTCCCTGCCTGCTCCCCGTAACCCTTTGCTCCCTTATCGCTCAAAAATCTGTCTATCTCCACCTTAACTATATTCAATGACCCAGCCTCCACAGCTCTCTGGGGCAGAGAATTCCACAGATTTACAACCCTCCGAGAGAAGAAATTTGTTGTAACGTGGGAAACGCGGCAGCCAATTTGCGCACAGCAAACTCCCGCAAACCACGGTGTGACAATGAGCGGACAATCTGTTTTTTCCGATGTTGATAATATAAAGAAAATAAAATGCCGTTTGTGTCTGATTAGCAGAGTGGAACTTCCTGGAAAGCAGCTGATAAAGTTGCTGGCGCTGGTTGGAAGGCCTGAGGACCCTGGGCGAGAGGTCGATCGTGGTCCTGTGAGAGACCGAGGGAAGAGAGCATTGTGCCGTTACTCAGTGAGACAAGCCGCTGCAAGGTTTGTGCAGAAAGGGTTTTGCACACTTTGCTGAGCGGCAGAGGTGCTATCGGGTGCCCTCCAGGGGTTCATGCACCTTGCTGGTGTCACCGTGATTAGGATATTGCTGAGGTATTGGTTTTCATTGGACAGAGTTGTCATCACAGTGATATTCAATAGTTATTTAATGAGCCTAGAGATTGTGAGAGGGGACGCTGCAGAATATCGTACTCGGCAGAATATTAATCAGCGGCCCCATGGCATCGACCAAAGATCATCGAAGTTTGTATTAAAGGGCAAACTCCCTTCATCGGCAACTCATTGCTCAGAACTCTGCATCCGTTAAATCTTTCGAAATAGAAAATGCTGCTTCATTTTTATGCAAAATTTTCTTTTTTTTACAACATTGTAATCATTGGCACCAAATCTGCACTTTTCCAGCTTTATCAACGCACTCAATCTCATAAGATCATAAGAAACAGGAACAGGAGTCGGCCATTTGGCCCCTTGAGCCTGCTCCGCCATTTAATATCATGGCTGATCTGATCATGGACTCAGCTCCACTTCTCTGCCCGATCCCCATAACCCCTTTATTCCCTTATCGTTCAAAAATCAGTCAATCTCCGCCTTGTGCTTCTTCCGTTTTTAAAGAGTCTCCATTACTTCCTGCCCCCCCAGTTTCTCTCCCCTCCTTAGTGTCAGCCGTGGCTCAGTGAGCAGCACTCTCGTCTCTGAGTCAGAAGGTTGTGGGTTCAAGTCCCACTCCAGGGCTGGAGCAGATAAATCTAACCTGACACTCCCAGTGCAGTACTGAGGGAGTGCTGCACTGTCGCAGGGGCAGTACTGAGGGAGCGCCGCACTGTCGGAGGGGCAGTACTGAGGGAGTGCTGCACTGTCGGAGGGCAGTACTGAGGGAGCGCTGCACTGTCGGAGGGGCAGTACTGAGGGAGCGCCGCACTGTCGGAGGGGCAGCAGTGAGGGAGTGTTGGAGTGTCAGTGTCAGTACTGAGGGAGTGCTGCACTGTCAGAGGGGCAGTACTGAGGGAGGGCCGCACTGAAGGAGCGCTGCACTGTCGGAGGGGCAGTACTGAGGGAGCGCTGCACTGTCGCAGGGGCAGTACTGAGGGAGCGCCGCACTGTCGGAGGGGCAGCAGTGAGGGAGTGCTGCACTGAGGGAGGGCCGCACTGTCGGAGGGGCAGTACTGAGGGAGCGCCGCACTGTCGGAGGGGCAGTACTGAGGGAGCGCTGCACTGTCGGAGGGGCAGTATTGAGGGAGTGCCGCACTGTCGGAGGTGCCTTCTTTTGGAGACGTTAAACTGAGGCCCCGTTGCTCTCTCTGGTGAATGTAAAAAATCTGACAGGCACTATAGGAAGGGGGTGGAGGGACTTTGGGTTGTCCTGAGGATGTGAAAAGGGCTATATAAATGCAAGTTGTGTGTCTTTACTTTTTCCCACTGGTTCCTCTCAGGTTGTTGGGGCCACCGAGTCTGTCCGTGAATCGGGCAGATGCCCAGCACAGCTGTTCGTGTCTGTTTGTTCGAGGCAGGAGTACGTTCTCTAACACTTCACGCCTGCCCCGACCTCCTGCGTGAAGTCAGTTTTCCTAGGTTTGATTTTAACTGGCTTAGCCCGAGTTCTCAGATTCTGCCCGGTGCTTTGTATCCCCCTGCTATTAAAAATTATCCCGTGCGTTTATATAGAGCCTTTCCTGACCTCGGTCTGTGAGGATACGACACCAACGTGCTTTGCGGCCGGTGAAGTGCAGTCACCGGCGTAATGTAGGAAACACAGCAGCCTATATGCGCACAGCAAGCTCCCACCAACAATGGGCCAATCATCTGTCTTTGGTGGTGTTGGTTGAGGGATGAATATTGGCCCCAGGACACCGGGGAGAACTCCCCTGTTCTTCCTCCTTTTACCTTCGAGAGCAGATTATGCGTCGGTTTTAATGTCTTGCCCGACAGATGGAGGGAGGAGCAAATCCCAATCTTCCCCCATCATTATTTCAGGTAGCTCTCCCATTCTCTCATCGTAGCTCTCCCATTCTCCCGGGTCCTGCCGGCCCTCTCCATCATCAACTACCCAAAACCCAACACAGTGGGGGTAAAATTCCGCCGCGCCCCGTTTGGGGGCGGTGTCACCCGGGAGGCGGGGCTTTCTGCGCCAGGCGCGGACATCCTGTCCCGCTCGAACAATTGGGGTTACCCGCCCCCCCGAAAGGAGGTGGGGCACAAAATAACGCACCCCACTTCCTCCCTGGGGCGGACAGGGGGTAGGGTCGGGAGGGAGGGGGGGGGCGCAGCTCTACGCACTGGGCCATGTAGCAGCGCCGCGTAGGGAGGGGGGGGGTGCTGTCCGCTTCATTACAGGGAGGGGCCCGAGCTGCAAACTCTGCACTGGGGAAAGGGGCCTCCCTGGACCACTGGGGAAAGGGGCCTCCCTGGACCACTGGGGAAAGGGGCCTCCCTGGACCACTGGGGAGTGGGGTTGCCGTGCCAACAGCCCGGCGCTCGAACAGAGCGCGCGCGAGCTGACCCATCGCGGCACGGACCCCCCCCCCCCGTGTTCGAGGTGCCAAAAGGGGACGCAGGAGAAAGTCGGCAGGTTTGTGTTTTCAATGACCGCCGCCTCCCCTGTAACTCTCACCAGCGGCCCGAAGCCCGGTTCACGTCCCACCCCCTTACCCCCCCCCCAGCCTTCACCCGGCAGGGCTTCGACGGGGGGAGGGGGGGGGGGAGCGGGGGGCTGATACCCAGATTAGGGTCCGGGCCACTAAAGGAGCGCCGCACACGGTGATAACGCTGTGATCGCCGGCACAGCGGGTTAACGCCGGCGATAAAAACTCCCGCGCAGTAACGGGCGAGTCGTTAGCGGCGCCCCGCCCGGGAGAATAGTCGCTTACGCCCCGATCCCGCCCCCCCCCACCCCAAGTTTCTCGGCCAATGGCTCTGGGAGCCCTGTGCTCTTGCGGGGGCCTGCCGGACGGTTCATTCACAGATACACCACGCAGTCTGGCGGTTCCTCCTGCTATCTAACTGGCGATGTACATATCGATCGGGGCTGCCGGCTCGCAGTGCAGTTGTAGCTGGAAAGTGCTGATGGGTTCATTAGACTGGAAGAGTTGATGCCCGCTGACACCCTTTGGTGAGCGGAGCGTGTATTGGGAGGGTTTGTACAGCAGAGTTATCCGCGGATTAAGCAAGATAATGAATGCACCGATCGATAGGGGAAAGAATCTGGAAAAGATGCAGCTAGTTGGGTGAGTAATTGAATCCCCCGGAGCTGGTCGGTTCGTCTCTCTCCAGGTTACAGGCCGCCACGCTGCTCTGTCCGCTCCCGGCCTGCTCCGATGGTGCTCGGAGAGTGGCGACATACCACTCCAGAGAGCAGCACGTGCTGGAGCAGGAGGGCGATGGCAGCGAAAGGGGACGTCACCAAGATCCAGGTCGGTGATTGGAGCGTGGGCAGGTACAGCAGGAGCGGCGAGGTCGGGGCGAAGGAGCGGCGAGAGATTGTAGAGGGACGTGATCGGGGCCCGGCAGAGGCGTGAGTTCGGGGCCCAGAAGAGGCGAGGGCCCAGGGGCAGCACGGGCCCAGCCCACACTGTGCGATATGTGTGCGCACTAGGTCCGTGCAGCAGAGCTGGTCTCCAGTCATCCTGGTTAACCCTTGCCCCTGGACCAAGACCTAGCTCTGTCAAGCCCGTGTGGTGGCTGGTGTGCAACGGTCACCCCACGTTAAAAAAATCCGCCCACAGGAATCTTCCACCCTTCAGGATGTAGTTCGGGATCCGGAATATTGGATCCTTCATTGAAACACCTGTGAATTTTTTGACGTGGAAGCAAGTCATCCTCAACTCGAGGGACTGCCCATGACGATGACAGGCCGGTTACACTCACTACACCTAAAGCGCACATTCTTCAACCTGCTCATTGATAATGTTATATATGCAGACTATAGATATACGCTCTGTGTAGTCACTGTATAGTTGCATAAGATGGAGACTTGTTTACCTGATGTACTCTCAATAAACTTTACACTGTGTATCATCATCATAGGCGGTCCCTCGAACGAGGATGACTTGCTTCCAAGAGTTTACAGATGTTTCGATGAAGGAACCATTGTTCCAGTCCTGAACTCCAGTTGAGGGGGTGGAATATGCCTGTGGGCGGATTTCTTTAACGTGGGGTGACCGTTGCACACCAGCCACCACACGGGGCTTGACAGAGCTAGGTCTTGGTCCAGTGGCAAGGGTTAACCAGGACGACTGAAGACCAGCTCTGCTGCACGGACCTAGTGCGCGCACATATCGCACAGTGTGGGCTGGGCCCGTGCTGCCCCTGGGCCCTCGCCTCTCCTGGGCCCCATACCCTCAGCTGTCGCACCTCCGCCACCATCTCTCGCCGCTCTTCCGCCACAAACATTCACCGCATTTCACCTCAAACACTCGCCGCTCATCCAGCCCGACCTTCCCACTCCTCTGTACCTGGGTCCTGCCGATGTTCCTGCCCACGCTCCAAAACGGCGACCAGCTACAGATATCACTGCAATCCAATGCTCCAACATTTAGAGTGGCCTTGTCTGGACAAGCAGCAGGAATCTTACCAGTGCTCTGTGCTGGTTGTATGTTTAGTTTTTACGGGTTAAACTCTGGCAGTGCTCCTATACACGGTTGAGGATCGTAAACCTTACCACTACATACTATGCTGGCACCACTAGAGGGTGCAACTGGTGGAGACCGGGGTTTCCTGCCCCTGTTGCAGAGGCAGTCCACCAGAGGGCACTGTGGTGGGAGACCTGAGGGTCACCTGTACAGGTGTGCAGGGCCCAGTATAAACGGCTGCCCACCATGCTTGTGCCTCACTCTGGAGTTACGAATAAAGGACCAAGGTCAGTACAGTTTGAGTACAACACATTGCCTCCTGGAGTCATTCATAATAGACATAACAGACAACACCCAGCGTCTGCTGCATCATAGCGACAATAAGCCAATCAGAAGAGAATCAGATGGGAGGATACAGCCTGCACCCATCTCTGAACAAAGAGAAGGGCAAGTGAGCTTTATCGATGGGGAGTCCGTGTCAGATCGGTCAGACGTGTCCGCTCCAAACTACAGAGGACAACGTTGTCAGTGGTTCCGTTACCTCAGGCACCATCCCTTTCTCCTCCAAACCAAACTCCTCTCGCCCTATACCTTCCCCTCAACACTCTGTTCCTCTGACTCTGAACTCCTGTATCTAGGTGTCAACCGTGGCTCAGTGGGCAGCACTCTCTCACCTCTAGGGCAGAAGGTTGTGGGTTCAAGTCCCACTCCAGGAACTTGAGCACAAAACAATTCTAGGCCGACACTCCATTGCAGTGCTGAGGGAGTGCCGCGCTGTCGGAGGGGCAGTACTGAGGGAGCGCCGCACTATCGGAAGGGCAGTACTGAGGGAGCGCTGCACTGTCAGAGGGGCAGTACTTTGGGAGCACCGCACTGTCGGAGGGGCAATACTGAGGGAGTGCCGCACTGTCGGAGGGGCAGTACTGAGGGAGTGCTGCACTGTCGGAGGGGCAGTACTGAGAGAGCACTGCACTGTCAGAGGGGCGGTACTGAGGGAGTGCTGCACTGTCGGAGGGGCAGTACTGAGAGAGCACTGCACTGTCAGAGGGGCGGTACTGAGGGAGTGCTGCACTGTCGGAGGTGCCGTCTCTCTTTCCAATGAGACATTAAACTGAGGGACTGTCTGCTCTCTCAGGTGGATGTAAAAGATCCCATGGCACTATTTCGGAGATCAGCAGGGGAATTCTCCCCGGTGACCTGGCCAATATTTATCTGTCAATCAGCACAACAAAAACAGATTATCTGGTCAGTATCACATTGCTGTTTGTGGGAGCTTGCTGTGTGCAAATTGGCTGCCGTGTTTCCCACATTACAACAGTGACTACACTCCAAAAGTACTTCATTGTCTGTAAAGCGCTTTGAGACGTCCGGTAATCATGAAAGGCGCTATAGAAATCTAAGTCTTTCTTTCTATCTCCCTCCAATTTTCACCCACCGTCTGTGTGAGAACCTTCAACCACCTTGGTTCTGCCCTAAATAACTCCCCACCCAAACCTCTCTGCCTTTCAATGCCTCCTCCTTCAGAAAATCTTCTCAAAGCCCATCTCTCTGACCCAGGCTTTCGACAAACCTTCCCAATCTCATCAGCATCCACTTCCTTGCCAAGCACACTTGGGTGTTTGTCTGCATTAACGGCACAATACAGATTCGGGCTGCTGCTGGTGGCAGTGACGGAGACCTTGTTTTGGTGGTGTTGGTTGAGCGAGGATTGTCAGGGGAGCCCCCCCCCCCCCCGCTCTTACTACCCTGTAGCACTCCCTCAGCCCAGCACTGGAATTTCAGCCTTGGTGATTTTTTTATTCATTCCCGGGATGTGGGCGTCGCTGGTGGTGAACCGCCTTCTTGAACCGCTGCAGTCCGTGTGGTGAAGGTGCTCCCACAGTGCTGTTAGGGAGGGAGTTCCAGGATTTTGACCCAGCGACGATGAAGGAACGGCCGATATATTTCCCAGTCAGGATGGTGTGTGACTGGGAGGGGAACGTGGAGGTGGTGGTGTTCCCATGCACCTGCTGCCCTTGTCCTTCTAGGTGGTAGAGGTCGCTGGTTTGGGAGGTGCTGCCGAAGAAGCCTTGGTGAGTTGCTGCAGTGCATCTTGTAGATGGTACACACTGCAGCCACGGTGCGCCGGTGGTGGAGGGAGTGAGTGTTGAAGGTGGTGGATGGGGAGCCGATCAAGCGGCTGTTTTGTCCTGGATGGTGTCGAGCTTCTTGAGTGTTGTTGGAGCTGCACTCATCCAGGCAAGTGGAGAGTGTTCCATCACACTCCTGACTTGTGTCTTGTAGATGGTGGAAAGATCACGTGCCTGAGTCCTGAGTGATGCTTGAACAAGTTTGACTCTGAGCAGAGCACACGACCAACTGAGTCAAGCTGACAATTGATGTACAACTCTTCACACTTGTGTATGAGATTCCTTTGCCCAGAATGTTACTAGAGCTGCTAGATGCTTGCATGCTAATATTGCTACTGCATAATTTGAAGGTTTTACCCTCCTGAGAAAATGCTCTACACAATGGCTTGTGATCCCTAAAGACATGTTACAGATCGCTGCCAGACTATTTAGCCCATTACACACACCCCTGTCAGGGTTGTCCCTGGGTTGGCACTGTTTCATATCCGCTGGAGGCTGATTTATGTACACTGAGTGATGCCTTAATGTTCACAGTTTAACATAGAATAAAAATCCTAACTCCTAATTGATTAAAGTTAACAAGAGGTGCTGCTGCACCGGAGAAAACTGGAATATGAACATAAGCCTCCTTGCACCGTACAGACATCGTACATGAGTCGGTGCATCTTGTTACGGAGTTTTTAATGACTGTTCTGGTACATCAGGTTATTAAATGAGTTGCACATGGCGCTCAGTCACATTAACAAGCATTCACTGTGCCACTGCTTCACACAATCTGCGACTGGCTCCTGAATTAATTATCAGCTCGACAGTGACGAGGGCTGGAAGATGCAGGAAGCTTTTAGACTCAAGGAAGGGTTAGATATCAGAGGTTGAGGGGCATGAAGAGATCGCAAGGTCTCTGCTTAAAGAATGGACTCAGTCGAGAATATTTTGTGGACTTTATGGGATTTTTCTGAGGGTATTTTACCCTGTGGTGGGATCACCCTGTGCAGAGAGACTGCATGGCAGTTGGCTGTGACAAATGAACTGTCAGTCATCCAGAATGTACGGGTTCGCCCGGCAGCCCTGGCTAAAGGAAGGGGGCCATATGCAAAAATACTTCTCACCTCCATCTCAGAAGCAGAACAATGAACCCATGAGCCTGGCCAGCCAAAGAGGAGCCAGTTTTTTTTACCACCACAAAGACCGAGATATGTCCCAGACTCAGGACCATTAGTATAATCACGGAATACACATGGGTTTGATGGTCCATCACTGACTAAGCACCGGAGTGCTTAGAAACAAAAGGGTTTTAAAGATTGGCGGGAAAGATAGGGGTAGGAAGACTCCTATAAAGATAGAGTCTTTCCCACCATTTCGCTAACCCCTTCTCCCTCTCGACGTAACAAGAAGAAGTACCAGAGGAGGAAGCCGCAGTTCCGCAGAAGAAACCGCCGAGACAGAGAACCGCGTTCCCCTCACAGGGGAGGGCCTCCAGGCAGTGACTTCCCACAGCTGAGCTGAGCGATCGAGACCGACTGTGTGTGTGGTGGGGAGCATGGTCGCGAGTGTCCCAAGCCGGTAACCAGATATCTCAGGCGAGCTGGGTGAGGTGCAAGGGCTCAGGGTTTTCTCAGAAGTGACGTTTTTCGGGGGGGGGCTATTCTGGAGAGGAAGCTTCGTTTGGTTTAGCCAGGTGACGGGGCTGTGATTGGGTAACTCGTTGGTAGGGGTGGAGCTAGAATCCACCATAGCAACAAGGGAATTACCGCATGTTACCGGTCCTCAGTGTTGTGCTGTATGTATGTTGTTTGTAACATGGATTTTATTCTCCAAGAAGACAGTGATTTCGTTTAGTAGTGCATGTTTTAGCCAGTGTATGTTAGACCAAATAAATGTAAGTATGATTTTTCACATGAGAAGATAGACACCATGAGGGAGAAGAGTTAGGAGAGAGAAAGAGAGAGAGAAGGAAAGAAAGAACGAAAGAAAGAAAGACTTGCATTTATATAACGCCTTTCATGACCACAGGACGTCCCAAAACTCTTTACAGCCAATGAAGTACTTTTGTAGTCACTGTTGTAATGTAGGAAGATGATTAGAGGTTTGGGGGAGAGAGGAGTTAGATAGGAGAGGTGGTAATTTCGAAGGGCAGTATTAGTTAGCAGAGGTGGCGTGGTACACACGCTGTAACTGCACACAACCATACTCTTGCAAACCCTCAAGGCAAGTTCATCGTCTGAAAAGAGGCCATCAGCAGAAGGTGCCATTTAATCCCGGCGTTCCCCATACGGACCGAGAGCAAGATCCAAGATTCAATCAGCCCGAGCACGAGGTATACAGAAGGGGAGACAGAAGTTGGTGTTGAGTGTTGCTATTTACTTAACTTATGTTGCTAATGTGCTAGTCAATGGCAGCACCGAAGATTAGCTCAATGTGTTCCACAATTGAGATATGTGAGGTGTCAGACAATCTGCTTTTTTCGAGAAGAAGGGAAAATTACTCATGACAATGTGCCACTTTACTCTCTCTCCATTTTCCCCCTTTGCTCCTGACAGTACTGCCGCTCACTCCACACACTTGCACATATAATCCAGGCTGACATTCCCAGTGCGGTACTGAGGGAGCGCCGCACTGTCGGAGGGGCGGTACTGAGGGAGCGCCGCACTGTCGGAGGGGCAGTACTGAGGGAGCGCCGCACTGTCGGAGGGGCAGTACTGAGGGAGTGCTGCACTGTCGGAGGGGCAATACTGAGGGAGTGCTGCACTGTCGGAGGGGCAATACTGAGGGAGCGCCGCACTGTCGGAGGGGCAGTACTGAGGGAGCGCCGCACTGTCGGAGGGGCAGTACTGAGGGAGCGCCGCACTGTCGGAGGGGCAGTACTGAGGGAGCATTGCACTGTCGGAGGGGTAGTACTGAAGGGGTGCTGCACTGTCGGAGGGGCAATACTGAGGGAGCGCCGCACTGTCGGAGGGGCAGTACTGAGGGAGCGCTGCACTGTCGGAGGGGCAATACTGAGGGAGCGCCGCACTGTCGGAGGGGCGGTACTGAGAGAGCGCCGCACTGTCGGAGGGGCAGTACTGAGGGAGCGCCGCACTGTCAGAGGGGCAGTACTGAGGGAGCGCCGCACTGTCGGAGGGGCAGTACTGAGGGAGCGCCGCACTGTCGGAGGGGCAGTGCTGAGGGAATGCCACACTGTCGGAGGGGCGGTACTGAGGGAGCGCCGCACTGTCAGAGGGGCAGTACTGAGGGAGCACCGCACTGTCGGAGGGGCAGTACTGAGGGAGCGCCGCACTGTCGGAGGGCAGTACTGAGGGAGCGCCGCACTGTCGGAGGGGCAGTACTGAGGGAGCGCCGCACTGTCGGAGGGGCAGTACTGAGAGAGCGCCGCACTGTCGGATGGGCAGTACTGAGGGAGTGCCGCACTGTCAGAGGGGCAACACTGAGGGAGTGCCGCACTGTCGGAGGGGCAGTACTGTCGGTGGTGCCGTCTTTCGAATGAGCCGTTAAATTAAGGCTGCATCTTTCTTATCAGGTGACCGTAAAAGATCCCACGGCACAATTTTATTGAAGAGCTGGGGAGTTATCCAAACTTTATCCCTCAATCAACATCACTAAAACAGATTATCTGGTCATTATCACATTGCTGTGTTGTGGGAGCTTGCTGTGCACAAGTTGGATGCCGCGTTTCCCACATTACAACAGTGATTACACTTCGAAAAGTACTTCATTGGCTGTTAAGCGCTTTGGGACGTCCTAAGGTCATGAAAGGCGCTATATAAATGCAAGTCTGGCTTTTTCCACCTTCTCCTCTGGCTGTTCCCTCTTTGCTCCCCTTCAGCAACAGACCATTTAACACAGTCTCTGAAGCGATGAAAGTGAACTCCCTCCTGGGATCTGACCACTGCGATCCTGTGTCGAACATGTGTTTGTGGAGAGACGCAAATAACCCAGCAAATGGATCGCCAGGTTTTGTGGTTTTGTGACTCACCACATGTTGCATGTTTTAGCTGCGACGCACACCCTGACACTGTTTCCGGACAGAGCTGCCCCATGGATTGGGCATCAGGCAGACTGGGCCACGGGAGGTCTGGGGCCAGGACACCCCCCACCCCCGTACAGACTCACTGCTGCATCGTGTCTTGTTGCACGCTCCTGAACTGCACTGGGACAGAGCTTTCCCAGGTGATCTCCTGCCCCTCCCTCACCTGTCGGCCGTGGCTCAGTGGGCAACACTCTCACCTCTGAGTCAGAAGGCCGTGTGTTCAAGTCCCACTCCAGAGATATGAGTACATAATATAGGCTGGCATAATCTTTCTGTTGAGAGGTTAAACTGAGGCCCCATTCAACTGAGAGGCTCTCTCAGGTGGACATTAAAGATCCCATGGGATGTGGCCCATCGGCACGGATATGATGGGCTGAATGGCCTCCTTCTGTGCCATCATCATTCTGTTACCTTGTAGAAGAGCAGTGGAGGTTATCCCTGGCGTCTTGGAGCCAATATTTATCCCGCAATCAACATAACAAAAAACAGATTATCTGGGTCATTATCACATCGCTGTTTGTGGGAGCTTGCTGTGCGCAAATTGGCTGCCGCATTTCCCACATTACAACAGTGACTACACTCCAAAAGTACTTCATTGGCTGTAAATCTTTCTTTCTTTACAAAAATAAGATCAAATTCTTGGGACAACATAATCGTTTGTTGGTGGTTCAGACGTTCCCAGTGTATTGAAGAGATGGTTTGAGGTTAGTCTGTCTCCGCGAACGCACTATTGGAACTAAATGTTCCGAGAGTTATGCAGGACAGTGTGTGTGCTGCCGTTAATGAGTCTCCGAGAAAGCAGTGATAATTAAGTGTGGCGGAACTCAGCCTGATAATCAACGACTTGACAAACAGGCTGCTCCCTGCATATCCTTCTCGTTTAAAGAAAGGCTTGCATTTATATAGCGCCTTTCACGACCACCAGACGTCTCCAAAGCCCTTTACAGCCAATGAAGTACTTTTGAAGCGTAGTCACTGTTGTAATGTGGGAAATGCAGCAGCCCATTTGCGCACAGCAAGCTCCCAAAAACAGCAATGTGATAATGAGCAGATAATCTGTTTTAGTGATGTTGGTTGAGGGATAAATATTGGCCCCAGAACACCGGGAAGAACTCCCCTGCTCTTCTTCAAAATAGTGCCATGGGATCTTTTACATCCACCTGAAAGAGCAGACGAGGCCTCAGTTTAACACCTCATCCTAAAGATAGCACCTCCGACAGTGCAGCGCTCCCTCAGTACTGCACTGGGAGTGTCAGCCTAGAATTATGTGCTCAAGTCCCTGGAGTGGGACTTGGACCCACCTTCTGACTCAAAGGCGAGAGTGCTGCCCCACTGAGCCACAGTTTTTTGAAAGCTGGCTGAAGGGCCCAATTGCAACGTGGAAAAAATCGCTGAAGATAACCAGCAGCGTCAAAGGAGCTGGCAACTTAAGAATGGCCCGAACAGGTGAGCACATTCAGTATCAGCTGTGGCTCAGTGGGCAGCACACAAGCCTCAGAGTCAGCAGGTTGTGGGTTCAAATCCCACTCCAGGGACTTAAGCACAAAATTTTAGGCTGACACTCAAGGAATAGGAGCTGGAGTCGGCCATTCGAGTCTGCTCCGCCATTCGACAAGTTAGGACACGGGGGTAGCCGAGTTTTGAACTGTAATGTCTGTATGCCTGGGTTTACCTGCCACCAGGGGGAGTCATTGGGCCACAGACACACACGTTCAGCTCTTGTCTGTAAAGAAAGTCTCCATGTTTAGTCCTCACTTTAAGAGCTAATAAAGTAGAGTCAGGTCACACCTGATTGAGTTCATGGCACTAAGCCTATTGAGTTATTGCATACGCAACATTTGGTGACGAGGCACAATACGAACTTACGCTCACAAAAAAAAAGCACCGTTGGAATCCTGGAGGGAGAAGACCGGGAGGATTTTACAGATGGCCTCGACCAGTACTTCGTGGACAACAAGATGGATGAAGACGCTGACGCAGTTAGACGCAGGGCGGTTTTCCTCACGGTTTGTGGTCCAAATATCTATGGCCTTATAAAGAATGTGCTCTCACCTGCACACCAACAGAAAAGACCTATGAGGAATTCTGTGCTCTGATTCAGGACCATCTCAAATCTAAAGAAGGTATTGTTACCTCGAGATATCGCTTTTACAAGCACGTTCGTTCTGAGGGCCAGGCGTGGCGGAATTTGTTTCAGACCTGAGACGGTTCACTGGGCCGTGTAAGTTTGGAACTGCGTTGGAAGACATGCTGCGCGATGTCTTTGTAATAGGCATAAACTACGAGGTGATCCTGCGGAAGCTGCTGGCTGGGGAGACGCTGGATCTGAGCAGGGCCATCACAATCGCCCAGGCTTGCCTGACCACGGTCGATAGTATAAAGCAGATATCTTCACAGAGTCTGAACTCCACGGGAAGTACTGTGCACCAGATTGTGTCGTCGGTTGGCAGAGCTGCACCTGGCAAGGCCTACCCGACTGTGTTTGCGTAACCTGTAGTTGCTCGAAGTCCGCCATTGGCCATGAATCCGATTTCACTCTGTTGGCGTTGTGGGGGCAATCATCGGCTTCATCAGTGCCGTTTCAGACAGTATACTTGTAGAAGCTGTGCGAAAATGGGGCACCTTCAGCGGATGTGTCCGCAACTCAGCAAGTGTGCCGCGACACACCACGTGGATGATGACCGATCCGGAGCGGATCCGGCAATGCAACCCCAGATACTCGAGGAGGAGGAAGTGTATCGTGTACATTCGTTCCTGACAAAGAGCCAACCGATAATGATTGAAGTAAAATTGAACGGCGTGTCGGTCTCTATGGAATTAGACACGGGTGCGAGTCAGTCAATTATGAGCCAGAGGACTTTCGAAAAGCTGTGGGACACCAAGGCCGTGAAATCCAAGCTGAGTCCAGTAAATGCAAAATTGCATACCTCCACAAAAGAGCTCATACCAGTGATTGGCAGTGCAGCAGTCAAGGTGTCGTACGATGGGGCAGTTCATGATCTATCACTGTGGATCGTTTCAGGCAATGATCCAACGCTGTTCAGTAGGAGTTGGCTCGAAAAAATAAAGTGGAACTGGAACGATATTAAAGCCTTGTCATCGGTGGATGACACTTCGTGTGTTCAAGTGCTGAGCAAGTTCCCCTCGCTGTTTGAACCGGGCATCGGCAACTTCACGGGAGCCAAGGTGCAGACCCACCTGGACTCGGATGCAAGACCTGTCCATCATGAAGCTCGGGCCGTCCCGTACATGATGAGGGAGAAGATCAAAATCGAACTGGACAGACTCCAACGTGAAGGGGTAATTTCATCGGTCGAATTCAACAAATGGGTCAGTCCCATTGTTCCTGTGCTGAAGAGTGATGGCACTGTCAGGATTTGTGGAGACTACAAGGTTACGATCAACCGAGTTTCGAAACAGGATCAGTACCCATTACGCTAGCCGGGGGTAAGTCGTTCACCAAATTGGATCTGACGTCGGCCTATAATGACACAGGAGCTTGTCGAATCGTCGAAGAAACTTACCTGCATCAATACGCATAAAGGGCTGTTCACTTACCACAGGTGTCCTTTCGGAATTCGCTCGGCTGCAGCCATATTTCAGAGAAACATGGAGAGTTTACTGAAGTCCGTCCCTAGAACCATGCTGTTCCAAGACGACATTCTGGTCACAGGTCGTGACACCGCCGAACACCTGCACAACCTGGAAGAGGTTCTACGTCGTCTGGACAAAGTGGGGTTCAAGCTGAAACGTTGAAAGTGCGTCTTTATGGCACTGGAAGTCAAACTCCTGGGAAAGAAGATTGCTGCAGACGGCATCAGGCCTATGGACTCGAAAACAGAGGCCATCAAAAATGCACCCAGACCCCAGAATGTGACGGAGCTGCGTTCATTCCTTGGTCTTCTCAATTACTTCGGTAATTTCTGACCTAAATTGAGCACATTATTAGAGCCACTGCACATGCTGCTCAGAAAAGGCGACAACTGGGTTTGAGGTTTATCTCAAGATAGGGCCTTCGAGAAAACTAGAAATCTGCTTTGTTTTAATAAATTGCTGGTACATTATGACCCGTGCAAGTGTTTAGTATTGGCCAGTGACACTTCATCACATGGGGTTGGTTGCGTGCTCCAACAATCCAATGAGTCGGGCAAACTACAACCTGTTGCGTATGCGTCGAGAAGCATGTCTAAAGCGGGAAGAGCCTACGGCATGGTAGAGAAAGAAGCTTTAGCCTGCGTATATGGGGTTAAAAAGATGCACCAGGATCTGTTTGGGCTTCGTTTCGAGCTTGAAACCGATCACAAGCCGCTCATATCTTTGTTTTCAGAGCATAGAGGTATCAATACCAAAGCGTCGTCCCGCATCCAGAGGCGAGCGCTGACATTATCTGCCTATGATTATGTCATTCGCCATAGACCTGGCACCGAGAATTGTTCCGATGCATTGAGCCGTTTACCATTGCCCACACCGGAGTTGGAAACGCCACAGCCCGCAGACCTACTGTTGGTCATGGATGCCTTTGAGAGTGAAGGGTCGCCTGTCACTGCTCAACAAGTTAGGACCTGGACCAGCCAGGATCCGATCTTATCGGTTGTAAAACGTTGTGTCCTTAGTGGTGATTGGTCGGCCATTCCCAGGGAAGTGTGTGATGAGACCAAACCGTACAACCGTCGCAAAGACAAACTATCCATTCAATCTGATTGGTTGCTATGGGGTAATCGTGTTGTTATGCCCAAGAAAGGCAGGGAGAGATGTGTACGGGATTCACACAGTACCCATCCCAGTATAATGATGATGAAGGCCATTGCCAGGTCTCACGTTTGGTGACCCGACATTGACTCTGATTTGGAGTCATGTGTGCATCAGTGCAACACTTGCATGCAGTTAAGCAATGCACCAGTAGAATCGCCGCTAAGTCTGTGGTCGTGGCCATCCAAACCATGGTCGAGGATCCACATCGACTATGCGGGTCCATTCCTGGGCAAAATGTTTTTGGTGGTGGTGGATGCGTATTCCAAATGGATAGAATGTGTAATCATGTCATCCAGCACATCCACAGCCACCACTGAGAGCCTTCGTGCCATGTTCGCCAGTCATGGTCTGCCCGAGTTTGGAGTTTCAAGGGTTTATGAGACTCAATGGTATCAAACACGTACGATCAGCACCATTCAAACATGGTCCAATGGTCAAGCGGAGCGGGCCATCCAAACCATCAAGCAGAGCCTGAAACGTGTAACTCACGGTTCTTTGCAGACTCGCTTGTCACGCATACTGCTTAGTTACAGGACGAGACCCCACACGCTTACTGGGGCCCCCCCTGCTGAATTGTTGATGAAGAAAGGTCTTAACGATCACGTCGAAAACAGACGTCAACATCAGCAGTGGTATCATGATCGCAATGCCGTGTCACGTGACATCTCTATTAATGATCCTGTGTATGTGCTAAATTATGGTCAAGGCTCCAAGTGGGTCACTGGCACTGCTACGGCCAAGGAGGGTAACAGGGTGCTAACTAATGGGCAAACATGCAGGAGGCACATTGATCAGACGATATTGCGGCACACCGGCGAACCGGAACAGCTTGAAGAAGACGTCATCAATGACCAACCGATTCATATTCAGCCATCAGAAGACCCTGCTGTTGTCAATCAATTGGACATTCAATCCCCGACATGGACACTGCCTCTCCCATTAGATCGGCTACCCAGCCTCAAGTCATGAGTGACTCGGAGAGCTCACCCAGATCTGGAGTTGAACTGAGACGATCAACTAGGGAGCGGAAAGCCCTGGACCATCTCAATTTGTAAATAGGACTGATACCAAGATCTTGGGGGGGGGGAATGATGTAATGTATGTATGCCTGGTTTACGTGCCACCAGGGGGAGTGACCATCGGAGATCATTGGGCCACAGACACACATGTGCAGCCCTTGTATATAAAGAAAGCCTCCATGTTTAATCTTCACTTTGAGAGCTAATAAAGTAGAGTCAGGTCTCACCTGATTGAGTTCACGGTACTAAGCCTATTGAGTTATTGATTACGCAACATGAACCACCTCTAGTTTACGTGGGGTAGAATGTGGGAGGCCGGCCAGGAGTGCGTTGGAATAGTCAAGTCTAGAGGTAACAAAGGGAAGGATGAGGGCTCTTACAGCGGATGAGCTGAGGCAAGGGGTGGAGACGGGCGATGTTACGGAGGTGGAAATAGACGGTCTTAGTTATGCTGCAGATATGTGGTCAGAAGCTCACTTCAGGGTCAAATATGACAGCGAGGTTGCGAGCAGTGTGGTTCAGCCTCAGACAGAAGTTGGGGAGAGGGATGGAGTCAGTGGCTGGGGAACGGAGTTTGTGGCGGGGACCGAAAACAATGGCTTCGGTCTTCCCAATATTCAATTGGAGAAAACGTCTGCTCATCCGGAACTGGATGTCGGACAAGCAGTCTGACAATTTAGGAGATCGTGGAGGGGTGGAGAGGAGTGGGGGTGAGGTTGGGCTGGGTGTCGTCAGCGTACATGTGGAAACTGATGCTGTGTTTACGGATGACTCTCGAGTCAGGCTCTGTGATTTGCCACCCTGAGCATTCAGCACACATCTCTCGCCGTTTGACTGGGGTATTGATCGAGCCCCAAAGCCCACCTGCTGGTGTGTCAGTGACAAGGTACGCAACATAATCACAGACTTGTCATTTCCAACTCTCTGCCTGTCTGACACTCACAGGATCATCTTCCGATAACGCTGCACTGCTGTCTGACAGAGCTGCTATTAACTGCCGCTTGACACACCATCCCTATTTTTTTTCCACCTCTCACATGAATGCACCACGTCCGTAAGCTGCATTAAATATTAATCTGTCAGGCTGGATAATCTAATGTTCCAGCTCGAGCAGCCTGCTGGGAAAACGGACAAATATCACAAGCAAATTATTTTCAGCCCCATTAATTCGATGACCAGGTATTTGCAGGGTCTGTCCAGCAAACGTTTCCAATTAGGCATTGATTTAATCAATATACTAAAGGCAGCTGATTGCCCACAAATCTTCTCGCTTAAAACCCCAACATTGAGCAAGGGAATATAACAGGGCCCAGCTTCTGGGAGAAAGGAAGACGGAAAGAGAGAAAGAAAGAGAGAGAGAGGGAGGGAGAGGGAGGGAGAGAGGGAAGGAAGGAAGGAACGAAGAGAAGGGAAGGGAAGGAAAGGGAAGAGACGAAGGATGACAAAGAAAGAACGAAAGACAGACAGACATTTATAGGAAGGGCTGGACAATGCGTACACTTTCAACAACTTGACCATTTTTACCTTCATGGCACCAACTACAAACCACAAAAAATATATTCTAATGAAAGAAAGACTTCCATTCCTATAGCGCCTTTCATGACCTCAGGACGTCCCAAGGCACAATGTGGGGAAACGCGGCAGCCAATTAGCACACAGCAAGTGCCCACAAACAGCAACGTGCAGCACAGAAACAGGACATTCGGTCAACCAATCCACACCGGTGTGACTGTCCACCGCTTCTTCGGCAGCACCTCCCAAACCCCACACCTCTACCACCTAGAAGGACATGGGCAGCAGGCGCATGGGAACACCACCACCTCCACGTTCCCCTCCCAGTCACACACCATCCTCAGTTGGCCATTCCTTCATCATCGCTGGGTCACAATCCTGGAACTCCCTCCCTAACAGCACTGTGGGAGCACCTTCACCACACGGACTGCAGCGGTTCAAGAAGGCGGCTCACCACCACCTTCTCAAGGGGCAATTAGGGATGGGCAATAAATGCCGGCCTCGCCCACATTGCGGAATGGATAAAAATATAAAATAATAATGACCAGATAATTTGTTATTTTAGTGATGTTGGTTGTGAGATAAATGTTGGCCGGCACCGGGGAGAGCTCCCTGAGAGGGGAGACAGTTTAACATCTCATCTGAAAGACGGCACCTCCAAGAGTGTAGCACTCCCTCAGTACTGCCCCTCCGACAGTGCGGCATTCCCTCAGTACTGCCCCTCTGACAGTGCGGCACTCCCTCAGTACTATCCCACCGACAGTGCGGCACTCCCTCAGTACTGTCCCTCCGACAGTGCGGCACTCCCTCAGTACTGCCCCTCTGACAGTGCGGCACTCCCTCAGTGCTGCCCCTCTGACAGTGCAGCACTCCCTCAGTGCTGTCCCTCCGACAGTGCGGCACTCCCTCAGTACTGTCCCTCTGACAGTGCGGCACTCCCTCAGTACTGCCCCTCCGACAGTGCGGCACTCCCTCAGTACTGCCCCTCCGACAGTGCGGCATTCCCTCAGTACTGCCCCTCCGACAGTGCGGCACTCCCTCAGTACTGTCCCTCTGACAGTGCGGCACTCCCTCAGTACTGTCCCTCTGACAGTGCGGCACTCCCTCAGTACTGCCCCTCTGACAGTGCGGCACTCCCTCAGTACTGTCCCTCTGACAGTGCGGCACTCCCTCAGTACTGCCCCTCTGACAGTGCGGCACTCCCTCAGTACTGCCCCTCTGACAGTGCAGCATTCCCTCAGTACTGCCCCTCCGACAGTGCAGCACTCCCTCAGTACTGCCCCTCTGACAGTGCGGCATTCCCTCAGTACTGCCCCTCCGACAGTGCAGCACTCCCTCAGTACTGCCCCTCCAACAGTGCGGCGCTCCCTCAGTATTGCCCCTCCAACAGTGCGGCGCTCCCTCAGTACTGCCCTCCGACAGTGCGGCACTTCCTCAGTACTGCCCTCCGACAATGCTGCACTGTGAGTGTGAGGCTAGCGGAGCGGACAGGTGGGTGTGGTACAGGTGGGGGGGCAGTCTGAGTGTGGGTAATAGGGGGTGGAGGCAGTGGTGGGCGAGGGAGAGCGTGGAGATAGTGCGGGTACGATGGGCACAAATCCTCACACGGTGATTGCGAATGGGGTGTGCTGCCCCCAGCTCATTGTGCCCATTCATGATGACCCTGCAGCAAAAAATATACATGAAATATATATAAACCACAGGTTCAGCCTCAACTGGAGTATTGTGTCCGATTCTGGGCACCACACTTTAGGAAGGATGTGAAGGCCTTAGAGAGGGCGCAGGGGAGATTTACGAGAATGGTTCCAGGGATGAGGGACTTCAGTGACGTGGATAGACTGGAGAAGCTGGGGTTGTTCTCCTTGGAGCAGAGAAGGTTGAGAGGAGATTTGATCGAGGTGTTCAAAATCATGAGGGGTCTGGACAGAGTCGATCGAGAGAAACTGTTCCCATTGGTGGAAGGGTCGGGAACCAGAGGACACAGATTTAAGGCGATTGGCTGAAGAACCAAAGGTGACATGAGAAAAAACATTTTTACGCAGCGAGTGGTTAGGATCTGGAATGCGCTGCCTGAGAGGGTGGTGGAGGCAGACTCAATCCGGGCTTTCAAAAGGGAGTTGGCTAAGTACCTGAAGGAAAATATTAGCAAGGCTATGGGGAAAGGGCGGGGGAGTGGGACTGGCTGAGGTGCTCTTGCAGAGAGCCGGCAGGGGCTCGATGGGCCGAATGGCCTCCTTCTGGGCTGGAACCATTCTATTCTATATATTCAGTAAAGGTATAAAGAGTTACGGAACCAACGCGGGTAGATGGAGTTAAGATACAAATCAGCCACGATCTAATTGAATGGCAGAGCAGGCTCGAGGGGCCGAATGGTCCTCCTCCTGTTCCTGTGTAACAGGCTCGAGGGGCTGAATGGCCTCCTCCTGTTCCTGTGTAACAGACTCAAGGGGCTGAATGGGCCTCCTCCTGTTCCTGTGTAACAGGCTCGAGGGGCTGAATGGCCTCCTCCTGTTCCTGTGTAACAGGCTCGAGGGGCTGAATGGGCCTCCTCCTGTTCCTGTGTAACAGGCTCGAGGGGCTGAATGGGCCTCCTGTTCCTGTGTTACAGGCTCGAGGGGCTGAATGGGCCTGCTCCTGTTCCTGTGTAACAGATTGGCAAAAATGTAAAGGATACACGGCCGGGCCAGTACTGTGAGCGGCCGGAATGTTTCATTGACAAGAACATTCTGGAAGTGCGTTGTAGGTCAGCCCGCATCTGAAGAAGAAAAGACAGATGAAAGTGTTTGCAGAGAGATCTGTCAAAATATACTCAAGTATTCTCACTCACTGTGATGAAAGGAATTAAATCTGAAGAAAGTATAGACATTGTTAGTATCTTTCTCGGAGATATGACTATCACATTATTTTTTTGGGGAGGAGGAGGGATATATTGGCTTACCTTACCCCAGGCTAGAAAGGATTCACATGAAAGGAAAGAAAGACTTGCATTTCTATAGCGCCTTTCACAACCTCAGGACATCCCAAAGCACTTTACAGCCAATGAAGTACTTTTGGAGTGTAGTCACTGTTGTAAGGTAGGAAATGCGGCAGCCAATTTACGCACAGCAAGCTCCCACACACAGCGATGTGATAATGACCAGATAATCTGTTTTAGTGATGTTGATTGAGGGATAAATATTGGCCCCAGAACACTGGAGAGAACTCCCCTGCTCTTCTTTGAAATAGTGCCATGGGATCTTTTATGTCCACCTGAGAGGGCAGACGGGGCCTTGGTTTAAAGTCTCATCTCCGACAGTGCAGCGCTCCATCAGTACTGCCCCTCCAAATGTGCGGCGCTCTCTCAATACTGCCCCTCCGACAGTGCAGCGCTCCCTCAGTACTGCCCCTCCAAAAGTGCGACGCTCTCTCAATACTGCCCCTCCGACAGTGCAGCGCTCCCTCAATACTGCCCCTCCGACAGTGCAGTGCTCCCTCAGTACTGCCCCTCCGACAGTGCGGCGCTCCCTCAGTACTGCCCCTCCGACAGTGCAGCGCTCCCTCAATACTGCCCCTCCGACAGTGCAGTACTCCCTCAGTACTGCCCCTCCGACAGTGCGGCGCTCCCTCAGTACTGCCCCTCCGACAGTGCAGCACTCCCTCAGTACTGCCCCTCCGACAGTGCAGCACTCCCTCAGCACTGCCCCTCCGACAGTACGGCGCTCCCTCAGTACTGCCCCTCCGACAGTGCGGCGCTCCCTCAGTACTGCCCCTCCGACAGTGCAGCACTCCCTCAGCACTGCCCCTCCGACAGTGCAGCGCTCCCTCAGTACTGCCCCTCCGACAGTGCAGCACTCCCTCAGTACTGCCCCTCCGACAGTGCGGCGCTCCCTCAGTACTGCCCCTCCGACAGTGCAGCACTCCCTCAGCACTGCCCCTCCGACAGTGCAGCGCTCCCTCAGTACTGCCCCTCCGACAGTGCAGCACTCCCTCAGTACTGCCCCTCCGACAGTGCGGCACTCCCTCAGTACTGCCCCTCCGACAGTGCAGCGCTCCCTGGGTACTGAACTGGAGTGCTCAACTCTCTGGAGTGGGGCTTAAACCCACAACATTGTGTCTCGGAGAGCCACAGCTGTCATTCCGGTGCCTACTGTGTACAAGGTCACTTCAAAGGCATTATTCCTGCACAAACACATTTTGATGGTCAGGCTGGTTAAAGATTTCATAGTGCAGACTGCTGGCTGCGATCTCTTCGCCATCAAATTTAAAGTTCGGTACGTAGAAATAGACAGACAATTAATTTTAATTACATGTATTCCCACCATAAAATCCTCTTTTCCTATAACTCAGTTTTAACTTAAGAGGGCATTCAAAGTTAACCTCGTGGCCAACAGGCCCCTCCTGGGAATCTTTGGCAGACAATTGCAGTCGTGAGAGATGGATATTTGATTTTCTGTTTTCCTAGTTAAGGATATGGAAAGTATACTTTATATTTAAGAGTATTAGCCGAGGCATAGAATACAAGAGCAGGGAGGTGATGCTTGAACTGTATAAAACACTGGTTAGGCCACAGCTGGAGTACTGTGTGCAGTTCTGGTCACCACATTACAGGAAAGATGTGATTGCACTAGAGAGGGTACAGAGGAGATTTACGAGGTTGTTGCCTGGACTGGAGAATTTTAGCTTTGAGGAAAGATTGGATAGGCTGGGGTTGTTTTCTTTGGAACAGAGGAGGCTGAGGGGAGACCTGATTGAGGTGTATAAAATTATGAGGGGCCAGATAGAGTGGATAGGAAGGACCTGTTTCCCTTAGCAGAGGGGTCAACAACCAGGGGGCATAGATTTAAAGTAATTGGGGGGAGGTGTAGAAGGGATTTGAGGGGAAATGTCTTCACCCAGAGAGTGGTGGGGGTCTGGAACTCACGGCCTGAAAGGGTGGTAGAGGCAGAAACCCTCACCACATTTGAAAAGTACTTGGATGTGCACCTGAAGTGCCGTAACCTGCAGGGCTACAGACCGAGAGCTGGAAAGTAGGATTAGGCTGGTGCGGACACGATGGGCCGAATGGCCTCCTTCTGTGCTGTAAATTTCTCTGATTTTATGAAATGATCTGTGCAGTGGGGATAGGATCATGGAGAGTATTAGCGATGGATGATGCTATGAGTTATTTTTGTGTTTAGCAGGTGAAGGGCAGCTCTGGGAATGACTGCAATCTGTTATATGGTCTTTCCATTGCTCATCTGTTATTGTTCATAAATCTGTTCAATAGCAAATAGCCACCAGACTCCTTCGAGTAGACTATTACTTCTAACATTTTTCAAAATCCATCGGGGCTTGTGACAGGACCTCCCCAGGGCAGGTACAGCACGGGGTTAGATACAGAGTAAAGCTCCCTCTAACTGTTCCATCAAACACACCCAGGGCAGGTACAGCACGGGGTTAGATACAGAGTAAAGCTCCCTCTAACTGTCCCATCAAACATGTCCAGGGCAGGTACAGCACGGGGTTAGATACAGAGTAAAGCTCCCTCTAACTGTCCCATCAAACACACCCAGGGCAGGTACAGCACGGGGTTAGATACAGAGTAAAGCTCCCTCTACAGTGTCCCATCAAACACTCCCAGGGCAGGTACAGCACGGGGTTAGATACAGAGTAACGCTCCCTCTACACTGTCCCATCAAACACTCCCAGGGCAGGTACAGCACGGGTTAGATACAGAGTAAAGCTCCCTCTACACTGTCCCATCAAACACTCCCAGGGCAGGTACAGCACGGGTTAGATACAGAGTAAAGCTCCCTCTACACTGTCCCGTCAAACACTCCCAGGGCAGGTACAGGGGGTTAGATACAGAGTAAAGCTCCCTCTACACTGTCCCATCAAACACTCCCAGGGCAGGTACAGGGCGTTAGATACAGAGTAAAGCTCCCTCTACACTGTCCCATCAAACACTCCCAGGGCAGGTACAGGAGGTTAGATACAGAGTAAAGCTCCCTCTACACTGTCCCATCAAACACTCCCAGGTCTCTGGTTGATGCTCTGATTGCCATCCTCAATGTTTGCCTTTCTCACTCGACCGTTCTCTCTTTTCTGCTTCTTACTTTCTCGCTCTCGGTAATTCTCACTCTCTTACACTTTGGTGTCTTTCTCTATCCTCCTCTTAATCTGTAGCAGTCTCGTTCTCCATCTTTCACACTGTCTGTCTTTCTCTCTGTCTGTCTCCCGCCTTCATTCTTGCTATCCCTTATTTTCTCTCTGTCTCTACTTCTCACTCAACTTTTCTCTTTCTCCATCTCTCTTTCTCTTTGTCCCTGTTACTCTCTCACAGTCGCTAGCTCTCCGTATCTCACTCTGTACAGAAACATTGAAAAGTTTCGGAGTCGAAATGACTGTCATTCACCTGACTGTCTCGCTATCTCTCTCTCTCTCTGAATCTCTCTGTATATCTCACACACTCTCTGTCCCTCTCACTCCTTACAGTGTAAGGGAAAAGGAGTGCTCAACAAAAATATATTCCAGTGAAAAAGAAGGGCGGCAAGAGAAGGGATAACCAGCCGTGGATAACCAAGGAAATAAAGGAGAGTATCAAATTAAAAACCAATGCGTATAAGGTGGCCAAGGTTAGTGGGAAACTAGAAGATTGGGAAAATTTTAAACGACAGCAAAGAATGACTAAGAAAGCAATAAAGAAAGGAAAGATAGATTACGAAAGTAAACTTACGCAAAACATAAAAACAGATAGTAAAAGCTTTTACCGATATATAAAACGGAAGAGAGTGACTAAAGTAAAAAATGTTGGTCCCTTAGAAGATGAGAAGGGGGATTTAATAATGGGAAATGTGGAAATGGCTGAGACCTTAAACAATTATTTTGCTTCGGTCTTCACAGTGGAAGACACAAAAACCATGCCAAAAATTGCTGGTTATGGGAATGTCTGA
Source organism: Pristiophorus japonicus (assembly GCF_044704955.1). Classification (NCBI taxonomy): domain Eukaryota; kingdom Metazoa; phylum Chordata; class Chondrichthyes; family Pristiophoridae; genus Pristiophorus; species Pristiophorus japonicus. The sequence continues at coordinate 126,531,218 of NC_091993.1, forward strand.
AGGGAGGACCTTGAGACAATCACTATCACTAGGGGGGTAGTGCTGGACAGGCTAATGGATCTCAAGGTAGACAAGTCCCCTGTTCCTGATGAAATGCATCCCAGGGTATTAAAAGAGATGGCGGAAGTTATAGCAGATGCATTCGTTATAATCTACCAAAATTCTCTGGACTCTGGGGAGGTACCAGCGGATTGGAAAGCAGCTAATGTAACGCCTCTGTTTAAAAAAGGGGGCAGACAAAAGGCAGGTAACTATAGGCTGGTTAGTTTAACATCTGTAGTGGGGAAAATGCTTGAAGCTATCATTAAGGAAGAAATAGCGGGACATCTAGATAGGAATAGCACAATCAAGCAGACGCAACATGGATTCATGAAGGGGAAATCATGTTTAACTAATTTACTGGAATTCTTTGAGGATATAACGAGCATGGTGGATAGAGGTGTACCGATGGATGTGGTGTATTTAGATTTCCAAAAGGCATTCGATAAGGTGCCACACAAAAGGTTACTGCAGAAGATAAAGGTACGCGGAGTCAGAGGAAATGTATTAGCATGGATCGAGAATTGGCTGGCTAACAGAAAGCAGAGAGTCGGGATAAATGGGTCCTTTTTGGGTTGGAAATTGGTGGTTAGTGGTGTGCCACAGGGATCGGTGCTGGGACCACAACTGTTTACAATATACATAGATGACCCGGAAGAGGGGACAGAGTGTAGTGTAACAAAATTTGCAGATGACACAAAGATTAGTGGGAAAGCGGGTTGTGTAGAGGACACAGAGAGGCTGCAAAGAGATTTAGATAGGTTAAGCGAATGGGCTAAGATTTGGCAGATGGAATACAATGTCGGAAAATGTGAGGTTATCCACCTTGGGAAAAAAAACAGTAAAAGGGAATATTATTTGAATGGGGAGAAATTACAACATGCTGAGGTGCAGAGGGACCTGGGGGTCCTTGTGCATGAATTCCAAAAAGTTAGTTTGCAGGTGCAGCAGGTAATCAGGAAGGCGAATGGAATGTTGGCCTTCATTGCGAGAGGGATGGAGTACAAAAGCAGGGAGGTCCTGCTGCAACTGTACAGGGTATTGGTGAGGCCGCACCTGGAGTACTGCGTGCAGTTTTGGTCACCTTACTTAAGGAAGGATATACTAGCTTTGGAGGGGGTACAGAGACGATTCACTAGGCTGATTCCGGAGATGAGGGGGTTACCTTATGATGATAGATTGAGTAGACTGGGTCTTTACTCGTTGGAGTTCAGAAGGATGAGGGGTGATCTTACAGAAACATTTAAAATAATGAAAGGGATAGACAAGATAGAGGCAGAGAGATTGTTTCCACTGGTCGGGGAGACTAGAACTAGGGGGCACAGCCTCAAAATATGGGGGAGCCAATTTAAAACCGAGTTGAGAAGGAATTTCTTCTCCCAGAGGGTTGTGAATCTGTGGAATTCTCTGCCCAAGGAAGCAGTTGAGGCTAGCTCATTGAATGTATTCAAATCACAGATAGATCGATTTTTAACCAATAAGGGAATTAAGGGTTACGGGGAGCGGGCGGGTAAGTGGAGCTGAGTCCACGGCCAGATCAGTCATGATCTTAATGAATGGCGGAGCAGGCTCGAGGGGCTAGATGGCCTACTCCTGTTCCTAATTCTTATGTTCTTATGTTTATGTAAGATGTGGCTCAGTGGGCAGCACCTTGCCTTTGAGTCCCACTCCAGGGACTTGAGCACAAAAATCTAGGCTGACACTCCCAGTGCAGTGTTGAGGGAATGCCACACTTTTGGAGATGCCGTCTTTCAGATAAGATGTTAAACCAAAGCACTATTTTAAAAAAAGAGCAGGGAGTTATCCCCGGTGTCCTAGGGCCAATATTTATCCCATAATCAACATCACAAAAACAGATTATCTGGTCATTATCACATTGCCTCTCTGCTCCATGAGTGGTTTCTGTCCACCCTGAGCTCGCCTTAGGACACCTGTGTTACAGTGGGAGCTTGCTGTGCGAAAATTGGCTGTAGCGTTTCCCACATTACAAGTGACTACACTCCACAAAATATTTCATTGGCTGTAAAGTGCTTTGAGACATCCTGAGGTGGTGAAAGGCGCTATATAAATGCAAACGTTCTCTGTGTGAGTCTCTCTTTCTGCTATTTCTCTCTCTCTCTCTCTACTCTGAGAAATGATTTTTAGAATTCACTAATCGTCGTAATATCTGCACGAAATCTGCCTGCCTCTCAGCCCGACCCATCACATGGAGCGACACAGAGGCAGCTGTGCCTGAGGTCCATCGCTGGGGACTGGTGCTTGTGATGTCTGTGAGCAGGGAGCTGACTGAGTCTGTGAGCAAGGAGCTGACTGAGTCTGTGAGCAGGGAGCTGAGTCTGTGAGCAAGGACACTGACTGAGTCTGTGAGCAGGGAGCTGACTGAGTCTGTGAGCAGGGAGCTGAGTCTGTGAGCAAGGACACTGACTGAGTCTGTGAGCAGGGAGCTGACTGAGTCTGTGAGCAGGGAGGTGACTGGGTCTGTGAGCAGGGAGCTGAGTCTGTGAGCAGGGAGCTGAGTCTGTGAGCAGGGAACTGAGTCTGTGAGCAGGGAGCTGACTGAGTCTGTGAGCAGGGAGCTGAGTCTGTGAGCAGGGAGCTGACTGAGTCTGTGAGCAGGGAGCTGAGTCTGTGAGCAGGGAGCTGACTGAGTCTGTGAGCAGGGAGCTGAGTCTGTGAGCAGGGAGCTTGTGTTTCTTTCCCCCAGTCTAGTCGTCTGGCACCTCACTGCACCTTTTAAAAAAAAATCGATAAACATTCTTCATGCTTTGGCAGAATGCTGCTCAGCTTATGACAGGCTGCCACGTCTCTGGTTACCTCTAATCGTCCCTTAACTATCGCACTGTGCTGTGATTGCTTCAACCCTTGCTCCAGCTCATCTTCCCAATAGTGTCATGCCCGGCCTGTAATGAGTTTGAGGTTAGATTGGCCTTGGTTGATGTGCAACGTGAGCCATTTGTTGCTACAGCATTAGCAATAGTCAGCATCAGAGCACTACCTGGAGACAAGCCAGCACACTAGTTGATAAATAAAGCATGGGCTGTTAGAGCAGCACTCCTTTTAAAGGCCAAAGGCATCTTTATCTTTTAGTTCATCTGACGGCGAACATTTATTGGAATAGAATCAGACCGCAGTCCCTCTCTACAATCGCGGGAACGATTTCCAGCGAGTCCCTGTGAGGGAAACATCCTTCAGGCTGATTGCGTGAGTCAGGTCCCTGGACTTGGTATTCAGAATCGTAGTGGCCCGTGAATTATTTATACAGCTGCACATTTTCTCATCTTTGGGGACTGCTCCTGGGTTTATTGGCCTTTCTCTGTTTGCACACACGTGTATTAAATATGGACTGGGGGGGGAATGAAATAACATAAACTCCAGATCTCTCTAACCATTCACTCTGTGACAGTCTCTGGTGGGATTGGACAGATGTGACCTAACCATAGAATCTCCTGAGAAAGAAAGAAAGACTTGCATTTCTATAGCGCCTTTCACGACCACTGGACGTCTCCAAGCGCTTTACAGCCAATGAAGTACTTTTGGAGTGTAGTCACTGTTGTAATGTGGGAAACACAGCAGCCAATCTGCACACAGCAAGCTCCCACAAACAGCAATGTGATAATGACCAGATAATCTGATTCAGTGATGTTGGTTGTGGGATAAATATTGGCCCCAGGACACCAGGGATAACTCCCCTGCTCTTCTTCTAAATAGTGCCGTGGGATCGTTTACATCCACCTGAAAGAGCAGACGGGGCCTCGGTTTAACGTCTCAACTGAAAGACGGCACCTCCGACAGTGCAGCCCTCCCTCAGTACTGCCCTCCCTCAGTACTGCCCCTCCGACAGTGCGGCCCTCCCTCAGTACTGCCCCTCCGACAGTGTGGCCCTCCCTCAGTACTGCCCCTCCGACAGTGCGGCCCTCCCTCAGTACTGCCCCTCCGACAGTGCAGCACTCCCTCAGTACTGCCCCTCCGACAATGCGGCGCTCCCTCAGTACTGCCCCTCCGACAGTGCGGCGCTCCCTCAGTACTGCCCCTCCGACAGTGTAACACTCCTTCAGTACTGCCCCTCCGACAGTGCGGCGCTCCCTCAGTACTGCCCCTCCGACAGTGCGGCACTCCCTCAGTACTGCCCCTCTGACAGTGCGGCGCTCCCTCAGTACTGCCCCTCCGACAGTGCGGCACTCCCTCAGTACTGCGCTGGGAGGGTCAGCCTGGATTTTTGGACTGGAATCTTTTTAAGCAGTCACCATTCAAATGTCTTTATATCTGCATCTTCTCCCCTTTCTCTCCTGAAGGTGCAGACTGTTGTTTGGAGAACAGTTCCACCAGTATCAGACACTCCCAATGTACTGTTTTTTATTCATTCCTGGGATGTGGGCGTCGCTGGCAAGGCCGACATTTATTGCCCGTCCCTAATTGCCCCTTGAGAAGGTGGCGGTGAGCTGCCTTCTTGAACCGCTGCAGTCCGTGTGGTGAAGGTGCTCCCACAGTGCTGTTAGGGAGGGAGTTCCAGGATTGTGACCCAGCGACGATGAAGGAACGGCCAATATATTTCCCAGTCAGGATAGTGTGTGACTGGGAGGGGAACGTGGAGGTGGTGGTGTTCCCATGCGCCTGCTGCCCCCAAGCAGTCAGGGGGTGAAATTAGTCTTTGCCGAAAGCGCGAATCATGCTGTAGGGAGTGGGTGCCCTGGTTTTAAACCGTGCCCGCATCACCAATGGAAGGGAAGACCAGCGGCAGTGTGAAGCGAGCTGTAATTCACGCTTTCAACAAAGACCAATTTCGCCACCTGAGTGTCAACAGGGTGTTCAGACACTGAAGGCGTGTCGCTGACAATCACAAACCTCCCAGGCGTTTTATATAAAACCCTCCAACATCCTCCAGGCTTCCCTCCATTGGCGGATGGGATTTTTGCCAATCTTCTCTGGCTGCCGACCGGGAGACGAGGGACTTACTCCTGCTCCAGTTCTCATGCGTCTCTTTCATACAGTTCACTATCAGTGATAATTATATTTATCTCTCAACCAACAGCACTAAAAAACAGATTATCTGGTCATTATCACATTGCTGTGTGTGGGAGCTTGCTGTGCGCAAATTAGCTGCTGCGTTTCCCACATTACAACAGTGACTACACTCCAAAAAGTACTTCATTGGCTGTAAAGTGCTTTGGGACTTCCTTCCCTCCCTCTCTCCGAGTCCCGTCCCAGCCCTGATGCAGGTCCCGCTGGTGCCTGTGACCAGAAGCTGATGACTGGCTGGTGGAGCATTTCCGGAAGTTGGGTTTTTTAAACTTCCAAATCTCGGCTTTTGCAGTTTGACATTTTCGGTGTATGGAGCCCGATTTAGAATTCAATCTCACGCCTCTCATTGGTCGTCCTAGCGGGGATTGATTTTACATTGATCATTGTGTGTTTATGTGTTGTGCAAATATTGAATTGGAAACTGATTGATAGATTTGTGCAGCATCTGCATGCATTCAGTTACCTTTCAAATAATTAATAGAAAATTTTAATTGCAAAAGAAATGAAATATTAATGCGCACACCTGAATTGCGAGCAGCTTCACCAGCTCTCAGAGATACCACTCAGCTTTCCTGCTTTGACATTCAGGGAATAAGTGCAGAGAGTTAAGCCTCAGAATCTCTGTGGCCATCCCAGAAGATGCTGCCTGCTTTCAGCCCTTGCTTCATTACATTAGCAGTGGCATGAACACCAACTTGCATTTATACGGTACGTGGAGGAAACGGTCGCAAGGCACTCCCCCTGCGACGTTGGGAGGCCAGAACATAAAAACATAAGAATTAGGAGCAGGAGTCGGCCATTCGGCCCCTCGAGTCTGCTCCGCCATTCAATAAGATCACGGCTGATCTTCAACCTCAACTCCACTTTCCCGCCCGATCCCCATACAAAGAAAGGAGAAAGACTTGCATTCCTATAGCGCCTTTCATGACCAGTGAAGTGCTTTTGGAGTGTAGTCACTGTTGTAATGTGGGAAACATGGCAGCCAATTTGTGCACAGCAAGCTCCCACACACAGCAATGTGATTATAGGTTGTTTGAGGGATAAATATTGACCCCAGGACACCAGGGATAACTCCCCTGCTCTTCTTCAAAATAGTGCCATGGGATCTTTTACATCCACCTGACAGCAGACGGGGCCTCGGTTTAACGTCTGATCAGAAAGACGGCACCTCCAACAGTCCGGCACTCCCTCAGTACTGCCACTCTGACAGTGCGGCACTCCCTCAGTACTGTCCCTCCAACAGTGCGGCACTCCCTCAGTACTGCCCCTCCAACAGTGTAGCACTCCCTCAGTACTGCCCCTCCAACAGTGCGGCACTCCCTCAGTACTGCCCCTCCGACAGTTCAGCCCTCCCTCAGTACTGCCCCTCCGACAGTGCGGCACTCCCTCAACACTGCCCCTCCGACCTCCGACAGTGCGGCACTCCCTCAGCACTGCCCCTCCGACCTCTGACAGTGCGGCACTCCCTCAGTACTGCCTCTCCGACAGTGCGGCACTCCCTCAGCACTGCCCCTCCGACCTCTGACAGTGCGGCACTCCCTCAGCACTGCCTCTCCGACAGTGCGGCGCTCCCTCAGCACTGCACTGGGAGAATCAGCCTAGATTTCTGAGCTCAAGTCCCTGGAGTGGGCCTCGAACCCACGACCTTCTGACTCCGAGGCGAGGGTGCTGCCCACTGAGCCAGGGCCGACACTCATTTCCCTCGATTCCCCCAGATGACAAAAATTAAAAATTGTGACCACTGGAAGACCCAGTTTTTGAGTTGAATGACGTTTACTTGTACAATTATTGCTCGCTTTCTTTCCCCTGGTAGGTGACACAGACTTCAATCGGACAGCGATGTCAAAGCCATTTCTGAAATCACCACAATGGGGACCCCTCACTGTTTCTGGTGACTGAGAATAGGAACCCCTCACTCTATCAGTCAGTGACAAGAACATAAGAGCAAAGGAAATAGGAGCAGGAGTTGGCCATTCGGCCCCTCGAGCCTGCTCTGCCATTCAGTGAGATCATGGCTGATCTTCGACCTCAACTCCACTTTCCCACCTGATCCCCATATCCCTTGATTCCCCGAGAGTCTATCTGTCTACCTACCCAGCTACCAACCTGAGTGCCTACCTACCTAACTACCTACCTACCTCATGGTGTCCCTAGTAACTCATAGCCACAAAATAATTAAATGCCCATTATTCACGGATCACTGTTACATTGGGAGTTAGCACAGGGAAATCACCTTTATTGGCTTGCCATTTGACTAGTTAAGGCCGGGGTTGCTCTGAATGGCCCGTTGGTACTGAGTACTGAGTACTTACCTGCTCAATGTTCGACACATTGCAGGTTTACTGCCCGAGTCTCGGTGTGATGGACCCACCCATTGAAGACCAGGAGGTCAATGATTCTCTTGGTCAATGACACGCGCTCTCTGCTCAACCCCAGGGTCTCATTACATTTCATAGAAACATAGAAACATAGACAATAGGTGCAGGAGTAGGCCATTCGGCCCTTCTAGCCTGCACCGCCATTCAATGAGTTCATGGCTGAACATGCAACTTCAGTACCCCATTCCTGCTTTCTCGCCATACCCCTTGATTCCCCTAGTAGTAAGGACTACATCTAACTACCTTTTTGAATATATTTAGTGAATTGGCCTCAACAACTTTCTGTGGTAGAGAATTCCACAGGTTCACCACTCTCTGGGTGAAGAAATTCCTCCTCATCTCGGTCCTAAATGGCTTCCCCCTTATCCTTAGACTGTGTCCCCTGGTTCTGGACTTCCCCAACATTGGGAACATTCTTCCTGCATCTAACCTGTCTAACCCCGTCAGAATTTTAAACGTTTCTATGAGGTCCCCTCTCATTCTTCTGAACTCCAGTCAATACAAGCCCAGTTGATCCAGTCTTTCTTGATAGGTCAGTCCCGCCATCCTGGGAATCAGTCTGGTGAGCCTTCGCTGCACTCCCTCAATAGCAAGAATGTCCTTCCTCAGGTTAGGAGACCAAAACTGTACACAATACTCCAGGTGTGGCCTCGCTAAGGCCCTGTACAATTGTAGCAACACCTCCCTGCCCCTGTACTCAAATCCCCTCGCTATGAAGGCCAACATGCCATTTGCTTTCATAGACTCACACAGCACAGGAGGAGGCCATTCGGCCCATCGAGCCTGTGCCGGCTCTGTGACAGTGCAATACAATTAGTCCCACACCCCCCTGCTCTTTCCCCACAGCCCTGTGAATGTTACCCCGTCAACTATTTAACCAATTCCCTTTTGAAAGTTACTGTTGAATCTGCTCCCACCGCCCTTTCAGGCAGCGCGTTCCCGATCACAACAACTCGCTGTGTGAAGAAATTCTCCTCGTCTCCCCTGGTTCATTTGCCGATTATCTTCAATCTGTGTCCCTCTGGTTACCGACCCCCCTGCCCCTGGAAGCAGCTTCTCCCGATCTACTCTCTTGAAGTCCCTCAGGATTTGGTGATTTGGAATTTTTGAATATTCTGGTGAGATGCCAAGCTGCTCAGCTCAATATTCACACCAGCTCCAGGGAGGAAATGGCAACTGTGGTGGAAGCAGTCCCAGATATCGGACACTTCGCCACCAAGAAGGGAACATCAAAAACTAAGAATTAGGAGCAGGAGTCGGCCATTCGGCCCCTCTAATCTGCTCCGCCATTGGTGAGATCATGGCTGATCTTTTACCTCAACTCCACTTTCCTGCACTACACCCATATCCCTTCATTCCCTTAATATCCAAAAATCTATCGATCTCTGCCTTGAATATACTCAAAGACTGAGCCTCCACAGCCCTCTGGGGCAGAGAATTCCAAAGATTCACCACCCTCTGGCTGAAGAAGTTTCTCCTCATCTCAGTCCTAAATGACCGACCCCTTATCCTGAGACTGTGACCCCTGGTTCTAGACTCCCCAGCCCGGGGGAAACATCCTCCCTGCATCTACCCTGTCAAGCCCTGTAAGAATTTAGTATGTTTCAATGTGATCACCTCTCATTCTTCTAAACTATAGAGAATATAGGCCCAGTCTGCTCAATCTCTCCTCATAAGACAATCCCCCCATCCCAGGAATCAGTCTGGCGAACATTTGTTGCACTCCCTCTATGGCAAGTATATCCTTCCTTAGGTAAGGAGATCGATACTGTACACAATACTCCAGGTGTGGTCTCACCAGGGCCCGATATAATTACAGCAAGATGTCTTTACTCTTATACTCAAATCCTCTGGTACTAAAGGAAATTCCGAGATGGTGAGAGAGAGAAACAGAGAAAGAAAAGGCAGAAAGAGAGAACGAAAGGGAGAATGAAAGAAAGAAAGAAAGAAAGAAAGAAAGAAAGAAAGAAAGAAAGAAAGAAAGAAAGAAAGAAAGAAAGAAAGCAAGAAAGAAAGGACTTGCATTTCTATAGCGCCTTTCACAACCTTAGGACATTCTAAAGCGCTTTACAGCCAATGAAGTATTTTTGAGGTCAGGCAAATAAAAAAAACTACCAATGGATCTGTTTTAGTGATGTTGATTGAGGGATAAATATTGTCCAGGACACTGGGGAGAACTGCCCTGCTCTTCTTTAAAATAGTGCCCTGGGATCTTTTACATCCACCTGAGAGAGCAGTTTAACATCTCATCCGAAAGACTGCCCCTCCGACAGTGCAGCACTCCCTCAGTACTGCCCCTCCGACAGTGCAGCACTCCCTCAGTACTGCCCCTCCGACAGTGCAGCATTCCCTCAGTACTGCCCCTCCAACAGTGCAGCGCTCCCCCAGTACTGCCCCTCCAACAGTGCGGCACTCCCTCAGTACTGCCCCTCCAATAGTGCGGCACTCCCTCAGTACTGCCCCTCCGACAGTGCGGCGCTGAGATCTCAGTCCAGATTCTGTGCCCAGGTCTCTAGAGTGGGACTTGAACCAATCATCATCCAACAATCTACTGACTCAGAGGTGAGAGTGCTGCCCACTGAGTACACTAACACCTATAAAAGAAACAGAGAGAGAACAACAAAGAGAGAAATACTGAGACAGGGAGAGAAGGAGAGAGAGACAGGGCGAGATACAAAGAGATATACCGATGAAGAAAAACAGAGGGACAGAGATACAGGAAGCAAAAGAGAAACAGAAAAAGAGATAGAAAGATAGAGAGATACAGAGATATTCAGAGTGAGAGAGAGAGAGAGTGACAGAGATTCAGAGACAGAAAGGTAGAGAGAGACAGAGACAGAACGAGAGACAGAACGAGAGACAGAGAGAGAGAGACAGAGAGACAGAACGAGAGACAGAGAGAGAGAGAGACAGAGCGAGAGAGAGAGGCTTACTGCAGAGCGCAATTAAAGTATTTAAAATGTTCACTGTGCTTTTAGTAATCTCTATTTAAACAAACCTAAATATAACCCAAGTTAATTATTGTATTTTAAATTAAATTATCCTCACACCTGTTCCACAAATAGAATTTACATTATGAAGGAAAGTTTAATCTGCGATTTGCCCCTGGTGATTGAAGAGCTGGACCCTAGCCGTGGTGAGTTGCACTGCTCACACCGTGCGGCAGGACCTTGAGGTCATTGGTGTAATTAAGCTGCAGTCACGAGAAGCCTATGCTGCCATGTGACTTATGTGAAAAAATAGATCAGTTTAATATTTTTCAATTGTTTTCTGCGCTCATGGAATATTATATTTCCTCTCATTCCCGCTGGCTGAGGTAATGAAGCCTCCGCAATCAGCCTCACACCGCACGTTTCTGACTGAAGCTTCGGTCAAAGAGGTAGGTCTTAAAGTTAGAAAGAAAGACTTGAATTTATATAGCGCCCTTCAGGACCATCGGACGTCTCAAAGCGCTTAACAGCCAATGAAGTACTTTTGGAGTGTAGTCACTGTTGTAATGTGGGAAGCATGGCAGCCAACTTGCGCACAGCAAGCTCCCACACACAGCAATGTGATAATGACCAGATAATCTATTTTTTTGTAATGTTGATAGAGGGCAAAATATTGGCCCCAAGACAGCGGGGATAACTCCCCTGGTCTTCATCAAAATAGTGCCGTGGGATCTTTTACGTCTGACTGAGAGAGCAGACGGGGCCTCGGTTTAACGTTTCATCCAAAAAACAGCACCTCTGGCAGTGCAGCACTCCCTCAGTACTGCCCCTCCGACAGTGCAGCGCTCCCTCAGTACTATCCCTCTGACAGTGCGGCGCTCCCTCAGCACTGCCCCTCTGACAGTGCAGCGCTCCCTCAGTACTGCCCCTCCGACAGTGCGGCGCTCCCTCAGTACTGCCCCTCCGACAGTGCAGCACTCCCTCAGTGCTGCCCCTCCGACAGTGCAGCGCTCCCTCAGTACTGCCCCTCTGACAGTGCAGCGCTCCCTCAGTATTGCCCCTCCGACAGTGCAGCACTCCCTCAGTACTGCCCCTTTGACAGTGCAGCGCTCCTGCAGCACTGCCCCTCCGACAGTGCAGCGCTCCCTCAGTACTGCCCCTCCGACAGTGCAGCACTCCCTCAGCACTGCCCCTCCGACAGTGCCGCAATCCCTCAGTACTGCCCCTTTGACAGTGCAGCGCTCCTACAGCACTGCCCCTCCGACAGTGTAGCATTCCCTCAGCACTGCCCCTCCGACAGTGCGGCACTCCCTCAGCACTGCCCCTCCGACAGTGCAGCACTCCCTCAGCACTGCCCCTCCGACAGTGCAGCATTCCCTCAGCACTGCCCCTCCGACAGTGCGGCACTCCCTCAGCACTGCCCCTCCGACAGTACAGCACTCCCTCAGCACTGCCCCTCCGACAGTGCAGCACTCCCTCAGTACTGCCCCTCCGACAGTGCAGCATTCCCTCAGCACTGCCCCTCCGACAGTGCGGCACTCCCTCAGCACTGCCCCTCCGACAGTGCAGCACTCCCTCAGTACTGCCCCTCTGACAGTGCAGCGCTCCCTCAGTACTGCCCCTCCGACAGTGCGGCGCTCCCTCAGTACTGCCCCTCCGACAGTGCGGCGCTCCCTCAGTACTGCCCCTCCGACAGTGCGGCGCTCCCTCAGCACTGCCCCTCCGACAGTACAGCACTCCCTCAGTACTGCCCCTCCGACAGTGCAGCACTCCCTCAGTGCTGCCCCTCCGACAGTGCAGCGCTCCCTCAGTACTGCCCCTCTGACAGTGCAGCGCTCCCTCAGTATTGCCCCTCCGACAGTGCAGCACTCCCTCAGTACTGCCCCTTTGACAGTGCAGCGCTCCTGCAGCACTGCCCCTCCGACAGTGCAGCGCTCCCTCAGTACTGCCCCTCCGACAGTGCAGCACTCCCTCAGCACTGCCCCTCCGACAGTGCCGCAATCCCTCAGTACTGCCCCTTTGACAGTACAGCGCTCCTACAGCACTGCCCTTCCGACAGTGTAGTGCTCCCTCAGCACTGCCCCTCCGACAGTGCAGCATTCCCTCAGCACTGCCCCTCCGACAGTGCGGCACTCCCTCAGCACTGCCCCTCCGACAGTGCAGCACTCCCTCAGCACTGCCCCTCCGACAGTGCAGCATTCCCTCAGCACTGCCCCTCCGACAGTGCGGCACTCCCTCAGCACTGCCCCTCCGACAGTGCAGCACTCCCTCAGTACTGCCCCTCTGACAGTGCAGCGCTCCCTCAGTACTGCCCCTCCGACAGTGCGGCGCTCCCTCAGTACTGCCCCTCCGACAGTGCGGCGCTCCCTCAGTACTGCCCCTCCGACAGTGCGGCGCTCCCTCAGCACTGCCCCTCCGACAGTACAGCACTCCCTCAGTACTGCCCCTCCGACAGTGCAGCACTCCCTCAGTGCTGCCCCTCCGACAGTGCAGCGCTCCCTCAGTACTGCCCCTCTGACAGTGCAGCGCTCCCTCAGTATTGCCCCTCCGACAGTGCAGCACTCCCTCAGTACTGCCCCTTTGACAGTGCAGCGCTCCTGCAGCACTGCCCCTCCGACAGTGCAGCGCTCCCTCAGTACTGCCCCTCCGACAGTGCAGCACTCCCTCAGCACTGCCCCTCCGACAGTGCCGCAATCCCTCAGTACTGCCCCTTTGACAGTACAGCGCTCCTACAGCACTGCCCTTCCGACAGTGTAGTGCTCCCTCAGCACTGCCCCTCCGACAGTGCAGCATTCCCTCAGCACTGCCCCTCCGACAGTGCGGCACTCCCTCAGCACTGCCCCTCCGACAGTGCAGCACTCCCTCAGCACTGCCCCTCCGACAGTGCAGCACTCCCTCAGCACTGCCCCTCCGACAGTGTGGCACTCCCTCAGTACTGCCCCTCCGACAGTGCAGCACTCCCTCAGCACTGCACTGGGAGTGTTAGTCTAGATTTTTGTGCTCAAGTTCCTGAAGTGGGACTCAAACCCACGACCTTCTGACTCAGAGCCGAGGGTGCTACCCACTGAGCCTCGGCTGATGGCTTAAGGATTGTCTTAAATGAGGAGAGAGAAGCGGAGAGGTTAAGGGAGAGAATTCCAGAGCTTGGGGCCCAGGCAGATGAAGGCATGGCCAGCGATGGTGGAGCGATTAAAATCGGGATGTGCAACAGGCCAGAATTGGAGGAGCGCGGAGATCGCGGATTAACGTTGAGCTTTTTTACACAGTTGTTCCATGGTCTCTACGAGTTTTGCGTCGAAGTTAGGCAGGTCGGCTGGAGAATCTTCCCGTGCATCAATGATATTCTCGATCCAATCTTCTCTCCTGAATACACTGAGACCAACATTGGGCAGCACCGGTGCCCAGAGGCAGGCTGGAGACTCGCTGTTGGGCTCAGTACCCAGAGTGCTTGATGTACCATTGCGACAGGCGTGTAATCCTGCCGAGAGCTGGCCCTAACTGTGCTCAGGGATCTCGGCCAGAACACACAGCAAATACCGTCCTGTGTCACCGGCAAAAGAAGCAGAGGCAAAATGAGGAGCATTGTTCTTTAAGCAACGAGTTGTTGTGATCGGGAACGCGCTGCCTGAAAGGGCGGTGGGAGCAGATTGAATAGTGACTTTCAAACCGGGAATTGGATAAATACTGGAAGGGGAAACATTTTCAGGGCTGTGGGGAAAGATCAGGAGGTGTGGGACTAATCTTTCACAGGCATGCTGGGCCGAATTTCTGTGCTATGTGATTATCATAGAATCATAGCATCATAGATATTTACAGCATGGAAGGAGGCCATTTCGGCCCATCGTGAAGAAATTTCCCCTCAATACCCCCTCTAAACATCCCCCCAATTACTTTAAATCTATGCCCCCTGGTTGTTGACCCCTCTGCTAAGGGAGATAGATCCTTCCTATCCACTCTATCCAGGCCCCTCATAATTTTATACACCTCAATCAGGTCTCCCCTCAGCCTCCTCTGTTCCCAAGAAAACAGACCCAGCATAAGAACATAAGAAATAGGAGCAGGAGTCGGCCATTCGGCCCCTCGAGCCTGCTCCGCCATTTAATAAGATCATGGCTGATCCAATCATGGACTCAGCTCCACTTCCCCGCCCACTCCCTTTACTCCCTTATCGCTCAAAAATCTGTCTATCTCCGCCTTAAATATATTCAATGACCCAGCCTCCACAGCTCTCTGGGGCAGAGAATTCCACAGATTTACAGCCCTCCGAGAGAAGGAATTCCTCCTCATCTCAGTTTTAAATGGGCGGGCCCTTATTCTGAGACTATGGGCTAGATTTTCCACTTAAATCGTTCCCGCCCGATCCTTGGCGGTGTTCCGGCCGTTGCATCTTTTCCAGCCACTGGAACGCCGCCGGTGCACGCTCCCACGGTTTATGGGTGCTCCGTGTCGGCGAAGCGGTGCAGGAGCGATGTGCGGCGAAGGAGGCACCCAAGTTGTGGGTACGGCACCCACGGGAGGCCAGAGACTGCTGGCCTGAGGTCGCTGTATGGGGGGGGGGAGAGGTCGCTGTGGGTGGGGGGGGGGAGAGGTCGCTGTGGGTGGGGGGGGAGAGGTCGCTGTGGTGGGGAGGAGAGGTCGCTGTGGGTGGGGGGGGAGAGGTCGCTGTGGGTGGGGGGGGAGGTCGCTGTGGGTGGGGGGGAGAGGTCGCTGTGGGGGGGGGGGGAGAGGTCGCTGTGGGTGGGGGGGGAGAGGTCGCTGTGGGTGGGGGGTGGGGAGAGATCGCTGTGGGTGGGGGGGGGAGGTCGGTGTGGGTGGGGGGGGGGGAGGTCGGTGTGGGTGGGGGGGGAGAGGTCGCTGTGGGGGGGGGAGAGGTCGCTGTGGGTGGGGGGGGAGAGGTCGCTGTGGGTGGGGGGGGAGAGGTCGCTGTGGGGGGGGGAGAGGTCGCTGTGGGGGGGGGAGAGGTCGCTGTGGGTGGGGGTGGAGAGGTCGCTGAGGGGGGGTGGGGGGGAGGTCGCTGTGGTGGGGGGGAGAGGTCGCTGTGGGTGGGGGGGAGAGGTCACTGTGGGTGGCAGGGAATGAGATCACTGTAGGGGGTGAGACAGACTGGGAGGTGAGATAGACTGGGGGGGGTGTGAAGAGACTGGGGGGTGAGAGAGATTGGGGGGGTGAGAGAGACTGGGGGTGAGAGAGATTGGGGGGGTGAGAGAGACTGGGGGTGAGAGAGACTGGGGGGTGAGAGAGACTGGGGGTGAGAGAGACTGTGGGCTGAGTGAGACTGGGGGGTGAGAGAGACTGGGGGGGTGAGAGAGACTGTGGGCTGAGTGAGACTAGTGAGTGAGAGACTAGAGGAGAAAATAAGGCTTTATTAGACCATTTATATTATTGCCTAACACTAGAAAATACTACAATCCATTTAAAAATACATCAAACTGTGGAGAACTATAAAGATCTGTGTAATATCAAACAAACCTGTCAGATCTGTGTCCAGACCGCCCACTTAATATCCAGTAAGACCTGCTTTTTCAGGACGGTATTAAGGTCCAGTGGTCAACGGATCTTAATGATGAAACTTCCATTTTGAGCGGTATTTGGACGGTACTATATGGGCAGACAGTTTCAAATACCGCCCGGCGGTAATGACTGTGGAATTTACCGTTGGGCGCTATCTGGGCGGTAAATGAGCGATTTGAGAGGAAATTCGAGCCCTATATCCCCTAGTTTTAGTTTCCCCTATGAGTGGAAATATCCTCTCTGCATCCACCTTGTCGAGCCCCCTCATTATCTTATATGTTTCAATAAGATCACCTCTATTTCTTCTGAACGCCAATGAGTAGAGGCCCAATCTACTCAACCTTCCTTCATAAATCAACCCCATCATCTCCGGAATCAACCTAGTGAACCTTCTCTGAACAGCCTCCAATGCAAGTATATCCTCCTTAAATGCGGAGGCCAAAACTGTACGCAGTAGTCTAGATCTCCAATCTTTCCTCATAACCAAAATTCTCCAGTCCAGGCAACATTCTTGTAAACCTCCTCTATACCCTTTCCAGCGCAATCACATCTTTCCTGTAATATGGTGACCAGAACTGCACGCAGTCATCATCATCATAGGCAGTCCCTCGAAACGAGGATGACTTGCTTCCACGCCAAAAAAAAAAGGATGAGCTCACAGGTGTTTTGAAAGAAGAACCTGAAAACTACATCCTGAAGGGTGGAAGATGCCTGTGGGTGGATTTTTTTAACGTGGGGTGACCGTTGCACACCAGCCACCACACGGGCTTGACAGAGCTAGGTCTTGGTCCAGGGGCAAGGGTTAACCAGGACAACTGGAGACCAGCTCTGCTGCACGGACCTAGTGCGCTCACATATCGCAGTGTGGGCTGGGCCCGTGCTGCCCCTGGGCCCTCGCCTCTTTTGGGCCCCGGACTCTCGCCCCTCCTGGGCCCTGATCACGTCGCTCTACAATCTCTCGCCGCTCCTTCGCCCCGACCTCGCTGCTCCTGCTGTACCTGCCCCACGCTCCAATCACCGACCTGGACCTTGATGACATCCCCTTTCTCTGCCGTCGCCCTCCTGCACCAGCTCACGCTGTACCTTGCCGTGGTACACCGCCACGCTACCCAGGGGCTGCCACTGGCCGCTCCTTTTATGGCAAAAAAAATACGGAAATTACAGTCTCTGTCACCGGTGGGACAGACAGTGGTTGAAGGAAAGGGTGGGTGGGGAGTCTGGTTTGCTGCACGCTCCTTCCGCTGCCTGCGCTTGTTTTCTGCATGCTCTCGGCGACGAGACTCGAGGTGCTCAGCGCCCTCCCGGATGCACTTCCTCCACTTAGGGCGGTCTTTGGCCAGGGACTCCCAGGTGTCAGTGGGGATGTCGCACTTTATCAGGGAGGCTTTGAGGGTGTCCCTGTAACGTTTCCTCTGCCCACCTGGGGTTCGCCTGTCGTGTCGGAGTTCCGAGTAGAGCGCTTGCTGTGGGAGTTTAGTGTCAGGCTTGCGAACAATGTGGCCCGCCCAGCGGAGCGGGTCGAGTGCTTCGATGCATGCAATACTCCAGCTGCGACCTAACCAGTGTTTTATACAGTGCAAGCGTAACGATCTCATGAAACGTCTTGCAGCAGAAACGTCTTTCTCAAACCTGCGTCTGTGTAAATTGTTTACCCACATCTCCTTTAACTCTCTTTGTGGCTCACTTAAATGTGAGTATTTTGAATGTTTTCTCACTGACCAGCGGGACTGATTGGATCGGCACAGACTGGATGGGCCGAATGGCCTCCTCCTGCGATTCTATGCGTAGTGATCGATGGTTTCACCTTCAGCAGTGTCCACATGGAGCTTGAACCTTCATCAGTTGACGAACAAGCCTGAGGGCTGTTGGGTTGCAACAGACAGAAGTGCAGTGGGTATCTTACTGGACTAGTTTGGGAATTTTAATTCTGTTTTTCTTTTTAAAGCTGGAAATAAAAATCCGGCATCATTAAAAGCATGACAGTGAGTCTGTCGGATTGTCGTAAAAGCCCCAATGATTGACTGCCATCCTTCAGCGAATTTTCACATTGCTCCTGGTTTTATGTTTCCACTGACTTCGGCGAGAGATATAGGTGGCACCTCAGTATTGCCTGTTATACACTATCGCACAAAGTCCGAATCTACCTCTAACCTACGGAAACTTGAGGTGATCCAAAACTCGGCTGCCCCGTGTCCTAACTCGCACCGGGTCCCGCTCACCCATCACCCCCTGTGCTCACTGCCCCGTGTCCTAACTCGCACCGAGTCCCGCTCACCCATCACCCCCTGTGCTCGCTGACCCCGTGTCCTAACTCGCACCCAGTCCCGCTCACCCATCACCCCCTGTGCTCGCTGACCCCGTGTCCTAACTCGCACCAAGTCCCGCTCACCCATCACCCCCTGTGCTCACTGCCCCGTGTCCTAACTCGCACTGAGTCCCGCTTACCCATCACCCCCTGTGCTCACTGCCCTGTGTCCTAACTCGCACCCAATCCCGCTCACCCATCACCCACTGTGCTCACTGACCCCGTGTTCTAACTCGCACCGAGTCCCACTCACCCATCACCCCCTGTGCTCACTGCCCCGTGTCCTAACTCACACCGAGTCCCACTCACCCATCACCCCCTGTGCTCACTGCCCCGTGTCCTAACTCGCACCGAGTCCCGCTCACCCATCACCCCCTGTGCTCACTGCCCCGTGTCCTAACTCGCACCAAGTCCCGCTCACCCATCACCCCCTGTGCTCACTGCCCCGTGTCCTAACTCGCACTGAGTCCCGCTCACCCATCACCCCCTGTACTCACTGCCCCGTGTCCTAACTCGCACCGAGTCCCGCTCACCCATCACCCCCTGTGCTCACTGCCCCGTGTCCCAACTCGCACCCAATCCCGCTCACCCATCACCCCCTGTGCTCACTGCCCCGTGTCCTAACTCGCACCGAGTCCCGCTCACCCATCACCCCCTGTGCTCACTGCCCCGTGTCCCAACTCGCACCCAATCCCAATCACCCATCACCCACTGTGCTCACTGACCCCGTGTCCTAACTCGCACTAAGTCCCGCTCCTCTATCACCCCCTGTGCTCACTGCCCCGTGTCCCAACTCACACAAAGTCGCGCTCACTCATCACCCCCTGTGCTCGCTGACCTACATTGGTTCCCGGTTAAGCAATACCTCGATTTCAAAATTCTCATCCTTTTTTCAAATCCCTCCATGGCCTCGCCCCTCCCTATCTCAGTAATCTCCTCCAGCCCCACAACTCCCCGAGATCTCTGCGCTCCTCTAATTCTGCCCTCTTGAGCATCCCTGATTATAATCGCTCCACCATCGGTGGCTGTGCCTTCTGTTGCCTGGACCCCAAGCTCTGGAACTCCCTCCCTAAACCTCTCCGCCTCTCTACCTCTCTTTCCTCCTTCAAGACGCTCCTTAAAACCTACCTCTTTAACCAAGCTTTTGGTCACCTGCGCTAATTTCTCCTTATATGGCTCGGTGTAAAATTCTGTTTGATAACGCTCCTGATAAATTGTGTCTGATAAATCTCACAATACTCCTGTGAAGTGCTTTGGGACGTTGTTGTTGTTGCTGACTTGCAACTGCTGCCTCGCGGCTGACCATTGTTGGGGTAACTGAGGATGGGCAGTAATTAGTCCCAACAGATGCCCACACCCTGATCAATGAATGAATAGCATTTATATAGCACCCTATCTCAACCACCGGACGTCCCAAAGTGCTTTACAGCCAATGTACTGCTCTTTGGAGTGTAGTCACTGTTGTAATGTGGGAAACGCGGCAGCCAATTTGCGCACAGCAAGCTCCCACACACAGCAATGTGATAATGACCAGATAATCTGTTTTTATTATGTTGATTGAAGGATACGTGTCAGCTGTGGCTCAGTGGGCAGCGCTCTCACCCCTGAGTCAGAGGGTTGTGGGTTGAAGCCCCACTCCAGAGACTCGAGCACATAAATCAGTACTGCCCCTCCGACAGTGCGGCACTCCCTCAGTACTGCCCCTCCGACAGTGCGGCACTCCCTCAGTACTGCCCCTCCGACAGTGCAGCACTCCCTCAGTACTACTCCTCCGACAGTGAGCACTCCCTCAGTACTGCCCCTCCGACAGTGCGGCACTCCCTCAGTACTACTCCTCCGACAGTGAGCACTCCCTCAGTACTGCCCCTCCGACAGTGCAGCACTCCCTCAGTACTACTCCTCCGACAGTGAGCACTCCCTCAGTACTGCCCCTCCGACAGTGCGGCACTCCCTCAGTACTGCCCCTCCGACAGTGCGGCGCTCCCTCAGTAATCCATTGGAGTGTCAGGCTAGATTTTATGCCATTGTCTGACACTGACAAATGGGCTAGAGATGCCCACATCTTGATGATTAACTAAATAAAATAAAACTTGGCTAAGTGACTGGCTTTTCCTTCAGAATAACCTCAGGTATTACAGATTGATTCAAAGCGATCCCAGTTGCCAGTGAGCTGGTGTACCAGGGATTTTTTTGTTTAACTCAATAAGCATTAAATAATGTAATTTTATTTCCTCTCTATTGACTCGGAGGGTCCATTAGTAGCTGAATATTAAACACTATCATTGAGGAGGAAGGAGCTACCATCAATCCCTTGCCTTGATCCACAGGCACTTACTGCAGTCGGTCTCAGATTTTCCTGAAGATTAATGAGACGCAGACGTCAAATATCACATTTATTGTGTAAAAATAAGAGTTGTGGGTGCAAGCTGATATGGAGGTTGGAGGGCCAGGAGTCCTGCTTTACTGGAAAGGAAACCACTGAGTGACATGCTCACTCAGCCCGAAGCGTGAGAAGGACATGCAGAGTTCCTGCTCCTTGTCGCTATCCCGAGACTCCCGCTGAACGTACATGTGCTTGGGAGCTGACCGAGGACTAAACAGGTCCAGGGTCACAGGAGCAGGAAGCCATTCAGCCGCTCGAGCCTGTTCCGCCCTTCTATCAGATCAGGGCTGATCTATGTCTTAAATCCATCGACATGCCTTGGTCCCATAACGCTTAATACCCTGGCCTCGCAGATTGTCCTGTGTAGCCCCAAGGGCACTTCTCGGGGAGCCCTTGATAATCCGTTTGCAGGAGAGGTTCTTGTAGATCGCAAGTATCCTCTGAGATAGCCACGGCATTATTATAAGATCAGAGATTCAATGTGTGGTTCACCATCCTTGCTATGTCCCCGTAACTTCGGCAAGAAAAATAGGGAAAAAAGCAGAGTATTTTTTAAACGGTGATAGATTGGGAAATGTTAGTGTTCAGAGGGACCTGGGTGTCCTTGTACACCAATCACTGAAAGTTAATATGCAGGTACAGCAAGCAATTAAGAAAGCAAATGGTATGTTGGCCTTTATTATAAGAGGATTTGAATATAAGAGTAAAGACATCTTATTGCAATTATATCGGGCCCTGGTGAGACCACACCTGGAGTATTGTGTACAGTATCGATCTCCTTACCTAAGGAAGGATATACTTGCCATAGAGGGAGTGCAACGAAGGTTCACCAGACTGATTCCTGGGATGGGGAGATTGTCCTATGAGGAGAGATTGAGCAGACTAGGCCGATATTCTCCAGAGTTTAGAAGAATGAGAGATGATCTCATTGAAACATACAAAATTCTTACAGGGCTTGACAGGGTAGATGCAGGGAGGATGTTTCCCCCGGACTGGGGAGTCGAGAACCAGGGGTCACAGTCTCAGGATAAGGGGTCGGCCATTTAGGACTGAGATGAGGAGAAACTTCTTCACTCAGAGGGTGGTGAATCTTTGGAATTCTCTGCCCCAGAGGGCTGTGGAGGCTCAGTCTTTGAGTATATTCAAGACAGAGATCAATAGATTTTTGGAGATTAAGGGAATCAAGGGATATTGGGATAGTGCAGGAAAGTGGAATTGAGGTAGAAGATCAGCCATGATCTTATTAAATGGTGGAGCAGGCTCAAAGGGCCGAATGGCCAACTCCTGCTCCTATTTCTTATGTTCTTATGTAACTGTTGTGTGTTCCTCAAATGTTAGAAACATAGGAAGAGAAGGAGGCCATTCAGCCCCTTGAATCTGTTCCGTCATTCAATGAGATCATGGCTGATCTGTGACCTAACCAATCAGACATTGTTCTGTCACCCTTAATACTGTAAGATTCCAAAATTCATGGAAATCCCCCAGTGTTTGGACCCACTGAAAAGGAAATTCGATTTGGGACAATTAAGCAGAAAGTTTGGGATCCTAAAATGCCCATGGAAGAAATCTACGAGTTTTAACCAAGTTTGAGATTTTAAAAAGGTGCATGTCGGGTCTATGAGAAAAGGACTGCAAGACCAGGGACCAATCTCTGAAAAACCAGTTTGGATATTGGAGCTAATCAAATTGTCTGGGGAATGGTTTACCCTCAAACCTGCCCCCAGAAGACATTAACATTTCAACAATCAATCCAAGGAAGTACTGTTTTAGTCCAAGCACAGAACCCATCCAACACCTGCATAATGCTAATCACCTTTCCGGCCTGCATAGAAAGGTCGGACCCAGACAGGCAACTCAAAACCAGAAACTAGCTTTAACAATTGCGACTCGAAACCAAAGGATAATTTCAATAATTAACAAGAGCTCATTAGCTCAGAAAAGTCGATCAACGCCAGATTAAATCAAGTTTCAGTTAGCTGGGCAGCAAAAACTTAAACAAAAGAAACGTTAGATTTGGCGCAAAGGTTAAACAGCCTCTCAGAGTATAATTAAGGGCCTATAATACCAAGAGAACTAACTCTATTCTGACCATCGCTTCGGAACAACAAGACCGAGAGCACACGGCGAGAAAACGCAGGAAGAAACATCGCGACATCGGGGAAAAGAACTCTCCCCAACTGGCTTCAATACACAGCAGAGGTCTTCTACCACGTCCGGGGTACGGCAAGGCAAACCGGCTATAACCAAAGAACCTCGAAACCGCGAAACAGCCCTCGCTGTCAAAGGAAGGATCTGGTTAGCATGAATCCCTGGAGCCCTAGAGTTTGACCTCGTTGGAGAGTGAGTGGGAGGTGGGAGGTATTTCTGTTGTGCTTATTAAGTATTCTCCATTGTTTGGAACCTTTTTGTAAGATTTTACAGGTTTATTGGAGTGTATTTGTGTTATTTGCTTTCTTGAATAAAACCCAAACCTTCTTTGTACAAAACAGTTGTCTGCGGCACTTTATCAAACCCTGATTAATAAATCCAAGCTTGAGAACCAGGGAGTGGTTCCTACAATACCTTATCCTGACAAAAACCTACCCATCTCAGTTTTGACATTTTTAATTGACCTCCGGCCTCAACAGCTTTTGGGGGAGAGAGTTCCAGATTCCCACGGCCCTTTGTGTGAAGAAGTGCTCCCTGACATCACCCCTGAACGGCCTGGCTCTAATTTTAAGGTTATGCCCCTTGTTCTGGACTCCCCCCAACAGAGGAATATTGATGCCCTCAATGGTAGGCTACCAGTTCATCTCTCACAGGTGGACATAAAAGATCCCATGGCACTATTTTGAAGACGAGCAAGGAAGATATCTCCTGTGTCCTGGGCCAATATTTATCTCTCAACCAACATCACTAAAATAGATTATCTGGTCATTATCACATTGCTGTTTGTGGGAGCTTGCTGTGCGCAAAATTGGCTGCCACATTTGTTACATTACAACAGTGACTACACTTCAAAAAGTACTTCATTGGCTGTAAAGCACTTTGGGACGTCCGGTGGTTGTGAAAGGAGCTATATAAATTGTAATATAGAGATCCCCTAGTGGACTACTGTGGTAATGCACCTGCTGATGTTAAAAACAATAAAAGTCACATGATGTGTTTGAACAATCTTGTTGCCTGAGTGTGTTGTGATGTTGTAGAGAATATATTACATTGGCGACGTGGGATCGGATTTTGGGATTCCCTAGCTGCAAGTTGTGTTGGTGAATGTTCGAGCCAACTAACAGAGACTTTGAGAGGTTCGTTGTTTTGCAGCACAGCTAAAAATCCACGGTAAATGTCAAGCACACTGTTGTCATTGCCAGAGTCCAGATGGCCACGCCTATGGGAATAATAGGGCGCTTGGGTGCGTTCCATCGCAACCGAGAGACTTTTGGAGCATATATGGAACGGCTAGAAATGCTTTTCACCGCGAATAATATTTGCAAAGTCCCGGATGATGAAAACCGTAACCGAGCGGTTTTAGAAAGAAAATGGGCCATTTTCTTGACTGAAGCAGGCCCTGAGGTGTATGAAACCCTGAAAAATTTGCTTTTTGCCGTCAAGCCAAAGGACACGAGATTCTAACAGCACTACATTCCTGGTCCCTTGGAAATTGCTGAAAGTTATCATTTTGGAACACGAGATCAATTCATTGACGAGAGTATCAGTGAATGCATTGTAGCTTTAAAGAAGCTATCCATTCATTGTTATTTCTGAAGCTTTCAGGACCGAGCATTGCGTGACCGCTTTGTTTGAGTGATGAAAAATGAAGCAATCAGAAGAAAGTTGTTGACAACTCCTAACTTGACTTTGGATTTAGCTTGTCAGACAGCTATGGCAATGGATATGGCCGACCAATACTCCCGAGAATTTCGTACCATTTCTAGTCGTCAGACAACCGAGGTGAATCACCCGCAGGTTAGAAGTAAAAGGCAGTTGGACCCCAAGGCCTCAGCAACTGACCAAGGTAACAGAACATTGAAGTCATGCTATCGGTGTCTGGAACAACACATCACTCAAAATTATCCATATGTGAAGGCAGAGTGTTTCTTCTGCAAGTAAACTGGGCATCTTGCGAAGGCATGCTGACTAAAAAGTAAACCGATGTTCAATGCTATAAGTAGAAATCGCCAGATGCTACATAGCATTGAAGAGAAGCAACAGGATGAGGAGGTTATGGAGATACACGTCATCAGGAGCACAAGTGTACCTAACAGCGATTCGCGAAGTATTGTCATCCAAGGAGACGTTGCAGGAACCAGGATACCCATGGAAATCGACACTGGTGTATCCGTGAGCGTAGTACCGGAATCACTATATCTCAACAAGTTGAGCGATTTTCCAGTGGAGAAATCGAAGATAGAGCTGCGAGGCTACTCAGGAGAACAAATCCCTGTGGTAGGACTTATCACCGTACCGGTGAAATACAAAGATCAGTTTCAGAGTTTGCCTCTCTTAGTAGTGTCAGGAGACAAGCCTGCCTTGATAGGTAGAAAGTGGTGAGTATCACTGAAGCTGGATTGGAATGAGTTTTTTGTGTTGAAACAAGATTTGCATTGAAGGATGATGTCATCAAGTAATATCCGAAGGTGTTCCACGAAATATGAAGTCCGATCCAAGACTTTAAGGCAAGTGTCAGAGTACAGAAGGACACTAGACCAGTTTACTGCAAGCCACATTCCATACCATACACACTCAAGGAGAAAGTTGAGCAAGAACTCAAAAGACTAGAAACTGAAAACATTATCTCTAAGGTAGATCTAAATAATTGGGCAACACCCATTGTTGTTGTACCTAAGTCAGATGGTAATGCTCAGGTTGTCCAGGTTGCCATCCCCATCACAAGTTACATAATAGGGAAGAAGTGTTCTATTTTTCATACATTGATGAGCTGCCAGTCACAGCTGAAGAGATTGGTAGAGCAACCAAACGTGTCCCAGTGATGTTAAAGGTATATGATTACATAGCAAATGGCTGGCCAAACCAGATGTCAGAGGAAGATATTCATCCATACTTCATTCATAGAAATGAATTATCAGTAGACAAAGATTGTATCATGTGGGGTGCAAGAGTGGTTATCCCAAATAAGTTCAGGTCCAAACTGTTAGGAGATCTTTATGACCAGCACCTAGGAATGTGCTTGACCAAGAATTTTGCATGCAGTTACTTTTGGTGGCCAGGTCTAGATAAAGATATAGAGTATATCGTTAGTCAGTGTACGACACGTCAATCGGTAAGCAAGAAACCACCATCAGTACCATTACAGCCATGGAAATGGCCTCCCAGGATGTAGCAAAGGTGACATACAAATTTTGTTGAGCTATAAGGACAAGAATTGTTCATTGTGATTGATAACTATTTGAAGTAGGTAGAGGTGATTCCGATGTGCAAAATAATAACAAGTACAACACTAGATAATTTACGAAGATTGTTTTCTTCATATGGCCTCCCAGAAGAAATTGTGTCTGGTAATGGGCCACAATTTTGTTCAGGAGAATTTGCACAGTTCATGAGCAGAAACGGTGTGAAACATACAAAAGTTCTACCGTACCACCCTACTTCAAATGGTGCAGCAGAGCGCACTATACAAATTGTAAAACATGCCCTCATCAAGCAAATGTTGGATCCAAATCCAAAGAAACGGCAGTGGTTATTGGACCACAAACTAGCAAATTTTCTAATTACTTATCTTAATACTCCTCATACAACTACTGGTAGAACACCAGCAGAGTTGTTTCTCAAACGACAGCCATGAACCAGATTCTCGATGTTAAAGCCAAAATTGGCACAGTCAGCAAAAGAGAAACAATCAGGACAGAAAAAGAATCATGATAGAGGTAGAGTAAGAGAGAGAAGTGTGAAATTAAACCAGAAGGTGAGTGTGGAGAACCATCACCATAAATGGTTAAAGTGGTTACCAGGAAATGTAGTGAAGATATCTGGTCCTCGTACATATTTGGTCAAGATGTTTGATCATGGAACGGTTAGGTTTGTTCACATTGATCATATTTTACCTACAGATGTGGGAGGAGTTGGAATGATTTGATTATTTCTGATGAGTCACATAGTCTTGTTACAAGTAGAGTACCAGTAGCAAATCCTACATCAGATGTTCTCGAAACAAGTCCAAAAGAAAGTCAGAATTTAAGTCTGAGTCCGAGTCGGGCACTGAAGTTATAGAAAGTCTAAATGTAGATCAAGGTTTGCCCTTGCAGAAAGATTCTCCTCAGGCTCAGCCTAGAGTGAGTCTAAGTTCGACACCAAATTTGGAAAGTTCTGTTCGAAAGCGAAGGTATCCTCTTTGAAGCAGAAAACCAGTGGTTAAGTTTGATTTGTAAATATGGCAAAATAAGTCCAGATCTTTTGTTGTGTATAACCATGCAAGTTATGTATGATGATTATTCGGTTATGATTACTTCTTCATTAAGGAGGGAGAAGTGTAATATAGAGCTCCACCATGGGGACTATTGTGGTAATGCAATTGCTGCTGTAAATACAATAAGAGTCGCATGATGTATTGGAGCCATCTTGTAGTCTGAGTGTGTTGTGATGTCGTCGAGAATATATTACAGAAATGCAAGACTTTCTTTCTAGAGTTCAGTTCTTTAAATATCTGGAAATAAAAACCTAGTATCAGTCGTCTTTCGGATGAGACGTTAAACCGAGGCCCTGTCTGCTCTCTCAGGTGGACGTAAAAGATCCCATGGCACTATTTTGAAGAAGAGCAGGGGAGTTATCCCCGGTGTTCTCACCAATATTTGTCCCTCAATACATTACTAAAACAGACAGATGATTGGTAATTTATTTCATTAATTTTTGTGGGAGCTTGCTGTGTGCAATTTGGCTGCTGCATTACAACAATGCCTGCACTTCAAAAAGTATTTAATTGGCTAAAAAGCACTTTGGGGCGTCCTGAGGTTGTGAAAGACGCTATATAAATGCAAGTCTTTCTGTGGGATTGTCATAAAAACCGAAGCCCCGTCTGCTCTCTCAGGTGGATGTAAAAGATCCCACGGCATAATTTTGAAGAAGAGCAGGGGAGTTATCCCCAGCATCCTGGAGCCAATATTTACCACTCAACCAGCATCACTAAAACAGATTATCCCGTCATTATCACATTGCTATTTGGGACAAGACTGTAAAGCTCACCACCATCTTCTCCAGGGCAACTAGGAAATGGGTAATAAATGTCGGCCTTGCCAGCGATGCCCACATCCCAAAAATGTATTTTTAAACCTAGGGGTTGTGAATACTTATTTTTATCTTTTTCATTTTCACTTAGCTCTCACATTCTGCAGCATTCCAACACCCAGCATTTGGAACAAGGGAAAATGTTAACAGTCATTAACTGTCCACCCCTCTTAATACTGAGTAACTTAAAAATAGAATCATAGAATGATACAGCAGAGAGTGAGGCCATTCGGCCCATCGAGCCTGTGCCAGCTCTGTGACAGAGCGATCCAATCAGTCCCACTCCCCCTGCTCTTTCCCCACAGCCCGGCACATTATTCCCCTTCACGTATTTGTCCAATACCCGTTTGAAAGTTACTATTGAATCTGCTCCCACCGCCCTTTCTGGCAGCGCATTCCCGATCACAAAAATTTGCGTTCTAATTTTGATAATTGAATTGTTTAAGAACTAAAATCACTGCTCTACTGTGTTATGTGAGGTTATCCACTTTGGCAGCAAAAATAGAAAAGCAAATTATAATTTAAATGGAGAAAAATGGCAAAGTGCTGCAGTACAGAGGGACCTGGGGGTCCTTGTGCATGAAACACAAAAAGTTAGTATGCAGGTACAGCAAGTAATCAGGAAGGCAAATAGAATGTTGGCCTTTATTGCAAGGGGGGTGGAGTATAAAAGCAGAGAAGTCCTGCTACAACTGTACAGGGTAATGGTGAGGCCACACCTGGAGTACTGCGTACAGTTTTGGTCTCCATATTTAAGGAAGGATATACTTGCATTGGAGGCAGTTCAGAGAAGGTTCACTAGGTTGATTCCAGAGATGAGAGGGTTTACTTATGAAGATAGGTTGAGTAGGTTGGGCCTATACACTTTAGAATTCAGAAGAATGAGAGGTGATCTTATCGAAACGTATAAGATAATGAGTGGGCTCGACAAAGTGGATGCAGAGAGGATATTTCCACTCATAGGGGAAACTAAAACTAAGGGACATAGTCTCAGAATAAGGGGCCGCCCATTTAAAACTGAGATGAGAAGGAATTTCTTCTCTCAGAGTGTTGTAAATCTGTGGAATTCTCTGCCCTAGAGAGCTGTGGAGGCTGGGTCATTGAATATATTTAAGGCGGAGATAGACAGATTTTTGAGCGATAAGGGAGTGAAGGGTTATGGGGAGCGGGCAGGGAAGTGGAGCTGAGCCCATGATCAGATCAGCCATGATCTTATTAAATGGTGGAGCAGGCTCGAGGGGCCAGGTGGCCTACTCCTGCTCCTATTTCTTATGTTCTTATTTACATTGTTTAATTCTTAGTGCATTAATAACAAAAGTGTTGAGGTGGGAAAAGTAATTCTGGAGACTTTGTTACCTCTAGACTCGACTATTCCAATGCACTCCTGACCGGCCTCCCTCATTCTACCTGAAGTAAACCAGAGCTGATCCAAAACTCGGCAGCCCGTGTCCTAACTCACACCCAGTCCCACTCACCCATCACCCCCTGTGCTCGCTGACCTACATTGGCTCCCAGTTAAGCAACGCCTCGATTTCAAAATTCGCATCCTTGTTTACAAATCTCTCCATGGCCCTCGCCCCTCCCTATCTCTGTAATCCCCTCCAGCCCCACAACCCCCCGAGATATCTGCGCATCTCCAGTGATGGTCTCCGGGACACCGTACTTTGGTTTACCGTTTACCGCCATAGGTTAGCGCCCTTCAGAGTCGGGAGACAGTGGAAGACACAGGGGTGAGGAGACACTTTGCTCCCGAGGTTCACTTTATTGTTAGGTTAGGAATCAGTCCCCTGTTAATGTAACTCCTCCAGAACCACAGTTACATAAGTCATTTCTCTTTATTACCACCTGATTGGATTGTTGTTGGATTATTGTATCGTTCCTGATGGTATACTACAAGAAATCTAGTGCTGTGTTCCTTGTTTTTATATTCTTACAGTTCACCGTGCATAATAAAGGACTTGGAAACCAAAGTCCCGCCCTTTGGCCATGTTTTGTTGTGTTGCGGTTGACACTAGCTGGTGGAATCAGAGTTATCGCTTGCCTCAAGCTACACTCACACAGAAGCCAGTACACCTCCAATTCTGCCCTCTTGAGCATCCCCGGTTTCCATCGCTCCACCATCGGTGGCCGTGCCTTCTGTTGCCTGGGCCCCAAGCTCTGGCACTCCCTCCCTAAACCTCTCCGCCTCTCTCCTCCTTCAAGCTGCTCCTTAAAATCTTTCTCTTTGACCAAGCTTTTGGTCACTCATGCTAATTTCTACTTATGCAGCTCGGTATCAAATGTTTTATCTCACGATGCTTCTGTGAGGTGCCTTGGGGGCGTTTCACTACATTAAAGGCGCTATATAAATATAAGTTGTTGTTGTTGTTAAACACGCTATATTAATACAGCTTTTTGTTGTTGTTGTTGACTGAATTCCTGAGTTTGGATGCTTCAATAGGTCAATGAATCCTGGATGTGGAATCTAGAACGTTCAATGCTGAATCCATCCTGTTCCGTCTGTTGATTATGGAGAGTCAGCATTTCCTGCCCCACTAATGTATTTGTATTTTTATATCAGGTCCAACAATTCTAATATGGAATCACCATAATAATGTGACAGGTTGTGTAGAGCATCGGAAGGAACAGGAACACAGGGCCCATGAATCTGATCACTGATTCAGAGACAAACTGAATCGCTGGAGACTAATCTGCCCATAAAATGTTTAATAACCTTCGGGCTGTGTGCAACTGACCTGACACTAACACGGCTAATCAGGAATCTCATGAACTACAAAATATGAACTGTCACATCATTTTAACAGTGGAAAATTTATTAGTTGGAGTGTAATTTTTTGATTAAAAGCTCACTTCTTATGACGAATGACCTCTTGGGCTGGATTGTAATCAGTGTGCTCTGCTCTGCTCCAGACAGCATTGGGTTTTGCAACAATATCAACGCTTTACTTTAACCCTGACTGAACCGGTGCATGTGCAGCAGGAGTGGAGGGAGACAGGAACCCAAGTGAATTAAACTCCGTTACTCCAGTGTACGTAATATCAAATCCTGTTCCCCACTGCGCTGCCAACTCTAATTAATTCTAACTAACCAGCTGCCTGGGCCCCAAGCTCTGGAACTCCCTCCCTAAACCTCTCTCTCTCCGTCTCTCTCTCTCCTCCTTTAAGACCAACCTCTTTGACCAACCTTATGTGGCTCGGTGTCAAATTTTGTTTGATAATCGCTCCTGTGAAGCAGCTTGGGAAGTTTTACAACGTTAAAAGCAAATCGTTGTTGTTTGTTCCAATACAGGAATAATTCACAGCCAGGAACACCGTGATTGATGGAACTTTTAATGGGCCATGTTCCCTGTCGCTGATACCTGTACAAACCAAGCGCAGACAGCGGAAGGAGCCTGCGGCAAACCAGTCCCACCCACCCTGTCCTTCAACCACTGTCTGTCCCACCTGTGACAGAGTCTGTGGCTCTCGTGTTGGACTGTTCAGCCACCAAAGAACTCACCTCAGGAGTGGAAGCAAGTCTTCCTCGATTTCGAGGGACTGTCTATGATGATGTCCTGTACAAACACTTTCACACTTCCATCAAATTCCTCTTCGCCATTTTAAGGAGGCGACCGCCTTCGTTAAATTAGCGACAAAAGGAATTTGGCGCGTTCAATGTTTGTGGGATGCAGAATAAATATTCTACAGCGCTGCTCCTTTCTCCACGGGGATTCGGGTGTTAGGGTGTATTTATACACAGCTTGCATCGGGAGATTGAATGCTGGACAGGAGTCCATGATAGGGGAGAGTGTACATGGGCTGTGGGAGGGGATTAAATGGATGGGTAGAGTCCGTGATAGGGGAGAGTAATGAGCAAACGGATTATAGAAAGAAGTAATTCTGAGAGGGCAGAGTGGATTTGGAATGTTGAAGTTTCAGGCCAGAAGGACTGAGAGAGTTTTATCCTTCCTGTTCGTCCTCCTGTTTTTAGGATATATTTTCCCCAGGATAGACAGGTAATGGCAGGAGTTAATGTACAGGCTGGGAACAAACGACAGGGCATCAGACAGATTACCCCTGAACCGAACGGCTTCTGTTGGCTTCTGTTTCAGGTGAAGTTATCCCCAGACTAGTTTCAGACGATTGTCTGTTGGACCCGCAGTCAAAGCCTCCTGATAAAGTGCAACATCCCCACCGACACCTGGGAGTCCCTGGCCAAAGACCGCCCGAAGTGGAGGAAGTGCATCCGGGAGGGCGCTGAGCACCTCGAGTCTCGTCGCCTGAGTGGTGCAGTGGGAGCTCGGACTGAGGTCATGCAGGCTCAGCCTGCTGCCATCGTGGCTGTGGCCACCAGTGTGGAAAGGGGCTTGCAGGGTCTCGCAGTGGTCCAGAAATCCGCCCTCCAACAGACTACTAGGATTGCTGAGGCGCTGCCCCAGGGGAGTGGCAGTGGCTCTGTGGAGGCTGACCCCGGTGTCCTCTCTCAGGACAACAGCGTTCGTCCTCCCACCCCTGCCACTCCGTCAGTGCCCTTGCTGTTGCCTGTCCACCAGCCGGCCTAGACTGTCGCCGCCCACACTGAGGTGGCGCAGTCTACAGCTGGGGCTTCTGGGCCCAGAGCTGTTCGAGGTCACCCTACAAAGCCATCTGCAGTCTCTCCCACTGAAGATCAGCAGCCTTCCACCAGCCATGCTGCAGCCACTGGGGTAGCACTGCGTAGGAGCATGAGAGCAGGAGGTCACAGTCTAAGGATAAGGGGTAGGCCATTTAGGACCGAGATGAGGAGAAACTTCTTCACCCAGAGAGTGGTGAACCTGTGGAATTCTCTACCACAGAAAGTTGTTGAGGCCAGTTTGTTAGATATATTCAAGAGGGAGTTAGATGTGACCCTTATGGCTAAAGGGATCAAGGGGTATGGAGAGAAAGCAGGAAAGGGGTACTGAGGTGAATGATCAGTCATGATCCTATTGAATGGTGGTGCAGGCTCGAAGGGCCGAATGGCCTGCTCCTGCACCTATTTTCTATGTTTCTATGTTTCTATGAGAGCATGCGGAAAACAAGCGCAGACAGTGGTTGGAGGAAAGGGTGGGTGGGGAGTAAACCAGACTCCTCACCCTCCCTTTCCCTCAACCACTGTCTGTCCCACCTGTGACAGAGACTGTAATTCCCGTATTGGACTGTTCAGTCACCTGAGAACTCACTTTTAGAGTGGAAGCAAGTCTTCCTCGATTCCGAGGGACTGCCTGTGATGATGATGATGATGGACCTGCACTCAGTCACTCCCACACTGGGTCATCACCTTTAACATATCCAACGTTTTCTGATTAAACATTTTCTGTCATAAATACAGCTGGCTGCCAAACCTGATTATTTGCGTGTACATTTTAAATCCTGTTAATTACATAAATGAACAAAGTACAGAACTGACACAAAGCAGTCAGTTCAAATCATTACAGTTACAATTTGGATGGAAGATATGTTTCCCTCCAGCAGTTTTGCATTGTTACCTTAGAAATCAGAGCCAGGCCGTTCAGGGGTGATGTCAGGGAGCACTTCTTCACACAAAGGGCAGTGGGAATCTGGAACTCTCTCCCCCAAAAAGTCTGCTGAGGCCGGGGGTCAATTGAAACCGTCATAACTGTGGATTGATCGATTTTTGTTGGCTAAGGGTATTAAGGGTTACGGAACTGAGGCGGGTAGATGGAGTTAAGGTACAGATCAGCCACGATCTCATTGAATGGTGGAACAGACTCAAGGGGCTGAATGGCCTCCTCCTGTAAAGCAACGGCTCGATTTCAAGATTCTTATCCCTGTTTACAAATCCCTCCATGGCCCTCGCCCCTCCCTATCTCTGTAATCTCATCCAGCCCCACAACCCCCCGAGATGTCTGCATTCCTCCAATTCTGCCCTCCTGAGCATCTCTGATTATAATCGCTCCACCATCGGTGGCCGTGCCTTCTGTTGCCTGGGCCCCAAGCTCTGGAACTCCCTCCCTAAACCTCTCCACCTCTCTACCTTTCTCTCCTCCTTCAAGACGCTCCTGAAAACCAACCTCTTTGACCACCTGCCATAATTTCTACTTATGCGGCTCGGTGTCAAATTTAAAAAAAAATCTCATTATACTCCTGTGAAGAGCCTCGGGATGTTTCACTACGTTAAAGGCGCTATATAAACACAAGATGTTGTTTCTCTTCTGTTCCGACCATTTGAGAAACAAGCAACAGTTACGGGGGTACAGCAAGGATGGTGAGTCACACACTGTACCTCGGAACTTCCAATCCTGGCGTGGTTATCTCAGCAGATACTCGCTCTCCTGGAAATGGATAATCACAGGCTCCTACACAATTGCAATGTCTTGGGGCCTCGCGGGACAGTCGACTGAAAAGGCTGCTGTGGGGTTCTTTGAGAATTGTGTAGCATTGGGGGTGGCCATTGAGAGAAAAGACAAACCAAGCTGAGAGACAGCAAAGGTGAGAGAGGTGAGCGCAGAGACACAGAGAGACGGGGAAGGAGAGTAAGGGAAAAGCTGAACCTCGCCACCTCTCTCTCCTCCTTATAGCCTCTTTGACCAAGCTTTTGGTCACCTGTCCTAATATCTCCTTATGTAGCTCAGTGCCAAACTTTGTCTGATAACGCTCCTGTGAAGCACTCTGGGGTATTTTACACTGTTAAAGGCGCTGTGTAAAAGAAAGACTTGCATTTATATAGCGCCTTTCACAACCACCGGGCATCTCAAAGCGCTTTACAGCCAATGAAGCACTTTTGGAGTGTAGTCACTGTTGTAATGTGGGA
Source organism: Pristiophorus japonicus (assembly GCF_044704955.1). Classification (NCBI taxonomy): domain Eukaryota; kingdom Metazoa; phylum Chordata; class Chondrichthyes; family Pristiophoridae; genus Pristiophorus; species Pristiophorus japonicus. The sequence continues at coordinate 126,565,773 of NC_091993.1, forward strand.
AACGCGGCAGGCAACTTGCGCACAGCAAGCTCCCACACACAGCAATGTGATAATGACCCGATAATCTGTTTTGTAATGTTGATTGAGGGATAAGGGGTCACGGGGTATGGAGAGAAAGCAGGAAAGGGATACTGAGGTGAATGATCAGCCATGATCTTACAGAATGGTGGTGCAGGCTCGAAGGGCCGAATGGCCTACTCCTGCACCTATTTTCTATGTTTCTATGATAAATATTGGCCCCAGGACACCGGGGAGATCTCCCCTGCTCTTCTTCAAAATAGTGCCGTGGGATCTTTCTCTTCCACCTGAGAGGGCAGACGGGGCCTCGGTTTAACGTCTCATCCAAAAGACGGCACCTTTGACAGTGCAGCACTCCCTCAGTACTGCCCCTCCGACAGTGCAGCGCTCCCTCAGTGCTGCCCTCCGACAGTGCGGGGCTCCCTCAGTAGTGCCCCTCCGACAGTGCAGCGCTCCCTCAGTACTGCCCCTTCAACAGTGCAGCACTCCCTCAGTACCGCCCCTCCGACAGTGCGGCGCTCCCTCAGTACTGCCCCTTCGACAGTGCAGCACTCCCTCAGTACCGCCCCTCCGACAGTGCGGCGCTCCCTCAGTACTGCCCCTCCGACAGTGCGGCGCTCCCTCAGTACTGCACCTTCAACAGTGCAGCACTCCCTCAGTACAGCCCCTCCGACAGTGCGGCACTCCCTCAGTACTGCCCCTCCGACAGAGCGGCACTCCCTCGGTACTGCTCCTCCGACAGTGCGGCACTCCCTCAGTACTGCCCCTCCGACATGCGGCACTCCCTCAGTACTGCCCCTCCGACAGTGCGGCGCTCCCTCAGTACTGCCCCTCTGACAGTGCGGCACTCCCTCAGTACTGCCCCTCCGACAGTGCGGCACTCCCTCAGTACTGCCCCTCCGACAGTGCGGCGCTCCCTCCGTACTGCCCCTTCGACAGTGCAGCACTCCCTCAGTACTGCCCCTCCGACAGTGCGGCACTCCCTCAGTACTGCCCCTCCGACAGAGCGGCACTCCCTCGGTACTGCCCCTCCGACAGTGCGGCACTCCCTCAGTACTGCCCCTCCGACATGCGGCACTCCCTCAGTACTGCCCCTCCGACAGTGCGGCGCTCCCTCAGTACTGCCCCTCCGACAGTGCGGCGCTCTCTCAGTACTGCCCCTCCGACAGTGCGGCACTCCCTCAGTACTGCCCCTCTGACAGTGCGGCACTCCCTCAGTACTGCCCCTCCGACAGAGCGGCACTCCCTCGGTACTGCCCCTCCTACAGTGCGGCACTCCCTCAGTACTGCCCCTCCGACAGAGCGGCACTCCCTCGGTACTGCCTCTCCGACAGTGCGACACTCCCTCAGTACTGCCCCTCCGACAGTGCGGCACTCCCTCGGTACTGCCCCTCCGACAGTGCGGCACTCCCTCAGTACTGCCCCTCCGACAGTGCGGCACTCCCTCAGTACTGCCCCTCCGACAGTGCGGCACTCCCTCGGTACTGCCCCTCCGACAGTGCGGCGCTCCCTCAGTACTGCCGCTCCGACAGTGCGGCACTCCCTCAGTACTGCCCCTCTGACAGTGCAGCACTCCCTCAGTACTGCTCCTCCGACAGTGCGGCACTCCCTCAGCAGTGCTTTGTGTTACTCACTAATCCACAGCTGATACTATACAAAGGCAAGTTATTGTTATTGTTTTGGCTTTTACCGACATTTATCGATTGGTTATTGTGAACTTGCTGAAATCAGCACCTCCATCTGTTTGGCCTGTCAACATTTTCTAGAAATACAAAATGATCATTATCACATCAACCTACGCTGCAGGGTTTACAAGCAAGACAAAATGTTCCTGCTGTTCACAATCGTTGTTGCCGAATGTTCTCGACATTTTCCGCCGTTCATCAATGGGACTTTTTTCTGATCAATCGAACTGGATCTCTTCATCTTCAAAGGCATGTTTGATGTGATTGAAGCGATCCGGGGTCATGATGTGAAGCTGGGATAAGCATACGACCCTGAGCGCCCTCGATAACGATTGCGTCTTCTGGTATCTCTGAACTCCAAGCACTGTTCCCAGGTGAACGTCTTGTTATGGGATATCGGGATGCTGCAATGGGGAGGCCGTGAGCTTGGCGTTTTGGAATAACAGATCAAAACAGGGTGATGGAATTGAATTGCATGTAAACTTTCAAAAGGCAATTGGACATGTACTGGAAGAGGACTAATTTGCAGGGTTATACTCTGGGCCGATATTCGCTGGAGCTTAGAAGAATGAAAGGTGATCGCATTGAAACATCGACAATCCTGCGGGGGATTGTCAGGGTCGGTGCTGAGAGGCTGTTTCTCCCGGGCTGGAGGGTCAACGACTAGGGGGCACAGTCTCAAGATAAGGGGAAGGCCATTTAGGATTGAGACGAGGCCTGGGCCCCAAGCTCTGGAACTCCCTCCCTAAACCTCTCTGCCTCTCTCCTCCTCCTTCAAGAGCGCTCCTTAAAACCTAACTCTCTGACACCTGTCCCAAAGTCGTTGTCTACAGGCCGCCTGTTAAACAAGTTTTCCAACTTTTGATTCGGAACAATGCCGTCTTCATCCAGTAAGCAACAGAAAGGTAGGCAACAGATTTTTTTTACAGCTATGCTATATTAAGTTATGCCGATCTACAAGGGCATCATCTCTTGGAGGTTGTCCTGGACTCGGGTGGAGCGATTGTTGATCCCAGCAGAGTGTCACTTTACCTACTTTCTCAAAGTGGAGCAATTTCTGAGGGGGGCCCAGGGTTTCGGACAAGGTCCTTCCCACTTCAGTGACCTCGCATTGAATCCAGTTACATCCCAAGGTGAGAGCGTCCCGTCGAATTGCCACAGAAACCACTCAAACGTAATGAATTTAGGCCGGTGTTCCGACTCCAGTAACCATGGTTGCAGAGAACCAGCCACCTGGCTCCGATTGGGGTGGAGTGTAGAATGTTTCAGTGCAAGGGGTGTCACAGTTGTGTGGGGCGGACTGGTTGGGCTGGGTGCTCTTTACCTTTCCGCCATTGTTCATTGTTCACAGGTTTATATGTAACCTTCAGGGCTGCTGACCGAGGGCCGTGTGGCTCTTTGTCGGCCAGAGCAGACACGATGGGCCGAAATGGCCTCCTTCTGCGCTGTAAATGTCTCTGTTTCTATGCAGCACTGATTGGATATGATCCTCGCCCCGTGGCAAAAGCTGGAAATGGAAACGCAGTGTCCATGAAGGAGAGGAGCCAGCAGTGATTAGGGTCGAGGCACATGACGGGGGCACTGTCAGGGAAGCTGGGTTTGGTGTCTAACCCAGGCCACAGCTGCCTGAGGAGAACGCGAGGCTGACTCCAGCAACACAGAGGGATCATGTTGCATTTCATGTCGTTCTCATACCAATGGAGATCGTAAAATTCCAGAGAGAATTTACCCAGAGAGCGGTGAGAAGGTGGAACTCGCTGCCACAGGGAGGGGTTGAGGCGAATAGTATCGATGCATTTAAGGGGAGGCTGGGTAAACACATGAGGGAGAAAGAAATAGATGGACTCTAATTCTGCGCCCTTGAGCATTCCTGATTATAATTGCTCAACCATTGGTGGCCGTGCCTGTTAGGTCTGTAATGCACTTATGAATGACTCCACGAGGCAATGTGTTGTACTCAAACTGTAGTGACCTTGGTCCTTTATTCGTAACTCCAGAGTGAGGCACAAGCATGGTGGGCAGCCGTTTACACTGGGCCCTGCACACCTATGCAGGTAACCCTGAGGTCCCCCACCGCAGTGCCCTCTGGTGGACAGCCTCTGCCACAGGGGCAGGAAACCTCAGTCTCCACCAGTTGCGACCCCTAGTGCTGCCAGCATAGTATATACACAGTGTAAACCTTATTGATAGTGCATCAGGTAACAAGTCTCCATCTTATGCAACTATATAGTGCCTACACAGAGAGTATATCTATAGTCTGTATATATAACAGTGCCTTCAGTTGCCTGGGCCCCAAGTTCTGGAACTCCCTCCCTAAACCTCTCCACCTCTCTCTCCTCCTTTAAGACGCTCCTTAAAACTGACCTCTCTGACCAAGCTTTTGGTCACCTGTCCTAATTTCTCCATATGTGGCTCGGTGTCAAATTTATTTGTTTTTTCTTCTGCTGTGAAGCACCCTGGGATGTTTTACTACATTAAAGGTGCTATATAAATACAAACTGTTGTTGCTGATATGGTAATGGGATGGAGAGGGGTGGGAGGGGGCTGGTGTGGAGAATAAACCCCGGCATGGAGCGTGGGGCCCAATGGCCTGTTTCTGTGCTGGACACTAGATGTAAAATTCCAATGCAGATATTTGACAAGGAGCCTATTCTCATCATCATAGGCAGTCCCTCGTATCGAGGATGACTTGCTTCCACGCCAAAAAAGGATGAGTTCACAGGTGTTTCAATGAAGGACCTAATATTCCAGGTCACGAACTACATCCTGAAGGGTGGAAGATGCCTGTGGGTGGATTTTTTTAACGTGGGGTGACCGTTGCACACCAGCCACCACACGGGCTTGACAGAGCGAGGTCTTGGTCCAGTGGCAAGGGTTAACCAGGACGACTGGAGACCAGCTCTGCTGCACGGACCTAGTGCTCACACATATCGCAGTGTGGGCTGGTCCCGTGCTGCCCCTGGGCCCTCGCCTCTTCTGGGCCCCGAACTCACGCCTCTCCTGGGCCCTGATCACATCCCTCCACAGTCTCTCGCCACTCCTGCTGTACCTGCCCAGGCTCCAATCACCGACTGGACCTTGATGACGTCCCTCTGAGCTGCTGTTGCCCTCCTGCACCAGCTCGCGCTGTTCCCCGAGTCCTCCACGCCTGCTCCCAGGCCGCTACACCTCTGCTCCTTCCATGGCCCCGGCCTGCCACTGGTGTTCTCAGATCAGGACCTCGACGCCACGGAGCCTATTCTAGTGTATTGCTGGATCACTATAAATGTGTAAGATACCAGTGAAAGTTCTTGGCTTCCCTCACTGGTGCTGGGGTTGCTTTACTCTCATAGTAAGGTGACAGTGTTATATAGAGGGCTCGGAGTGCGGTGCTTCAGTGGGCAGCACTCTCGCCTCTGGGTCAGAACGTTCTGGGTTCAACATTCTCCTCCAGAATCGAGGCTGACACTCCAGGGCTAGTTCTGAAGGAAAAAATATTGTCGGGCTCTGGGGAAAGAGCAGGGAGTGTTGGACCAATCGGATCGCTCTTTCAACGAGCTGGCACATGCACGATGGGCCGAATGGCCTCCTTCTGTGCTGTATCGTTCTACGATTCCATGTGGACATGCTTCTGTTTTCTTTCTCCCTGGTTATTTTCAGCTGTTTTCCATCTGACACAACTTAAAACAATCAGCTGGACGGCAGTGTATGGTTACATCACCGAAACATCACTCCCTCATTTATTTCACTTTTGGCCCTACTCGTTCGAATCTGAGCGGAATCCTGCACCTTGGGCCCTGCACCGTGAGGCCCTGCACCGTGATACCCTGCATCGTGAGGCCCTGCACCGTGGGGATGCTGCACCATGAGGCCCTGCACCATGGGCCCTGCACCGTGAGGCCTGCACCATGAGGCCTGCACCTTTGGCCCTGCACCGTGAGGCCCTGCATCGTGAGGCCCTGCACCGTGGGGATGCTGCACCATGAGGCCCTGCACCATGAGGACTGCACTGTGAGGCCCTGCACCATGAGACCCTGCACCATGAGGCCCTGCATCGTGGGGATGCTGCACCATGAGGCCCTGCACCATGAGGACTGCACTGTGAAGCCCTGCACCATGGGGACGCTGCACCATGAGGCCCTGCACCATGGGGCCTGTACCGTGAGGCCCTGCACCGTGAGGCCCTGCACCGTGGGGCCTGCACTGTGAGGCCCTGCAATGTGAGGCCCAGAATCGTGAGGCCCTGCACTGTGAGGCCCTGCACCATGAGGCCCTGCAATGTGAGGCCCTGCACCGTGGGGCCTGCACTGTGAGGCCCTGCAATGTGAGGCCCTGCATCATGAGGCCCTGCAGCGTGAGGCCTGCACCATGAGGCCCTGCACCGTGAGGCCCTGCACTGTGAGGCCCTGCAGCATGGGGCCTGCACCATGAGGCCCTGCACTGTGAGGCCATGGACTGTGGGGCCCTGCATCGTGAGGCCCTGCACCGTGGGGCCTGCACCATGAGGTCCTGCACCGTGAGGCCCTGCTCTGTGAGGCCCTGCAGCGTGGGGCCTGCACCATGAGGCCCTGCACTGTGAGGCCGTGGACTGTGGGGCCCTGCATCGTGAGGCCCTGCACCGTGGGGCCTGCACCATGAGGCCCTGCACTGTGAGGCCGTGGACTGTGGGGCCCTGGACAATGGGGTGATTGACTATGGGGTCCTGGACTGTTGAACTTTACCCTTTCCCTGGGTCTGCAATAATAGTAAAATAAAGATTAAAAATAGAAGATAAATAATTGAGCCAGGCGATAGAGAGTGATATTAATCCCTCTGGTTGTTATAGATTTGAAAGGAGTCTTTGGGCTCGAATCAATGGATTGAAAGGCGGAACGGTTCTATAACGTGCGTGCAATCTCCCTGGCTGGCAGTGAGGACAGAAACCTCCCCAATGTATGAAGTGATGGGCTAAGATCTCCTGTACATCTGTGCAGCCCACATTGGCTGAAGTGAAGCATTTTTGTGACGTGCCTTGGGTGTGATAAGGTGCCATGTTTATTCACCTTTTTATTCTGCTTCTTGTTGTGAGTTTAAGTCGGCGCATTCTGCAACTCTTGACCAGTTTTTCTGTTGGAGTTAAAACCTTCAGGATCAATAAAATCTCTTAGAATGAAATGTCATTCGATACTGCGGTGTAGTAGCCACCGTTCTCTCGATCGATCCTCCTCTCCTACCCACACCCCCCCAAATATCAATCACTCCTGAAGTCAGAGGCAATCTTTATCTACAAGCTTTAATCGCGTTACTTTGTAATTTAATTGGTTAGATTGTCATGATTTTGATGATGGTTGATGAGGCAGCCTTGCTGCCAGTTTCTTAACATGTTTAAGGAAGGAAATCAGCGCGAGTCGGGCTAATGTTCAATCCCTTAAAGGGGGCCCGACCTTTGAAAGAACGTCGGCAATCATTCCTGTGCCGGGCAGCCGCGGACAATGGGATCTAAATGTCACTTCATTTCATGGGCCTATCCGATACAGCAAGGCAGAGGCAGGCCCGGGAGTTGCTGCTAAACTGGTCAAGACCTTTTAGAAAGAAAGACAGACTTGCGTTTATATAGCGCCTCTCACGACCACCCCACGTCTCAAAGTGCTTTACAGCTCCACTTTCCCGCCTGACCCCCATATAAAGAAGAGAAAGTCTTGCATTCCTATAGCGCCTTACACGACCAGTGAAGCACTTTTTGTAGTGTGGTCACTGTTGTAATGCGGGAAACGCGGCAGCCAATTTGCGCACAGCAAGCTCCCACAAACAGCACTGTTATTGTAGGGGGTGGTGTCTTGGTTAGGTTTCTCTGACTCCTTGGCGTTTTCGAGGCGCCCCACACCCTGGATTCTAGACTGTGGACTGATTTGGGGGTTGTGAGAAACTGAGACAGAATCAGTTGGGTAGGATGCAAAACTGGTTTTATTGTGTTCAAACAGAGTAAAAGGGCACGTTTTTAATAATCACAGCAATCAGGTACAAATAGGGAGAAATGGCAACTCAAATGTTCTATATTTGGGAAGAACACATAACACATACAACAGATTAAAAGAACACAGTCCTCTCATCTCCCAAAATACTTATGCACGAAACCTGGAAGGGGAAAGCACACAAAGAACATCAACAGGTAGGAACAGTAAGAAAAACCCAACCTCCCAGACCCACTATCTAGCTAGGTTACAACTCTGGGGTTTCAGGGACCATGCTCACCAATTCCCTTTTGACAGTTCCAACTCCGGGGTTCGCCTTAGTTGTCCTGGTCCTGTTCTGTACCCCAAACCTCGTTGGGGACTTCAACCTGCGTCACTTCTTCAGTTGGGCTGAGTCCGTTGATGTGGTAAGATGCGTATTGGACTTGTGAGGTGAGTATTCACTTTTCCTTGGTCAGGGTAGTCTTAAAAGTTCCGTTCGGTAATGTTTTACCCCTTGGTAGCGTAGGACCAGCTTGTAGAGTGGAAAAATCTTCGGTTTTTCTTCGTTTTGTCGGGTTGGTTCCGGTTGACTGTTTGATTGGTCGCGATGGTCCGAAGCTTTCCGATAGTCGTTTTGACGGCCTACTTGCTGTCGTGGTGCCGTCCTTCTGGGTTTTAGAGATTCCTTTCGCCGATGTTTCGGGGTCTCACTTTTCGAGGCTGGTGTTAACCTTATGCAACGAGACTGCTACCTCAATAGTGTCTCTAGAAGCACCCCTAACTGCCAGAACAGGCCTTCAATTAGACTAAAACAGGCTTCCTTATCTTCGCCCCAAATCAGTTCTTGGGCTTTGTTTAAACTGTTCTGTCCATTGATTTTCAAATGTCTCCTTTGTCAGTGTTTTTGGTGGGCTAGGCAGCAGTAACTCGATTAGGGTGTGAGAATGTGCTATCACTGGTTTTGTATTGTTTTAGGATTGTCCCGTTTCCTGGCCATATAGTTGGGCTCATGATTTCCACAGTGGTTGATTGGGTAATTGGCTTCTTGCATATTTTGGATGAATTCTGTAATTTCGATAATGGCTGGTAATTCGATTATCTCTTAGGGGGTGAATTGGTGTTGCATAGTTTCCCCAGATAGTCTGGGATCCTTAATACACGAATTTGCTTCACAGAGGTTAGCCCCACCTCCTATATTCGGTAACTCCTTTTCACAGCCAAAATGTTGCAGAATCTTAAAATTGATATGCTCCTTCCCATAGATCCCAGGCTTCTGTAATTTAGGTCCATTTTGAATTCTCTTTTCAAAAAGTCCAAACACTGGGGGGGGGGGGGGGCGTGTTTCCATGAGGTGGCCCCCTTTTGCCTTTTTCCATTTAAAACTTAGATCTCCACTTGAAAAATCCAAAGCTCATTTTTAACAGTCCATTAGGAGCTTTTCTTTAATTTTCAGGGAGAGGGACTCATGGGAATTTTTGAGAACCCTTCATTATAATGACCTAGATCATCTGCTTTTGGTGATGTGGATTGAAGGATAAATATTGGCCCCCAGGACTCCATTCAGTTAACCCATTGTCCACCCTGTGTCTTTTTCTCTCGTCTTGTGGTCATTTTGAAGCTACGTCACCCAGAGATGTCAATTCCCTGGAGACCGAGAGAGGTCGTTGGGTCACGTTGCTCGTTCCCAGAGGGTTTCCCGCTTGATTGGATCACAGCGACCAGCAAACACTCACACACCTGCTAATATATGAATGGTGCAATCTCCCTGGCGGGCCGCACCCAGATTGCCAGGGTCCTGGGGACCTGCCGCGTAAGGAACGAGCTCGGCACTGGGACCCTTGGCCTCGCTGGAAACAAACGCCAACTCCACTGTCTCGCCATGATGCGCCAACGCACCGAATGGTTGTCATGGAATTCCCCGAGCATTCTTTAGACATTTCAAAGCTGTAATCACCATCGGCGTTCGAGGGGGCCGTTCAGCCCGACTGCCTGCCTCTCTTCCGCGGTTACATCCGAGCCAGGGTGTCCCTGGAGATGGAGCACGCGGTGTTCACCGGTACGCTCGCGGCCTTCCGCAAGAGACAGACGCCGGAGGGACACGACTGCATCATCACCCCCGGCAACCAAATTTTAATTTGATTTAAGTTTCTGGTAAAACGTTAATTGGTTTAATTGTCGGTTTTAGTGCCCCCCGTTAATCAGGGGGCACCTGATTTATGGTTTTACACCAAAATAGTTATAATCATCACCGGCTCACAACCTGCTAATTGCAGGCCATCCACCCGCTGGGAAGGGAAGGGAGTGACAGAGGAGATATCATCACCGCCTCCAGTGTACCAGTGCAGCCTTCGGCCGCCTGAGGAAGAGAGTGTTTGAAGACCAGGCCCTCAAAACTGCCACCAAGCTCATGGTCTCCAGGACTGTAGTAATACCCGCCCTCCTGTATGGCTCAGAGACATGGACCATGTACTGTAAATACCTCAAGTCGCTGGAGAAATACCACCAACGATTTCTCCGCAAGATCCTGCAAATCCCCCGGGAGGACAGGCGCACCAACGTTAGCGTCCTCATCCAGGCCAACATCCCCAGCATCGAAGCACTGACCACACTCGACCAGCTCCGCTGGGCAGGCCACATTGTCCGCATACCAGACACGAGACTCCCAAAGCAAGTATTTTACTCGGAACTTCTTCTCGGAAAACGAGCCAAAGGTGGGCAGAGGAAACGTTACAAGGACACCCTCAAAGCCTCCATGATAAAGTGCAACAACGCCCACTGACACCTGGGAGACCCTGGCCAAAGGCCAGTCCGCCCTAAGTGGAGGAAGTGCATCCGGGAGGGCGCTGAGCTCCTTGAGTCTCATCACCGAGAGCATGCAGCAACCAAGCGCAGGCAGCGGAAGGAGCGTGCGGCAAACCAGACTCCCCAACCACCCTTTCCTTCAACCAGAGTCTGTGGCTCACGTATTGGACTGTTCGGCCACCAAAGAACTCACTTCAGGAATGGAAGCAAGTCTTCCTCGATTGCGAGGGACTGCCTATGATGACGATGGTCAACAGGAGAAGTGACAGACTGATGCTGTATAAACGGGAGTGAATACAGCACTGACATCAAGCTTCACTGCACCAACCTGCCCTCCGGACCTCCTCTTGCCCCAGCTGCGTGAGCAAACCTGCCCGAAATGGTTAACTGTCCAATCCCGGAGTGTGGGACAGGGTCAGAAGCGCTAATAGTGGACGGCTGGAACTCCTGTCCCTCCACACTTATGCAGGTGGAGTGGCTTCAGATGAAATTCAGGGCCTGGCCCACTATATATACTGCAATATACTCGGGCAGAACAAATGAACAGACACGGTGAGTTGCTAGGCCACAGGTTTGCTTTGTTAGGTCAAAGCGAACTGAGCATGTTCATATCAAACCATGTGATAATACATTACATTTAACAACAACGTGTATTTATATAGCGCCTTTAACGTAGTGAAACGTCCAAAGGTGCTTCACAGGAGTGTTGTGCGATAAATATTTGACACAGAGCCGCTTAAGGAGAAATTAGCGCAGGTGAAAGAAGTCGGTTTTAAGGAGCGTCTTGAAGGAGGAAAGAGAGGGAGAGAGGCGGAGAGGTTTAGGGAGGGAGTTCCAGAGCTTGGGGCCCAGGCAATAGAAGGCACGGCCACCAATGGTGGAGCGATTATAATCAGGGATACTCAAGAGGGCAGAATTAGAGGAGCGCAGAGATCTCGGGGGGTTGTGGGGCTGGAGGAGATTCAATCAATCATAGGCAGTACCTCGAAATCGAGGAAGACTTGCTTCCACTCTAAAAGTGAGTTCTCAGGTGACTGAACAGTCCAATACGGGAATTACAGTCTCTGTCACAGGTGGGACAGACAGAGGTTGAGGGAAAGGGTGGGTGGGACTGGTTTGCCGCACGCTCCTTCCGCTGCCTGCGCTTGTTTTCTGCATGCTCTCGGCGACGAGACTCGAGGTGCTCAGCGCCCTCCCGGATGCACTTCCTCCACTTAGGGCGGTCTTTGGCCAGGGACTTCCAGGTGTCAGTGGGGATGTTGCACTTTGTTAAGGAGGCTTTGAGGGTGTCCCTGTAGCGTTTCCTCTACCCACCTGAGGCTCGTTTGCCGTGTCGGAGTTCCGAGTAGAGCGTTTGCTTTGGGAGTCCTGTGTCTGGCATGCGGACAATGTGGCCCGCCCAGCGGAGCTGGAGGAGATTACAGAGATAGGGAGGGGCGAGGGCCATGGAGGGATTTGAACATAAAGATTACACACACCTGTGAGAGGCGGTGGGACCCTCCTGGGAGGGGGTCTTGTGGCTGATCGACTTGTCGAGGAATGTGTCGCATGTGGGGCATAATGTCCTCCTCGAATCACCCAATCTTCCCCGGGCAGGTCTCACTCTGAGCCTGTGAATGCCGCAATGTAGCGCAGGTTAAATATTCACTTGCAACAGGCGGAGGTGCTGAAGGTTAGGACACAGTTGGAGCCACCATACTTGCGCGGGTGACTCAGGAGCTACAACTGCGACACACATGCATCACTTGAGACTTGCTGTGCCAAGTCATACAGCCGGTGAACCTGTTCATTCACACCATTGCAAAGACAGGACGCGAGTCACAGAACCTCCCCCATATAACACCGCCCACTCCACGTTTCATCACCTGCCTGTATCGGATAGTCATCATCATCATAGACAGTCCCTCGGAATCGAGGAAGACCTGCTTCTACTATCAAAGTGAGTTCTTTGATGGCTGAACAGTCCGATACGAGAGCCACAGACCCTGTTACAGGTGGAACAGACATTCGTCGGGGGAAGGGGTGGGTGGGGCTGGTTTGCCGCGCGCTCCTTCCGCTGCCTGCGCCTGGCCTCTTCACGCTCTTTGTGTTGAGACTCGAAGAGCTCCACGCCCTCCCGGATGTACTTTCTCCACCTCGGGCGGTCTGCGGCCAGGGTCTCCCAGGTGTCAGTGGTGATGTCGCACTTTACCAGGGAGGCTTTGAGGGTGTCCTTGTAACGTTTCCGCTGTCCTCTTTTGGCTCGTTTACCATGAAGGAGCTCCGCATAAAGCATTTGCTTAGGGAGTCTCGTATCTGGCATGCGAACAATGTGGCCTGCCCAGTGGAGCTGGTCGAGTGTGGTCAGTGCTTCAATACTGCGGATGTTGGCCTGGTCGAGGACATTGATGTTGGTGCGTCTGTCCTCCCAGGGGATTTGCAGGATCTTGCGGAGACATCGTTGGTGATATATCTCCAGCGACTTGAGGTGCCTTCTATACATCGTCCATGTCTCTGAGCCATACAGGAGGGCGGGTTTTACTACAGCCCTGTAGACCATGAGCTTGGTGATAAATTTGAGGGCCTGGTCTTCAAACACTCTTTTCCTCAGACGGCCGAAGGCTGCACTTGCGCACAGGAGGCGATGTTGAATCTCCACATCAATGTCTGCCTTTGTTGATTTATGTCATCGCTCCAACCCTCTTCTCAATCTTCCTCGCCGCCATGCTCCACCTCACAATCGGACAGTCAATGCATTACATAAGAACAGGAGGAGGCCATTCAGCCCCTCCAGCCTGTTCCGTCTTTCAGTTAGATCCCAGCTGATCTGCACCTCAACCCCATTTAGCCATCTTTGCTAGATACCCTTACCCACCAAAAATCTATTGATGCCATACCAACCAGGCTGCTTCCTCCTCATATCATGGCTTGCTGTTTGCAGCCCATTTTCACATTAAGTTCACCTGTCACACCATAATGCATCATCATCATAGGCAGTCCCTCGAAGCGAGGATGATTTGCTTCCACACCAAAAAGGAATGCGTTCACAGGTGTTTCAATGCAGGATCTAATGTTCTGGATCCTGAACTTGAGGGGGTGGAAGATGCCTGTGGGTGGATTGTTTTAACGTGGGGTGACCGTTGCACACCAGCCACCACACGGGCTTGACAGAGCGAGGTCTTGGTCCAGTGGCAAGGGTTAACCAAGACGACTGTGGACCTGCTCTGCAGCCAGGGCCATTAGAGGGAGCAACGTGCGACACCATAATTACATCATGTATGACCACACTGCAATACCTGCACTCCAAGCATTCTGCCGCTGATATCTTCCAGTTCCTCATCAATCGCTTACTCTTCATTTACTTGTTGAACTTTTCACTTGGCATTGAACACCTTCCTTATCTGTGACCCCAGTGGGCCACAAACACATGGCTCATCCCATTGGTAGCTTTACCTCAGGCATGATACTGCAGGCTATGTGGGTTCGCGCCCCACTCCACAGACATAATCAAGGTTGACACTTCCTGTCTTTTGGATGAGACGTTAAACCGAGGCCCCGTCTGCTTTCTCAGGTGGGCGTAAAAGATCCCGTGGCTCTATTTGAAGAAGAGCAGGGGAGTTCTCCCCGGTGTCCTGGGGCCAATATTTATCCCTCAACCAACAGCACCAAAACAGATTATCGGGTCATTATCACATTGCTGTGTGTGGGAGCTTGCTGTGCACGAATTGTCTCCCACATTACAACAGTGACTACACTCCAAAATTATTGGGGGAATCTAGACCTAGGGGGCATATTTTCAGAATAAGGGGTCGCCCATTTAAAACGGAGATGAAGAGGAATCTCTTCTCTTAGAGGGTCGTGAATCTTTGGAATTCTCTGCCCCAGAGAGTTGAGGAGGCTGGGTCATTGAATATATTTAAGGTGGAGATAGACAGATTTTTGAATGATAAGGGAGGCGAGGGTTACGGGGAGCGGGCGGGGAAGTGGAGTTGAGGCCAGGATCAGATCAGCCACGATCTTATTGAATGGCGGAGCAGGCTCGAGGGACCGAATGGCCGACTCCTGCTCCTATTTCTTATGTTCTTATTCATTGGCTGTAAAGCGCTTTGGGCAGTCCTGAGGTTGTGAAAGGTGCTATAGAAAAGCAGGTCTTTATTTATAACAATTTGTGACACAAATGATTCTTGATGGAGAAAGTGATTGAGGTTGCGACAGATTGATGCCTGATCCTGGCACTGTCACTGGGACTGGGACTGGCCCACAGTGCTCTCCTTCGGCACTGGAGAATCTCATGTTATTTAAAGAATAAAGTCTGTCCCGTTGCATGTTTCTGGCTAAAGGCCGTTCCCAGTTGCACATTCTTCGGGGCTGTGTAATTCTGTTACAGACTGTCCAGCTCATTGCTGTGTCGGTGAGTGTCCACAGGAACAGGGGCCCTCTTCCCAAAGATTAGCCAGCCAGGGAGCACGGCAATTTCAGAGAGTGGAATGGGTGGCAGTCAGCGCACAGGTAATGGGGTTGGGGAAGGAGTTACCGGGGAAGAACATTGAAAATCCACTTGGACAGATGCGTATCGTTACTAACTGATGGGCATGGTTTAGAGAGAGGCCTTTCACACCTCCGCACACAAGCTCCCAGCACACAGCACACCAAGTGTGAAAGGTTTAATAACATCAGCGGACTCCCAAAGCCACTGCAATCTGCGGGGAGAACTGAGAGTTTACAGTCGGATAAAGGTGGAGGCAGAACTCAAGCCCCAGCTCCAGTGAGAGGGACACTTACTGAATGCTAATTTGTCAATTTAATAAACACGGCTTTATAGGGTGTTGTATTCTCTCTGTCTCTCTGTCACTCAATGTCTGCCCTGCTCTGTCATTCTCACTCCATCTGCTTTCTGTCTCTCACACTGACTCTCTCTCACTCTTTCTGCATCTCTCTCTCTCTCTCTGTCTCTCTCTCTCTATCTGATTTCTGTCTCTCTCACTGTCTCTTTCTCTCTGCCTGTCTCTCTCTCTCTCTCTGTCTCTCACTCTGTCTATCGCTCTCTCACTATCTCACTGTCTCTCTCTTTTACTCTCTCACTGTGTCTCTCTCTCTCTCTCATTCTCTCGCTCTCACTCTCTGTCTCTCTCTCACTGTCTCCCTCTGTCTCTCACGGTCTCTCGTGCAAATCCATGTCTTCCGCCTCCACACACAGATTACCTTTATGGTCTCTAATAGGCCCCAGGTAGCGCGACAGCTGCAGGAAAAATGCAGGGAGCAGCGACAGCCCTTATACATGGCCTTCTTTGCCCTTACAAATCCTTTTGACACTGTCAACCGCGAGGGTCTATGGAGCGTCCTCCTCCGTTTCGGATGCCCCCAAAAGTTTGTCACCATCCTCCGCCTGCTCCACGACGACATGCAGGCCGTGATCCTTACCAACGGATCCACCACAGACCCAATCACATCCAGACCGGGGTCAAACAGGGCTGCGTCATCGCCCCAACCCTCTTCTCAATCTTCCTCGCTGCCATGCTCCACCTCACAGTCAACAAGCTCCCCGCTGGAGTGGAACTAAACTACAGAACCAGTGGGAAGCTGTTTAACCCTTGTCCAAGACCACCCCAACCTCTGTCGTCGAGCTACAGTACGCGGACAACGCCTGCGTCTGCGCACATACAGAGGCTGCACTCCAGGACATAGTCGACGTATTTACTGAAGTATACGGAAGCATGGGCCTTACGCTAAACATCCGTAAGACAAAGGTCCTCCAGCAGCCTGACCCCACCACACAGCACTGCCCCCCAGTCATCACGATCCACGGCGCGGCCCAGGACAATGTGGACCATTTCCCATACCCTGGGGCAGAGAATTCCACAGATTTACGACCGTCTGAGATAAGAAATTCCTCCTCATCTCTGTTTTAAATGGGCGACCCCTTATTCTGAAACTATGGCCCCTGAAACATCCTCTCGGCATCTACCCTGTCAAGCCCCCTCTGTATCTTATATATTTCAATAAGATTAACTCTCATTCTTCTAAATCCCAATGAGTATAGGCCCAACCTGCTCAACCTGTCTTCATAAGTCAACCCCTTCACTTATTTCTTTGCTGTGGGAGAGATTGCATGGGAAGCACTCAAAACCTCCGAGTGGCATTTGAAACCCCCTCCATGCTCAGCGGGTGAGAAGTTCTGATCTGGAGCTCGTCTGCCGACAGTGTGCAGTTCAGCGGGGATTCACCTCGCTCGATCTTCAGTATCAGCTGTGGCTCAGTGGGCAGCACACTCGCCTCTGAGTCAGAAGGTTCTGGGATCAAGTCCCACTCCAGAGACTTGCGCACAAAAATCTAGGCTAACACTCCCAGTGCAGTGCTGAGGGAGCGCTGCACTGTTGGAGGGGCAGTGCTGAGGGAGCGCCGCACTGTCGGAGGGGCAGTACTGAGGGAGTACTGCACTGTCGGAGGGGCAGTGCTGAGGGAGTGCTGCACTGTCGGAGGGGCAGTACTGAGGGAGTGCCGTACTGTCGGAGGGGCAGTGCTGAGGGAGTGCTGCACTGTCGGAGGGGCAGTACTGAGAGAGTGCCGCACTGTCGGAGGAGCAGTACTGAGGGAGTACTGCACTGTCGGAAGGGGCAGTGCTGAGGGAGTGCCGTACTGTCGGAGGGGCAGTACTGAAGGAGTGCCGCACTGTAGGAGGGGCAGTACTGAGGGAGTGCTGCACTGTCGGAGGGGCAGTACTGAGGGAGCGCCGCACTGTCGGAGGGGCAGTACTGAGGGAGTACTGCACTGTCGGAGGGGCAGTGCTGAGGGAGTGCTGCACTGTCGGAGGGGCAGTACTGAGGGAGTGCCGTACTGTCGGAGGGGCAGTGCTGAGGGAGTGCTGCACTGTCGGAGGGGCAGTACTGAGAGAGTGCCGCACTGTCGGAGGAGCAGTACTGAGGGAGTACTGCACTGTCGGAAGGGGCAGTGCTGAGGGAGTGCCGTACTGTCGGAGGGGCAGTACTGAAGGAGTGCCGCACTGTAGGAGGGGCAGTACTGAGGGAGTGCTGCACTGTCGGAGGGGCAGTACTGAGGGAGTGCCGTACTGTCGGAGGGGCAGTGCTGAGGGAGTGCCGCACTGTCGGAGGGGCAGTACTGAGGGAGCGCTGCACTGTCGGAGGGGCAGTACTGAGGGAGTGCCGCACTGTCGGAGGGGCAGTACTGAGGGAGTGCCGCACTGTCGGAGGGGCAGTGCTGAGGGAGCGCTGCACTGTCAGAGGGGCAGTACTGAGGGAGTGCTGCACTGTCAGAGGGGCAGTACTGAGGGAGGGCCGCACTGTCAGAGGGGCAGTACTGAGGGAGTGCCGCACTGTCAGAGGGGCAGTACTGAGGGAGTGCCGCACTGTCAGAGGGGCAGTACTGAGGGAGTGCCGTACTGTCAGAGGGGCAGTACTGAGGGAGTGCCACATTGTCGGAGGGGCAGTACTGAGGGAGTGCTGCACTGTCAGAGGGGCAATACAGAGGGAGTGCCGCACTGTCGGAGGGGCAGTACTGAGGGAGTGCCGCACTGTCGGAGGGGCAATACTGAGGGAGGTGCTGTTTATCGGATGAGACGTTAAACCGAGGCCCCATCTGCTCTCTCAGGTTGACATAAATGATCCCATGGCTCTATTTCGAAGAAGAGCAGGGGACTTATCCTCGGTGTCCTGGGGCCAATATTTATCTCTCAATCAACATCACTAAAACAGATTATCTGGTCATTATCACATTGCTGTTTGTGGGAGTTTGCTGTGCGCAAATTGTCTGCTGTGTTTCCTACATTACAACAGTGACTACACTCCAAAAGTACTTCATTGGCTGTAAAGCGCTTTGGGACATCCGGTGGTCATGAAAGGCGCTATATAAATGCAAGTCTTTCTTTCTATTTCATGTTCCCCCAGGCAAGGTGAGGATCTATCCTGCCTGAAACAGCCCCTCTGAAGGCTACAGACAACCTCCTTATCCCTGAGGTAGGACGGAGGGGCAGGGTGGGGACATTATCAGGCCGGGATCCTGCCCTTGATCTGTCTACACATTCCTGTCCATTGCTTGAAGCGGGCCCCACCATGAGGATTGTGGATGGAAAATCGATGCAAACTGCTTCAGAGAGACCTGCTCCAACCAGCCCAACCTTTCCATGTTAGCTATGCCAAGGTGAGCCACTCACAGGATCAAGAAACTCTTCTCACTAAGTGGCTGGTCGCTAATATTCAGAGAGCTGTCGGGTGGGGCAGTTCGACAACAGCAACACCTTGCATTTATATAGCACCTTTAATGTAGTAAAACGTCCCGAGGCGCTTCACAGGAACGTTTATTGACAAAACTTGACACCGAGCCCCATAAGAAGATATTAGGAGGTTGGTCAAAGAGGTCGGTTTTAAGGAGCCTCTTAACAGAGGAGAGATAGAGAGGCGGAGAGGTTTAGGGAGGGAGTTCCAGAGCTTGGGGCCCAGGCAACAGAAGGCACGGCCACCGATGGTGGAGTGATTATAATCAGGGATGCTCAAGAGGGCAGAATTAGAGGAGCGCAGAGATCTTGGGGGGTTGTGGGGCTGGAGGAGATTACAGAGATAGGGAGGAGCGAGGCCATGGAGGGATTTGAACACGAGTGTAAGAATTTTTAAATTGAGGCGTTGCCAGACCAGGAGCCAATGTAGGTGGGTGAGCGGGACTCGGTGTGAGTTAGGACACGGGTCAGCGAGCACAGGGGGTGATGGGTGAGCGGGACTCGGTGCGAGTTAGGACACGGGTCAGCGAGCACAGGGGTGATGGGTGAGCAGGACTCGGTGCGAGTTAGGACACGGGTCAGCGAGCACAGGGGGTGATGGGTGAGCGGGACTCGGTGCGAGTTAGGACATGGGGCAGCGAGCACAGGGGTGATGGGTGAGCGGGACTTGGTGCGAGTTAGGACACGGGTCAGCGAGCACAGGGATGATGGGTGAGCGGGACTCGGTGCGAGTTAGGACATGGGGCAGCGAGCACAGAGGGTGATGGGTGAGCGGGACTTGGTGCGAGTTAGGACACGGGGCAGCGAGCACAGGGGTGATGGGTGAGCGGGACTTGGTGCGAGTTAGGACACGGGTCAACGAGCACAGGGGTGATGGGTGAACGGGATTTGGTGCGAGTTAGGACACGCGTCAGCGAGCACAGGGGGTGATGGGTGAGCGGGACTTGGTGCGAGTTAGGACACGGGTCAGCGAGCACAGGGGTGATGGGTGAGTGGGACTCGGTGCGAGTTAGGACATGGGGCAGCGAGCACAGGGGTGATGGGTGAGCGGGACTTGGTGCGAGTTAGGACACGGGTCAGCGAGCACAGGGGTGATGGGTGAGCGGGACTTGGTGCGAGTTAGAACACGGGGCAGCGAGCACAGGAGTGATGGGTGAGTGGGACTTGGTGCGAGTTAGAACACGGGGCAGCGAGCACAGGTGTGATGGGTGAGCGGGACTTGGTGCGAGTTAGAACACGGGTGAGCGAGCACAGGGGTGATGGGTGAGCGGGACTCGGTGCGAGTTAGGACACGGGTCAGCGAGCACAGTGGGTGATGGGTGAGCGGGACTCGGTGCGAGTTAGGACATGGGGCAGCGAGCACAGGGGTGATGGGTGAGCGGGACTCGGTGCGAGTTAGAACACGGGGCAGCGAGCACAGGGGGTGATGGGTGAGTGGGACAGTGTGAGTTAGAACACGGGGCAGCGAGCACAGGAGTGATGGGTGAGTGGGACAGTGTGAGTTAGGACACGGGGCAGCGAGCACAGGGGGTGATGGGTGAGTGGGACAGTGTGAGTTAGAACACGAGGCAGCGAGCACAGGAGTGATGGGTGAGTGGGACAGTGTGAGTTAGGACACGGGGCAGCGAGCACAGGGGGTGATGGGTGAGTGGGACAGTGTGAGTTAGGACACGGGGCAGCGAGCACAGGAGTGATGGGTGAGTGGGACAGTGTGAGTTAGGACACGGGGCAGCCGAGTTTTGGACGAACTCTAGCTGACAGAGGGTGAAATGAGGGGGCGGTGGGTGGGTGAATGGGACGCCCACCAAGACGAAGTACTGATCCTGAGCAGTATTGCCCAGCAGGATGGTACCACTTAGACACGTGACCCGCTCTGATGGTGGAACTGCATTCCCTCAGCTTCAAAGCTACGCTTCAGTAACACTGACTAACTTCTCATGAAAGGAAAGAGCAATTTGTTGAATGTGTTTCCTGCCCACACACAAACACATTTCTAGGACTATGTTCCTGCATATTTGCATGACTCTGATTAGGAAGCCTTTCATCCAACACTACAATTGGAACCAGGCCCAGGGGAGAGATATTCCTGGACTGGATTGAGCTGTATGGGGCAGTGAT
Organism: Pristiophorus japonicus; assembly: GCF_044704955.1. NCBI lineage: Eukaryota > Metazoa > Chordata > Chondrichthyes > Pristiophoridae > Pristiophorus > Pristiophorus japonicus. Next base: position 126,586,514 of record NC_091993.1, read on the forward strand.
CAGGCTATTGTCTCAGCTCATTATTCCCATTACCTCTCCGCACGCTCTGATCTCAAAGCTTTTCACGCCCACAGCTGGCAACTGCATCAACACTCAGTGAACTTTCACTGGGGCTTACAGAGCTGTCTTTGAACAAGAAACGAAGTGGGTACAATAGAGCTTATCTACTCAACCAAAATCAAACAGTCTCATTATTACAATTACAAGGCGCACCGCAGAAGTACATTTACTGGATTGTGCCAGAGCCAAGGAACAGCAGGGCCCAGCAACGATTTTTCACTTCAGACTCTTTGCAGAGACTGGGGTCCAACATGTTGAACGATCACCCACCATCGAAAGGACACACTTGCTAGTGACCCAGACGAAATTTCCCGTAATGACCCACGCGCATTTGTACCCCGGTGGGCCTGTGTGTTGATTTTATTGAGGCGATCTTGCCCATTTTGGAACCTAAACCCCAGCCGTTGGGCTATCCCATCATGCATTTGGTGCAGCACCATGGAGAATTTGTGGCCAAAATCCCTGCCCGAGCTCAATAACCCAAGAGACCCACAGATTGGTCAGCAGTGGAGTTCGGGACGAGACCTGGATTGGGGAGTTGGGTGGGTTTTACTTTAATGATTCATAGGATGTGGGCATCGCTGGCAAGGCCGGCATTTATTGCCCATCCCTAATTGCCCCTTGAGAAGGTGGTGGTGAGCCGCCTTCTTGAACCGCTGCAGTCCGTGTGGTGAAGGTGCTCCCACAGTGCTGTTAGGGAGGGAGTTCCAGGATTTTGACCCAGCGACGATGAAGGAACGGCCGATATATTTCCCAGTCAGGATGGTGTGTGACTGGGAGGGGAACGTGGAGGTGGTGGTGTTCCCATGCGACTGCTGCCCTTGTCCTTCTAGGCGGTAGAGGTCGCGGGTTTGGGAGATGCTGCCGAAGAAGCCTTGGCGAGTTGCTGCAGTGCATCTTGTAGATGGTACACACTGCAGCCACGGTGCGCCGGTGGTGGAGGGAGTGAGTGTTGAAGGTGGTGGATGGGGAGCCGATCAAGCGGCTGCTTTGTCCTGGATGGTGTCGAGCTTCTTGAGTGTTGTTGGAGCTGCACCATCCAGGCAAGTGGAGAGTGTTCCATCACACTCCTGACTTGTGCCTTGTAGATGGTGGAAAGGCTTTGGGGAGTCAGGAGGAGAGACACTCGCCGCAGAATACCAGCCTCTGACCCGCTCTTGTAGCCACAGTATTTATGTGGCTGGTCCAGTTAAGTTTCTGGTCAATGGTGACCCCCAGGATGTTGATGGTGGGGGATTCGGCGATGGTAATGCTGTTGAATGTCAAGGGGCGGTGGTTAGTCATTGCCTGACACTTGTGTGACGTGAATGTTACTTGATACTTATCAGCCCATGTCTGAATGTTGTCCAGGTCTTGCTGCATGAGGGCATAGACTGTTTCTGTTATGTATGTGTAATGTCTGTAAGCTTGTAATGTTTGTAGTTCCACACTGTGGATGTGGACGTATTGTGTACTGCAACTGCAGAGTTAATAATTAAACAGAACCAGGCAGATTCCGGAGGCTTCCAAGAGAGCTGCCTGCTATGTTAGGAGCTGTGTGTGCTGTGCTCTGTCAAGCTATCACATTTGGCGATGAGATGGGATTTTTTGGATGATTTAAAGCTTAAATTTTGTTGGGGAAGGATTCAGCCAGCCGACAGGGAGACTTTGGAAGTTTCTGTCTTTGGAAAAAGCTTCAAAAATCCGAGGTAAAATACAGCACAAGGTGTGAACAGCTAGAGATTAAAATGGCAGGTGTAATCAGACATTTGGGGGAATATAGACACCACCGGGAACGTTTTAAAGCTTATGTGGATCGGCTAGAAATGCATTTCACTGCAAATAACATAATCGAAGTTCCAGACAATGCAGTCCACAACCAGGCTGTGTTGGAATATAAGAAAGTGATCTTCTTATCGGAGGCAGGTCGAGCATTGTACAAAACCCTTGTAAATCTGCTTGTGCCTGATGAGCCAAAGGACACAATGCTTAGAGATTTTAACGAAGCTAAAGCAGCGCTATAACCCCAAACCGTTAGAAATTGCTGAAAGCTATCGTTTCGGGATTTGGAATCAAAGACTGATTAAAATATCAGTGATTACATCGTAGCATTAAAAAAGCTATGGATGCACTGTAATTTTGGAAACTTTCAAAACCGAGCATTACGGGATCGTTTTGTTTGTGGGGTGAAAAATTATGCGATTAGAAGGAAGTTATTGGCAACGGATGATTTGACTTTTGAGATTGCTTGTCAGACAGCGAGGTCGATGGGCATGGCCGAACAATATTCCTGAGAATTAGATAATAATTACGATCGTCAGTCAACCGAGGTAAATCACCTGCAGGTTCAAAGTAAAAGATGGTGGGGGCCAAAAGTCTCAGAAACTGGAAATTCTAACAGAGCATCGAAGTCGTGCTATAGGTGCCTGGGACAACACATTGCTCAAAGTTGTCCATACGTGAAGGCAGAGTGTTTCTTCTGCAGAAAGATTGGGCATCTTGCGAAGGCATGCCGACTGAAGGGTAAATCAGTTTTTAAAGCTATGAGTCCAGCGTTCAAAGCTATGAGTAGAAATCCCAAGAGACTACATAGCATGGAAGAACAACAACAGGACATGGAGATGTTAGAGTTAGATGTCATCAGGAGCATGAGGTTAATGGACAACGATTCGGAAAGCATCAAAATCCACATAGATATTGCGGGATTCAAGGTACCAATGGAAATTGACACGGGTGCATCCGTGAGTGTAGTACCGGAGTCACTGTACCTCGACAAATTGCGTGATTTCCAACTGGAGAAATCCAAGATAGAGCTGCGAGGCTCCTCAGGAGAGAAAATTCCTGTGGTAGGTCGTATCACCGTACCGGTGAAATATAAAGATCAATTTCAGAACTTGTCTCTAATAGTAGTGAAAGGAGACAAGTCTGCCTTACTAGGAAGAAATTGGTTGAGTTCTCTGAAGCTGAATTGGAGTAAGATTTTCTGTGTGGAAGCGAGATTTGCAACAACGGATGAGGTTATCAAGAAGTATCCGAAGGTGTTCTGTGAAACGGGCAGTCCGATCCAAGGCTTCAAGGCGAGTGTCAGGGTACAGAAGGATGCTAGATCGGTTTACTACAAGCCACGTTCCGTACCATATACACTCAAGGAGAAAGTTGAGCAAGAACTCAAAAGACTAGAGACTGAGAACATTATTTGTAAGATAGATCGATGTAATTGGGCTACACACATTGTTGTTGTACCTAAGTCCGATGGTAAGGTAAGATTGTGTGGTGATTATAAAGTAACCGTAAACCAGGTTCTAGAGGGTAATGTCCCCAATACATTGCCGAATATAGAAGATTTGTTCACAACACTGACAGGTGATCAGATCTTCTCAAAACTGGATCTTACGAATGCCTACTTACAGCTTGAACTAGATGAAGAGTCCAAGTCATGTTTGACTATAAATACTCATCTAGGCCTATATCAAATGAATAGACTACCGTTTGGAGTGTCTTCCGCCTCTGCCATATTCCAAGGGGTGATGGGTGATGAACCAGATTTTGCAAGGTATTGAAGGGGTAGTATATTATTTGGATGACATACTAATTTCAGCACCAAATAGGCAAATTCACAATAACATATTGAATGAAGTCCTCAAGCGGCTAGAGAAGCACAGAGTACGAGTGTCTGCTCGTAAGTGTGAGTTATTTAAAAACTCAGTGGAGTACTTAGGGTACAGAGTAGACAAAGATGGTTTACATCCAACCTTGGAAAAATTGGATGCAATTAGAAATGCACCCACTCCCAAGAATGTCATTGAACTTCGTTCATTCTTGGGTCTTTTGAACTATTATGGGAAGTTCCTACCAAATTTGGCTACAATATTACATCCACTGAATGAACTATTGAAAAAACAGGTCCATTGGAAGTGGTCAAAAGAATGCGATGCAGCATTCAAGGAGTGTAAAAGCAAATTGGTAGAGAGCGCCATGTTAGTTCACTATGACATATCGAAGGAGATTAAGCTAACATGTGATGCCTCTCCGTATGGAGTTGGGGCAGTGATCTCTCATGTATCATTTAGTGGGTAGGAGAGACCAATTGCTTTTGCTTCATGCACTCTCAGTGCCAGTGAGAGTAATTATGCGCAAATTGAAAGGGAAGCTTTGGCATTCATTTTTGGGGTCAAGAAGTTTCACAAATACTTGTATGGTCATAAGTTTACCATCGTTACGGACCATAAGCCCCTAACAGCAATCCTCCATCCAAAGTCCCCAGTTCCAACATTAGCTGCAGCCCGAATGCAGAGATGGGCTTTGATTTTGTCAGCATATACATATGATATTGAATACAGATGATCAGCTGATCACAGTAATGATGATGCAATGTCTAGATTGCCTTCCCCATCACAAGTTACACCAGAAAGGGAAGAAGTGCTTTATTTTTCATACATTGATGAACTGCCAGTCACAGCTGAAGAGATTGGTAGAGCAACCAAACGTGACCCAGTGATGTCAAAGGTGTATGAGTATATTGCAAATGGATGGCCAAACCAGGTAACAGACAAAGATATTCATCCATTCTTCATTCGTAGGAATGAATTATCAGTCGATAAAGATTGTATCATGTGGGGTGCAAGAGTGGTTATACCAAATTATTAGGAGACCTCCATGACCAGCACCTGGGAATATGCTTGACCAAGAGTTTTGCACGCAGTTATTTATGGTGGCCAGTTCTTGATAAAGATATAGAGTACATCGTGAGTCAGCGTATGACATGTCAATCGGTAAGCAAGCAACCACCATCAGTACCATTACAGCCATGGAAATGGCCTCCCAGGGTGTGGCAAAGGCTACATATTGATTTTGCTGAGTTAGAAGGACAACAATTGTTCATTGTGATTGATAGCCATTCAAAGTGGGTTGAGGTGTTTCCAATGTGGAAAATAACAACAAGTAAAACATTGGACATTTTACGAAAATTATTTTCTTCATTTGGTCTCCCTGAAGACATTGTTTCGGATAATGGACCACAATTTCTTTCAGAAGAATTTGCACAGTTCAGGAGCAAAAATGGTGTGAAACATACCAAGGTTCTACCATACCACCCTGCCTCGAATGGTGCAGCAGAGCGCACTGTACAAATTGTAAAACGTGCCCTCATAAAACAAATGTTAGATCCAAATCCAAGGAAACGACAGTTGTCATTGGATCACAAATTGGCTAATTTTTTGATTACATATCGAAATACTCCTCATACAACTACTGGTAGAACATCAGCTGAGTTGTTTCTCAAACGACAGCCACGAACCAGATTCTTGTTGTAAAAACCAACATTGGCACAGTCCATAGAAGAGACACAATTAAGACAGAAAGAGAATCATGATAGAGGTAGAGTAAAAGAGAGAAGTGTGAAATTAAACCAGAAGGTGAGAGTGAAGAACCATCACCATAAATGGTTAAAGTGGTTACCAGGAAGAGTGGTGAAGATATGTGGTCCTCGCACATATTTGGTAAAGATGTTTGATAATGGACAGGTTAGGTTTGTTCATATTGATCATATTTTACCGACAGACATGGAAGGAGTTGAAGGTGGGAATGACTCAATTATTTCTGACTCATCAGATAGTTTTGATACACCAGTAGCAAATCCTAAATCCAATGTACTGGAAACAAATCCTGGATAGAATCAGAATGAAAGTCTGAGTCTGAGTCAGGAAAACAAAGATCCTGAAGTTAGAGTGAGTTCAAATGAAAATCAAGGAAATTCCGTAGAGGAAAACATTCCTCAGGATGAGCCTCGAATGAGTTTAGATTCGACACCATGTTTGGAAGGTTCTGTTCGAAACAGAAAACAAGTGGAAAAATTAAATTTGTAAATATGAAAAAAAATAAGTTTATATCCTGTGTTATGTATAAACATGAAAGTTATGTATGATGTTTGTTCTAATAACTTCTTCATTAAGGAAGGAGAAGTGTAATGTCTGTAAGCTTGTAATGTTTGTAGCTCCGCACTGTGGATGTGGACGTAATGTGTACTGCAACTACTGAGTTAATAATAAACAGAAGCAGGCAGATTCCGGAGGCTTCCGAGAGAGCTGCCTGCCATGTTAGGAAGCTGTGTGTGCTTCTGCTCTGTGAATATATCAAATGTATGTAAATATGAAATACTTGCCACCAGAGGGTGCGACTGTTGGAGTCCTAATGGTCACCTGCTGACCTGAGCAGGGCCATCGCGATCGGCCAGGCATGCATGGCCACGGACAATAACACCAAACAGATATCTTCTCAACATCGAAGCTCACCGGCAAGTACTGTGCATAAAATGATGTCGCTAGCGGGCCGAACTGCATATGGCAGGTCCAATACGTCTGCGGCTGCAAGATCCGTGATGTGAATCCATTAGCACCGTGCTGCGGGGGTAATCATCGGGCCCATCAATGTCGATTCAAGCACTACGTGTACAAAGGCTGTGCAACGATGGGGCTCCTCCAGTGAATGTGCAAACGTGCTGCGATACCACGTGGCAGAGGATGATCGATCCGGTGTGGATCACGCAGCACAGGCAACTCAACCCGAGGAAGAAGTGTATGGGGTACATTCACCACCAAGAGCCCTCCTACAATGCTGAAAGTCAAATTAAATGGAGTTCCAGTATCCATGGAGTTGGACACGGGTGCAAGTCAGTCAATAATGAGCCAGAAGGCTTTCGAGAAACTGTGGGACAATGAAGCACAAAGGCCCAAACTGAGCCCGATTAATGCAAAGCTGCGAACCTACACCAAAGTGCTCATACCAGTCATTGGCAGTGCGGCAGTGAAGGTATTATATGATGGAGCTGTGCATGACCTATCATTGTGGATTGTTCCTGGCAATGGCCCAATGCTGTTCGGCAGAAGCTGGCTAGAAAAGATTAGATGGAATTGGAACGACATCAAAGCACTATCTTCAATGGATGACGCCTCGTGTGCTCAAGTGCTGAGCAAGTTTCCCTCGCTATTCGAACCAGGCATCGGCAACTTCACAGGCGCCAAGGTACAGATCCACCTCGGCCCCGATGCACGGTCCGTCCATCACACGGCCCGGGCGGTTCCGTACATGATGAGGGAGAAAGTCGAGATCAAACTGGACAGACTCCAACGCGAAGGAATCATATCTCCAGTCGAGTTCAACGAGTGGGCCAGTCCAATTGTTCCGGTGTTGAAAAGCGATGGCACGGTCAGAATCTTCACAGACTACAAGGTAACGATTAACCAAGTCTCACTATAGGACTAGTACCCACTACCCAAGGCGGATGACCTGTTCGCAACGTTAGCGGGCGGGAAGTAATTCACCAAGTTGGACTTAACCTCTGCCTACATGACACAGGAGCTGGCTGAATCTTCGAAAAGACTGACGTGCATCAACACACACAAAGGGCTGTTTATATACCACAGGTGCCCTTTCGGGATTAGCTCGGCTGCAGCCATTTTCCAGAGAAACATGGAGAGTTTGCTGAAATCTGTTCTGTGCACCGTTGTGTTTCAAGATGACATCCTGATCACTGGTCGTGACACCATCGAACATCTACACAACCTGGAAGAGGTTTTAAGTCGCCTAGACAGAATGCGACGCAGGCTGAAATGCTCCAAGTATGTTTTCCTGGCGCCAGAAGTCGAATTTTTGGGGAGAAAGATTGCAGCAGACGGTATCAGACCCACGGACTCAAAGACAGAGGCCATCAAGAATGCACCCAGACCACAGAATGAGATGGAGCTGCATTCGTTCCTGGGATTCCTCAACTATTTCGGTAACTTTCTACCTGGGTTGAGCACGTTGTTAGAGCCTTTGCCCATGTTGCTACGTAAGGGTGATGACTGGGTTTGGGGCAAATCTCAAGACACAGCCTTTGAGAAGGTCAGAAACCTGCTATGTTCAAATAAGTTACTTGTACACTATGACACATTACCCTTCCTCCCATCTTTGTATCGTCAGCAAACTTGGCTACGTTACACTCAGTTCCCTCTTCCAAGTCGTTAATATAGATTGTAAATAGTTGGGGTCCCAGCACTGATCCCTGCGGCACCCCACTAGTTACTGGTTGCCAACCAGAGAATGAACCATTTATCCCGACTCTCTGTTTTCTGTTTGTCAGCCAATCTTCTCTCCATGCTAATATATTACCCCCAACCGCGTGAACTTTTATCTTGTGCAGTAACCTTTTGTAGGGCACCTTGTCAAATGCCTTCTTGAAGTCCAAATATACCACATCCACTGGTTCCCCTTTATCCACCCTGTTCGTTACATCCTCAAATTTGTCAAACATGACTTCCCCTTCATAAATCCATGCTGACTTTGCCTGACCAAATTTTGCTTTTCCAAATGTCCTGTTACTGCTTCTTTAATAATGGACTTCAACATTTTCCCAACCACAGATGTTAGGCTAACTGGTCTATAGTTTCCTGCTTTTTGTCTGCCTCCTTTTTTAAATAGGGGCGTTACATTTGCAGTTTTCCAATCTGCTGGGACCTCCGCAGAATCCAGGGAATTTTGGTAAATTACAATCAATGCATCCACAATCCCTGCCGCTACTTCTCTTAAGACCTAGGATGCAAGCCATCAGGTCCAGGGGATTTATCTGCCTTTAGTGTGGTGGAGAAAGAGCCATTAGCATGTGTCTCTGGGGTTAAGGTGGCATCGTCTTCGGGGAGAGCTGCTTACACGAAACCTGCCGCTGCTCAGAGCCTGCCAACTGGTTCGAACCAAATTTCACCCTTTTGGTGTTGTGGGGGCAATCATCAGCCTCATCAGTGTCGGTTTAGACAATACTCATGCACTGGATGTTCGAAAGTGGGGCATCTTCACAAAATGTGTCCACAACAGAGCAAGCGTGGTGCAGCTCACCACGTGGTTGATGAGGACCAGTTCAGTGATGGTCCGGATACACAACCCGAGGAGGATGTGAATGGACTGTATTCGTTCCTGAGCAAGAGCCAGCCGATAGTCGTTAATGTGAAGCTGCATGGCGTGCCTGTATCAATGGAGCTGGACACAGGTGCGAGCCAGTCGATAATGAGCCAAAGGACATTCGACAAGCTGTGGAACACTAAGGCTGCGAAACTGAAGCTGAGTCCAGTCAATGCCAGGTTGCGTACTTACACTAAGGAATTCATACCGGTGCTCGGCAGCGCATCAATCGAGGTGTCATATGACGGTGTGGTTCACGAGCTACCATTATGGATCATCCCAGGTAATGGTCCAATGCTGTTCGGCAGGAATTGGCTCGAGAAAATCAAGCTGAACTGGAATGATGAAAAGATATTGTCGTCGGTGGATGTTACTTCGTGTGCTCAAGTGTGAAAAAGTTCCCTTCTTTGTTTGAACCGGGCATTGGTAATTTTACGGGAGCCAAGGTGCAGATTCACCTGGATTCTGATGCAAGGCCTGTCTATCATAAAGCTCGCTCTGTTTCGTACATGATGAGGGAGAAGGTTGAAATCGAGCTTGACAGACTCCAGCGTGAAGGGATCATATCATCAGTCGAGTTTAACGAGTGGGCCAGTCCCATTGTTCCTGTGTTGGAGAGTGATGGCACTGTCAGGATTTGTGGGGACTACAAGGTTATGATTAACCGATTTTCAAAACAGGATCAGTATCCGTTACCGAGGGCTGATGTCCTGTTCACCATGCTAGCTGGTGGAAAGTCGTTCACGAAATTGGATCTGACGTCGGCCTATATGACACAGGAGCTTGTCGACACTTCAAAGAAACTCACCCGCATCAAAACCCATAAAGGACTGTTCGTCTACAACAGGTGTCGTTTTGGGATTCGTTTGGCTGCAGCCATATTTCAGAGGAATATGGAGAGTCTACTGAAGTCCGTTCCTAGAACTGTCGTATTTCAAGATGACATTCTGGTCACAGGTCGCGACACTGCTGAACATCTGAACAATCTTGAAGAAGTCCTACAGCATCTGGACAAAGTGGGTCTCAGGCTGAAAAGCTCGAAATGTGTATTCATGGCACCTGAAGTTGAATTCCTGGGGTGGAAGATTGCTGCTGATGGCATCAGGCCCCCTGATTCGAAAACCAAGGCCATCAAAAATGCACCCAGGCCTCAGAATGTGACGGAGCTGCGTTCATTCCTCGGGATGCTCAACTACTTCGGTAATTTCTTACCCAGATTGAGCACTTTACTAGAGCCACTGCATGTGTTACTGGGTCTGGGGGTGCGTCTCAAGATAGAGCCTTTGAGAAAGCCAAGAATCTGCTATGTTCAAACAAGTTGCTTGTTCATTATGATCCGTGTAAGCGTCTTGTATTGGCCTGTGATGCTTCATCATATGGGGTTGGCTGTGTACTCCAACAAGCAAATGAATCGGGCAAACTTCAACCTGTTGCTTATGCTTCAAGAAGTCTGTCTAAGGCGGAAAGAGCTTACAGTATGGTAGAGAAAGAAGCTTTGGCCTGTGTGTATGGGGTAAAATAAATGCACAAGTACTTGTTTGGTCTTCGTTTTGAACTAGAAACGGATCACAAGCCACTCATTTCATTGTTAGTGGAAAACAAAGGTATTAATATCAATGCATCGTCCCGCATTCAAAGGTGGGCGCTGACATTGTCTGCCTATGATCACATCATCCGTCATAGACCTGATACTGAGAATTGTGCCGATGCACTGAGTAGTCTGCCCTTACCCACAACTGAGATGGAGACGCCTCAACCTGCAGATCTACTGTTAGTAATGGAGGCTTTTGAGAATGAAGGAACCCCTGTCACTGCTCAACAAGTTAGGATCTGGACCAGCCATGACCCTATTTTATCGGTTGTGAAACGTTGTGTACTCAGTGGTGATTGGTCTGCCATACCTATGGAGATGCGTGAGGAGACCAAACCTTGCAACCGTCACAAGGATGAGCTGTCCATTCAGTCCAACTGTCTACTGTGGAGTAATCGTGTAATCATGCCTAAGAAAGGTCGAGAAAAATTTGCACGTGAACTTCAGAGCACTCATCCTGGTATTGTTATGATGAAGTCCATTGCTAGATCTCATGTATGGTGGCCTGAAATTGACTCTGATCTGGAATCATGCGTGCATCAGTGCAATACTTGCATGCAGCTGAGTAAAGTATCAACAGAATCTCCGCTGAGTCTTTGGTCGTGGCATCCAAACCATGGTCGAGGATCCATGTTGATTTTGCGGGCCCGTTCCAAGGAAAGATGTTTTATGTCGTAGTGGATGCATATTCTAAGTGGACAGAGTGTGTTATTATGTCATCCAGTACATCCACAGCTACCATTGAGAGCCTTCGTATCATGTTTGCTACTCATGGTTTGCCTGACATTGTTGTGAGCGACAACGGATCTTGCTTCACAAGTCCTGAGTTCCAGGAGTTCACGAAACTCAATGGCATCAGATATGTGCGATCAGCTCCATTCAAGCCTGCTTCTAATGGTCAAGCAGAGCGTGTCGGTCAAACGATCAAGCAAAGTATGAAACGTGTGACTCAGGGCTCACTGCAGAGACGGTTGTCATGTATATTGCTCAGTTACAGGTCAAGACCTCACACGCTGACTGGGGTTCCTCCTGCTGAACTACTGATGGAGAGAGATCTCAAGACCAGGCTTTCTCTTGTTCATCCTGATTTGAATGATCGTGTTGAAAACAGACGTCAAAGTCAGCAATGATGTCATGACCGTGTTGCCGTGTCACATGACATCTCGGTCAATGATCCGGTTTATGTACTGAACTGTGGTCAAGGTCCAAAGTGGATCGCCGGCACTGTTACAGCCAAGGAGGGTAACAGAGTGTTTATTGTCATGCTCAAGAATGGGCAAACACTTTGACCAGGTTAAACTGCGGCACACGGATGAACTGGAACCGAGTGAGGAAGATGCAGTCAGTGAACAACCAACCATTGTTCACTCATCAGAGAACTCTGCTGACATTATTGACTGAATCATCAGTCTCTGATGTGGTCATGACCACTCCCATCAGATCGGCCACTCAGCCCTCAGTCTCAACGGACTCAGAACACTCACCCAGAGCCAAAGTTGAACTGAGACGATCAACTCGTGAGAGGAAAGCCCCAGACCGTCTTAATTTGTAAAAAGATTGTTGTTAAGATTTTAAAAGGGGGATGTTGTTATGTATTAATGCTTGGGGCTCACCAGACACCAGAGGGCGCCGCGGTCGGAGGTCATCGGGCTTTACGCATGTGGCATGTGTGCTTGGTCACCTGTATATAAGCTGTGTGTCTTTGTCAAGCTGGCACTCTTAAGCTGGAATAAAGATAAATCAGGTTGCACCTGAGTGAGTTTACAGTACCCAGACTCTTGAGTCATTACAATTGGCCCATTGCAGGTGGCCAAGATGGGGGTTGGAGTTCCCACTTCAGGGACTTGAGCACAAAAATCCCAGCTGACACTCCCAGTGCAGGGAGCGCTGCACTGTCGGAGGGGCGGTACTGAGGGAGTGCCGCACTGTCGGAGGGACGGTACTGAGGGAGCGCTGCACTGTCGGAGGGGCAGTACTGAGGTAGGGCTGCACTGTTGGGGGGGGCAGTACAGAGGAACACCACACTGTCGGAGGGGCAGTACTGAGGGAGTGCCGCACTGTCGGAGGGGCAGTACTGAGGTAGGGCTGCACTGTTGGAGGGGCAGTACTGAGGTAGGGCTGCACTGTTGGGGGGGCAGTACTGAGGGAGTGCTGCACTGTCGGAAGGGCAGTACTGAGGGAGCGCTGCAATGTCGGAGGGGCAGTACTGAGGGTGTGCCGCACTGTTGGAGAAGCTGTCCTTCAGATGAGACGTTAAACAGAAGCCCCATCTGCCCTCTCAGGTGGGCTTTAAAGATCCCGTGGCACTATTTCGAAGAAGAGCAGGGGAGTTATCCCCGGTGTCCTGGGGCCAATATTTACCCCTCAATCAACATCAACATATAAAACAGATTTTCTGGTCATTATCACATTGCTGTGTGTGGGAGCTTGCTGTGTGCAAATTGGCTGCTGCATTTCCCACATTACAACAGTGACTACACTCCAAAAGTACTTCATTGGCTGTAACACGCTTTGAGACATCCGGTGGTCATGAAAGGTGCTGTATAATTAATTGCAAGCTCTTTTTATTTTTTGTCGAAGGCTTTCTTGGACTCAGTCAATGACCAATTAAGGCGCGAGGTGCGAGATGGAGGATAGGATTTTGCCATGGTGACGACAGATAGAATCTCCGACAATTCAATGCCAAGGTCTCCAATAGCATTTCTAATTATCTCCAAAGGCCACAACAAGCCACACTAATGACGGGATATGTATTTCACTCAGTAGTATGGACAGCTTCCATCTCACCAACAGACTGTGGAGTGGCGAGGACTGTCAGTGCTTATTAACATTTAATATGTTCGCAGAACATTTCTTTGCCTGCTCTTTTAATGGAGGTGTTCAGACTGAAATGGGCGATGCCTCCTTTACTGTCAGAGGGGCAGTACTGAGGGAGAGCCGCTCTGTTGGAGGGGCAGTACTGATGGAGCGCTGCACTGTCGCAGGGCAGTACTGAGGGAGCGCTGCACTGTCGGAGGGGCAGTGCTGAGGGAGTCCTGCACTGTTGGAGGGGCAGTACTGAGGGAGTGTTGCACTGTTAGAGGGCCAGTACTGAGGGAGGGCCGCACTGTTGGAGGGGCAGTACTGAGGGAGTGTTGCACTGTTAGAGGGCCAGTGCTGAGGGAGGGCCGCACTGTTGGAGGGGCAGTACTGAGGGAGCGCTGCACTGTTGGAGGGGCAGTACTGAGGGAGTACTGCACTGTCGGAGGTGCCGTCTTTCGGATGAGATGTTAAACCGAGGCTCCGACTGCCCTCTCGGATGGACATAAAAGATCCCATGACACTATTTCAAAGAAGAACAGGGGAGTTCTCCCCGGTGTCCTGGGGCCAATATTTATCCCTCAATCAACATCACTAAAAGCAGATTCTCTGGTCATTATCACATTGCTGTGTGTGGGAGCTTGCTGTGCGCAAATTGGCTGCCGCGTTTCCCACATTACAGCAGTGACTACACTCCAAAAGTACTTCATTGGCTGTAAAGCGCTTTGAGACAACTGATGGTCGTGAAAGGCGCTATATAAATGCAAGTCTTTCCTTTCTTTATTTCCTCCTTTCCTCCTTTCTTACCTTGCTGAAAGTTTTAATCTGTCAGTTCTGTAAAATATTGTGTGCCTTCCCCGTGTGGAAGCCGGTTGGAAGGTTGTGAAATGCGGTAAGTGTTGAGTAAGACTGGATGTGACAGAGGTCGCTCTTGATGCTGCTTTCTCAGCAAATGTCATTTTCCCGAAGCCGTGACGAATGGTTGAGCTGATCGAGAAGCGCTGCAAACGCTATTATATCACACGGAGCACCAGCAGACACACTGGGGAATCAGATCAGCAAACCGGTGAGAGGACGGCGGGGGGGGGGCTGCGAGGGTGATGGGGCGGGGGGCAATCTCATATCAGTCAACCTGTTCACGGGATGAAAGTTACAGAGCCCGGCACAGTACAGAGAATGTTCAAAGGGTTCCGCCATCGGAGGCCGTCTCGGCTCAAAGCCTGGGTCTCACCGTCCGCAGGTACAAGGAGCAGCAGGCTGGAGAGAACAGAAGCAATAGGAGCCTTGAGCCTGCTCCGCCATTTAATATGATCATGACTGACCTGATCATGGGCTCAACCCTTCCCTGCCCGCTCCCCATAACCCTTGACTCCCCCATCGCTCAAAAATCTGTCTATCTCCACCCTCAATATATTCAATGACCCAGCCTTCACAGCTCTCTGGGGCAGAGAATTCCAAAGATTCACGACCCTCTGAGAGAAGAAATTCCTCCTCACCTCAGTTTTAAATGGGCGGCCCTTTATTCTGAAACTATGTCCCCTGTTTCTCGATTCCCCCACGAGGGGAAACATCCTCTCTGCATCTACTCTGTCAAGCCCCCTCAGAATCTTATACGTTTCATCCTATACGAGGGCACGTTTACAAGCCGAACAGTCGACAGGCTGGTAACTGCGATGGCCGGGGTGTCTATTGCAGGCAGAGGGAGCCCGGGAGCCCAGGCCAACGTAATAAGTACAATATATTCACATAAATTTATGAGGCGTAGCCAGCTTTGGGTAGGAGCCGCACCTGCCTGTATATCCCCGCAAGTTCAATAAAAGAAAGAAAGGCTTGCATTTATATAGCGCCTTTCACAGCCACCGGACGTCTCAAAGCGCTGGAGTGTAGTCACTGTTGTAATGTGGGAAATGCGGCAGCCAATTTGCACACAGCAAGCTCCCACAAACAGCAATGTGATAATGACCAGATAATCTGTTTTAGTGATGTTGATTGAGGGATAAATATTGGCCCCAGGACACCGGGGAGAACTCCCCTGCTCTTCTTCAAAATAGTGCCATGGGATCTTTTACGTCCACCTGAGAGAGCAGACGGGGCCTCGGTTTAACATCTCATCCTAAAGACAACACCTCCAACAGTGCAGCGCTCCCTCAGTACTGCCCCTCCAACAGTGCAGCACTCTCTCAGTACTGCCCCTCCAACAGTGCAGCGCTCCCTCAGTACTGCCCCTCCGACAGTGCAGCACTCCCTCAGTACTGCCCCTCCAACAGTGCAGCACTCTCTCAGTACTGCCCCTCCGACAGTGCAGCACTCCCTCAGTACTGCCCCTCCAACAGTGCAGCACTCTCTCAGTACTGCCCCTCCGACAGTGCAGCGCTCCCTCAGCACTGCCCCTCCGACAGTGCAGCACTCTCTCAGTACTGCCCCTCCGACAGTGCAGCACTCCCTCAGCACTGCCCCTCCAACAGTGCAGCACTCCCTCAGTACTGCCCCTCCGACAGTGCAGCACTCCCTCAGTACTGCACTGGGAGTGTCAGCCTAGATTTTTGTGCTCAACTCCCTGGAGTGGGACTTGAACACACAACCTTCTGACTCGGAGGCAAGAGTGCTGCCCACTGAGACACGGCTCAGAGCAGAAATGTTTGGGAAATCCGAGTGGGTAAACCTCCAGCTAGTTTCTGGCCGCCCGGGGTACCAGGAGGGCAGGGCTAAAATCGACCCCTGGGCTCGTCACCGTTGCCTTGGCGATGGTGGGCAGCGGGGGATTGGGTGGGGTAAGGCCGAGTCAGAGCTGTGAACGCACAGCCAGCGAATCAGACGGGCTCAAAGGAGGGAGGACCAATCGACAAATGGCCACTGACACAGTCAGCGTTCCCTCTGATCCGCGGGGCAGGACAGAAACGGGAAGGATCCCACGCACCACTCACCGGCTCACATCTGGACATTTAAAGGGACCACGCACGAACAGAGACAGGCCACGCAGAGCAAAGCGCCGCTCACGGCGAACATCAGGCACCATTTGGCCTTTTTTTTTAAGATTGGTCTGTCCACGATATTTTACCGCCAGCTTGCTGTCACCGAGTGTGGAACTGGGAGAGTGAGGCCTGTGATCTTCTCAACTCCGTCCCAGGCTCCTGGGACAGAAAATCAAAGGCTGGGATCTTGTTGACAAACTAACCTCCTTTTATTAGACACATCAGCAAGAAATGTGGCACCACCAAGAAATCATTTTGAACATCTACTTGTGAGATGCGTTTGGCTAGTCTCAGTGAGAATTCACAGGAACAAGAGGAGGCCATTCAGCCCCTCGAGCCTGTTCCACCATTCAAGTCCCACTCCAGGAACTTTAGCACCGAAATCCAGGCTGACAGTCCCAGTGCAGAGCTAAGGGAACGCCGCACTGTCGGAGGTGCAATACTGAGGGAACGCCACACTGTCGGAGGGGCAGTACTGAGGGAGTGCTGCACTGTCGGAGGGGCAGTACTGAGGGAGTGCTGCACTGTCGGAGGGGCAGTACTGAGGGAGTGCTGCACTGTCGGAGGGGCAGTACTGAGGGAGTGCTGCACTGTCGGAGGGGCAGTACTGAGGGAGTGTCGCACTGTCGGAGGGGCAGTACTGAGGGAGTGTCGCACTGTCGGAGGGGCAGTACTGAGGGGACGCCACACTGTCGGAGAGGCAGTACTGAGGGAGTGTCGCACTGTCGGAGGGGCAGTACTGAGGGAGTGCTGCACTGTCGGAGGGGTAGTACTGAGGGAGTGCTGCACTGTTGGAGGGGCAGTACTGAGGGAACGCCACACTGTCAGAGGGGCAGTACTGAGGGAGTGCTGCACTGTCGGAGGGGCAGTACTGAGGGAGTGTCGCACTGTCGGAGGGGCAGTACTGAGGGAGCGCCGTACTGCCGGAGGGGCAGTACTGAGGGAGTGTTGCACTGCCGGAGGGGCAGTACTGAGGGAGTGCCGCACTGTCGGAGGGGCAGTACTGAGGGAGTGTCGCACTGTCGGAGGGGCAGTACTGAGGGAGCGCCACACTGCCGGAGGGGCAGTACTGAGGGAGTGTTGCACTGCCGGAGGTGCTGTCTTTCAGATGAGACGTGAAACCGAGGCCCCAACTGCTTTCTCTGGTGGACATTAAAAAGAGCAGGGGAGTTATCCCCGGTGTCCTGGGGCCAATATTTATCCCGCAATCAACATCCCTAAAACAGATTATCTGATCATTACCACATTAAGAACTTAAGAACATAAGAAATAGGAGCAGGAGTCGGCCACCTGACCCCTCGAGCCTGCTCCGCCATTCAATAAGATCATGGCTGATCTGATCATGGACTCAGCTCCACTTCCCCGCCCGTTCCCCATCACCGTTTACTCCCTTATCGCTCAAAAATCTGTCTATCTCTGTCTTAAATATATTCAATGACCCAGCCTCCACAGCTCTCTGGGGCAGAGAATTCCACAAATTTACAACCCTCTGAGAGAAGAAATTCCTCCTCATCTCAGTTTTAAATGGGCAGCCCCTTATTCTGAGACTATGCCCCTAGTTTTAGTTTCCCCTATGAGTGGAAATATCCTCTCTGCATCCACCTTGTCGAATCCCCTCATTATCTTATATGTTTCGATAAGATCACCTCATACTTCTGAACTACAATGTATATAGGCCCAACCTACTCAACCAATGTTCATAAGGCAACCCTCTCATCTCCAGAATCAACCTCGTGAACCTTCTCTGAACAGCCTCCAATGCAAGTATATCCTTCCTTAAATACGGAGACCAAAACTGTACGCAGTACTCCAGGTGTGGCCTCACCAATACCCTGTACAGGTGTAGCAGGACTTCTCTGCTTTTATACTCTATCCCCCTTGCAATAAAGGCCAACATTCCATTTGCCTTCCTGATCACTTGCTGTACCTGCATACTCACTTTGTGTTTCATGCACAAGGACCCCCAGGTCCCTCTGTACTGCAGCACTTTGCAATTTTTCTTCATTTAAATTATAATTTGCTTTTCTATTATTTCTGGATAATCTCACATTTTCCCACATTATACTCCATCTGACAAATCTTTACCACTCACTTAGCTTGTCTATATCCCTTTGCAGATATTATATGTCCTCCTCACAATTTGCTTTCTTTGTATCATCAGCAAATTTGGCTACATTACACTCGGTCCCTTCATCCAAGTCATTAATATAGATTGTAAATAGTTGAGGCACCAGCACCGATCCCTGTGGTACCCCACTAGTCACTGTTTGCCAACCGGAATATGACCCATTTATCCCGACTCTCTGTTTTCTGTTAGTTAGCCAATCCTCTCTCCATGCTAATATATTACCCCCAACCCCGTGAACTTTTATCTTGTGCAGTAACCTTTTATGTGGCACCTTATCGAATGCCTTCTGGAAATCCAAATACACCACATCCACTGGTTCCCCCTTATCCACCCTGCTCGTTACATCCTCAAAGAACTCCAGCAAATTTGTCAAACATGACTTCCCTTTCATAAACCCATGCTGACTCTGCTTGATTGGATCATGCTTTTCCAAATGTCCCGCTACTGCTTCCTTAATAATGGACTCCAGCATTGTCCCAACCACAGATGTTGGGCTAACTGGTCTATAGTTTCCTGCTTTCTTTCTGCCTTCTTTTTTAAATAGGGATGTTACATTTGCGGTATACAATCCGCTGGGACTGACCCAGAATCCAGAGAATTTTGGTAGATTACAACCAATGCATCCACTATCTCTGCAGCCACTTCTTTTAAGACCCTAGGATGCAAGCCATCAGGTCCAGGAGACTTGTCCGCCTTTAGTCCCATTATTTTACCGAGTACTACTTCCTTAGTGATTATGATTATATAGCCCCTTGATTATCCACTATTGGGATGTTTTTAGTGTCTTCTACCGTGAAGATCGATAAAAAAATATTTGTTCAACGTCTCTGCCATTTCCCTGTTCCCCATTATTAATTCCCCAGTCTCATCCTCTAAGGGACCAACATTTACTTTAGCCATTCTTTTCCTTTTTATGTACCTGTAGAAACTCTTACTGTCTGTTTTTATATTTTGTGCAAGTTTACTTTCATAATCAATCTTCCCTCTCTTTATCATTTTTTTTTGCTGGCTTTAAAAGTTTCCCAATCCTCTGCCCTCCCACTAGCCTTGGCCACATTGTCTGCCCTTGTTTTCAATTTGATACCATCCCTTATTTCCTTAGTTAGCCACGGATAGTTCTCCCAACTCTTACCTTCTCATTGGGATATATTTTTGTTGCGAATTATGAAATACCTCCTTAAATGTCTGCCACTGCTCATCAACCGTCCCACACTTTAAACAATTTTCCCCGTCAACTCTGCCCTCATTTGTTTAAGCTTAGGGACTGGGTTGAGATTCAACTTTCTCACTCTCCGACTGAATTTGAAATTCAACCATGTTATGGTCACTCATTTCTAGAGGATCCTTTACTAGGAGATTGTTTATTAATCCCGTCTCATTACACAGTACCTGATCTAAGATAGCCTGCTCCCTGGTTGGTTCCGCAACATACTGTTCAAGGAAACTATCCCGGATACATTCTATGAAGTCTTCCTCAAGGCCACCCTGGCCAATTTGCTTTGTCCAATCAATGTGAAGGTTAAAATCGTCCATGATTATTGCCATTCCTTTTTTACAAGCCTCCATTATTTCTTGATTTGTACTCCGTCCAATGGTGTAGCTACTGTTAGGGGGCCTATAGACTACGCCCACCAGTAACTTTTTCCCCTTATTATTCCTTATCTCCACCCAAATTGATTCAACATCTTGATCTTCTGAGCCAACATCGTTTCTCACTAACGCACTGATCCCATCCTTTATTAGCAGAACTACCCCACCTCCTTTTCCTTTCTGTCTGTCCTTCCAAATTGTCAAATATCCCTGAATATTTAGTTGCTGTTTGTGGGAGCTTGCTGTGCGCAATTTGGCTGCCACATTTCCCACACTACAACAGTGTCTACACTTCAAAAGCACTTCATTGGCTGTAAAGCACTTTGAGACGTCCGGTGGTCGTGAAAGATGCAACAGAAATGCAAGTCTTTCTTTCTTCTTCTTTCTTTCAATTAGATGATGGCTGATCTGTACCTTAACTCCATCTACCCGCCTTGGTTCCGTAACCCTTAATACCCTTACCCAACAAAAATCAATCAATCTCAGCTTTGAAGTTTTCAATTGACCCCTGGCCTCAACAGTTTTTTGGGGGAGAGAGTTCCAGATTCCCACCGCCCTTTGTGTGAAGAAGTGCTCCCTGACATCACCCCTGAACGGCCTGGCTCTAATTATAAGATGGTGCTCCCGTGTTCTTGATTACACCCAACCAGAGGAAATAGTTTGTCCGTATCTACTCTATCGAATCCTTTTTAACATTTTAAACACGTTGATCAGGGTTGTGAATCTTTGGAATTCTCTACCCGAAGCCTCAGTCTTTGCGTATATTCAAGGCTAAGATCAATAGATTTTTGAACATTAAAGGAATCAAGGGATATGGGGATTGGACAGGAAAGTGGAATTGAGGTCGAAGATCATAGAAACATAGAAACATAGAAAATAGGTGCAGGAGTAGGCCATTCGGCCCTTTGAGCCTGCACCACCATTCAATAAGATCATGACTGATCATTCCCTCAGTACCCCTTTCCTGCTTTCTCTCCATACCCCTTGATCCCTTTAGCCGTAAGGGCCACATCTAACTCCCTTTTGAATATATCTAACGAACTGGCCTCAATAACTTTCTGTGGTAGAGAATTTCGCAGGTTCACAATTCTGTGAGTGAAGAAGTTTCTCCTCATCTCGGTCCTAAATGGCTTACCCCTTTTCCTTAGACTGTGACCCCTGGTTCTGGACTTCCCCAACATCGGGAACATTCTTCCTGCATCTAACCTGTCCAATCCCGTCAGAATTTTATATGTTTCTATGAGATCCCCTCTCATTCTTCTAAATTCCAGGGAATATAAGCCTAGTCGATCCAGTCTTTCTTCATATGTCAGTCCTGCCATCCCGGGAATCAGTCTGGTGAACCTTCGCTGCACTTCCTCAAAAGCAAGAATGTCCTTTCTCAGATTAGGAGACCAAAACTGAACACAATATTCAAGGTGCAGTCTCACCAAGGCCCTGTACAACTGCAGTAAGACTTCCCTGCTCCTATTCTCAAATCCGTTCGCTATGAAGGCCAACATGAGATCAGCCATGATCTCATTGAATGGCGGAGCAGGCTTGAGATGCCGAATGGTCTACTCCTGCTCCTAATTCGTATGTTCTTATAACCCTTCAATGTTCTGTACTCAAAGGAATACAAGCCCAGTCTCTGCAAACTATCCTCATAATTTAACCCTTTCAGCCCTGGTATCATTCTGGCGAATTTGCGTTGCTCCCGCTCCGAGGCCAATATACCCTCTATGTGGTGCGGTGCCTGGAAATGAACCCAGTTACTCCAGGTGGGGTCTGATCATCTCACCATCATAGGCAGTCCCCCGAAGCGAGGATGATTTGCTTCCACGCCGAAAAGGGATGAGTTCACAGGTGTTTCAACAAAGGACCTAATATTCCGGATCCTGAGCTACATCCTGAAGGGTGGAAGATGCCTGTGTGTGGATTTGTTTAACGTGGGGTGACCGTTGCACACCAGCCAAGGGTTGCTGTGACCCCGAGTGACACTCTCCTCCTGACCCCGAGTGACTGCCTCCTCCCAACCCCGAGTGACACGCTCCCCCCGACCCCCAGTGAATAACACCCCCCGACCCCGAGTGACTCTCTCCCTCCCACTCCGAGTAGCTCTCTCCCCCCGACTCCGAGTGACTCTCTCCCCCTGACCCCGAGTGAATAACTCCCCCCGACCCCGAGTGACTCTCTCCCTTCCACTCCGAGTGACTCTCTCCCTCCCACTCCGAGTGACTCTCTGCCCCCGACCTCGAGCAACGCTTCGATCTTAAAATTCTTATCCTTGTTTTCAAATCCCTCCATGACCTTGCCCCTCCCTATCCCTGTAATCTCCTCCAGCCCCACAACCCCCCGAGATCTCTGCGCTCCTCCAACTCTGACACCATGAGCATCCCTGATTATAATCACTCCACAATCGGTGGCCGTGCCTTCAGCTGCCTGGCCCCAAGCTCTGGATCTCCCTCGCTAAACCTCTCCGCCTCTCTACCTCACTTTCTTCCCTTAAGATGCTCTTTAAAACCGACCTCTTTGACCCAGCTGTCCTAATATCTCCTCATGGGGCTCGGTGTCAAATTGTGTCTGATAATCGCTCCTGTGAAGCGCCTTGGGACCGTTTACTACGTTAAAGGTGCTATATAAATGCAAGTTGCTGTTGTAATAAAACTGAGAGTGCAGATGGATTAACCGATGCTCGAGTCAATCGTTGCTTTGACACCCACAGTCACTGAATAATGAAGTATTGCTCTGTTGGATTTAAACAAATTTAGAAAAAAATCGTTTTTTTTCAAAGGGTGAGAAGAGAGGCGTGTGAAATACTCGCTGTACAGAGGAAATACTGAACTGAATTAAATCGAGCTTGCCTTCGAATGCTGACTCCTGGGGGTGTGGGTGGGGATGGACAGTGAGACCATGGTGAAATGCTGTAATCCCCCGGAAATACACCCGAATAGTTCAACACCGTGCGTGAATGTAACGTCCGTGAGATGGAAAAATATCACGAGGATCACCGATCTTCCTGTTCACGGAGACGTGGAAACCCACTGCGAAACGCTTAAAATGGCGCCGACCATTCCGGGAAACGGCGGCCAATATTTACGCAGCCGGCCTCGGCTCGCTACCTGGACGGATGGGATCGTGGGAGGCATGGCAGCATCATCATCATCGGCAGTCCCTCGGAATCGAGGGAGACTTGCTTCCACTCTTAAACTGAGTCCTTAAGAGGCTGAACAGTCCAATACAAGAGCCACAGTCTCTGTCACAGGTGGGACAGACAGTGGTTCGAGGAAAGGTTGGGTGGGGAGTCTGGTTTGCCGCACGCTCCTTCCGCTGCCTGAGCTTGGTTTCTGCATGCTCTCGGCGACGGGACTCGAGGTGCTCAGCGCCCTCCCGGATGCACTTCCTCCACTTAGGGCGGTCTTTGGCCAGGGACTCCCAGGTGTCGGTGGGGATGTTGCACTTTATCGGGGAGGCTTTGAAGGTGTCCTTGTAACGTTTCCTCTGCCCACCTGGGGCTCGCTTGCCGTGAAGGAGTTCCGAGTAGAGCGCTTGCTTTGGGAGTCTCGTGTTTGACATGCGAACGATGTGGCCTGCCCAGTGGAGCTGGTCAAGTGTGGTCAGTGCTTCGATGCTGGGGATATTGGCCTGGTCGAGGACGCTGATGTTGGTGCGTCTGTCCTCCCAGGGGATTTGCAGGATCTTGCGGAGACATCGTTGGTGGTATTTCTCCAGCGACTTGAGGTGTCTACTGTACATGGTCCATGTCTCTGGGCCATACAGGAGGGCGGGTATCACTACAGGCAGCATAAAGAACCAACAGCTCATCACTGACCCCACAGCGGAGGTCCCGGGCCTCACCCTCTCTCAGACAGCGGGCAGCGAGCGCTCGGCCCAATCGGCACGGGGCATGGATGCTGCGCCCACCTGCTCCACCCATGGACGGTGAGGGACGGCCCGAAGTGTGACTCTGGCCCTGAGTCTCAGACCCTGGAACACCTCACATCGACCGGCCCACTGAGATCTGTGGTCCTAGACCATGGAACATCTCACATCGACTGGCCCACTGAGATCTGTGGGTCCCAGACCCTGGAACATCTCACATCGACCGGCCCACTGAGATCTGTGGGTCCCAGACCCTGGAACATCTCACATCGACCGGCCCACTGAGATCTGTGGGTCCCAGACCCTGGAACATCTCACATCGACCGGCCCACTGAGATCTGTGAGTCCCAGACCCTGGTACACATCGACCGGCCCACTGAGATCTGTGGGTCCTAGACCATGGAACATCTCACATCGGCTGGCCCACTGAGATCTGTGGGTCCCAGACCCTGGAACATCTCACATCGACCGGAACACTGAGATCTGTGAGTCCCAGACCCTGGTACACATCGACCGGCCCACTGAGATCTGTGGGTCCTAGACCATGGAACATCTCACATCGACTGGCCCACTGAGATCTGTGGGTCCCAGACCCTGGAACATCTCACATCGACCGGAACACTGAGATCTGTGAGTCCCAGACCCTGGTACACATCGACCGGCCCACTGAGATCTGTGGGTCCTAGACCATGGAACATCTCACATCGACTGGCCCACTGAGATCTGTGGGTCCCAGACCCTGGAACACATCGACCGGCCCACTGAGATCTGTGGGTCCTAGACCATGGAACATCTCACATCGACCGGCCCACTGAGATCTGTGGGTCCCAGACCCTGGAACACCTCACATCGACCGGCCTGTAAACTCCTTAGACAATACCACAAATCCACACGAGGCACATTTCATGGACAAGGTCACTCCTTGACCTGAACCTTTATTCACAGGACCAAGAAGTGATGTCCCTGCGTGGGACCTCCCTTTATATACCTGGATGACCAGGTGAGGAGTGTCTCCCACAAGTTCACCCCCTGTGGTCAAGGTGTGCATTTCTTACGTATATACAGTATTGCAGTGTTGTTACATAAAGGTTACATACATGACATCACCTTCTCCTCAAAATCTTATTGGGATCATAGGTTAAGTCTCTCGGGTGGTCAGAGCTCTCTCGTGGAGCGCTGCAGTTGGGGCTCTGGTTGTTGAGCCTTGGCCTGCGTGTCTGTCCCCTGTGGTGATTCCGGCCTGTCCGGGCTGACCGCAGGGACTGTGCATGCTGCTGAATGTTCTTGTTGCTCATTCACTGGCGGTGGTGTGGGTAACATCTCATGATCTTCCTCAGGTTCCTCAGTGTCCATGCTGAACCTTTTTTTTTACTTGGTCCAGATGCTTGCGGCATATCTGCCCATTGTTAAGTTTAACCACTATGACCCTATTCCCCTCGTTGTCTATTACAGTGCCCTCAAGCCATTTGGGCCCCAAAGCGTGATTGAGAACAAATACGGGGTCATCAATTTCTATATATCTCTCCGTTGAATTTCGGTCATGGTACTCGTTTTGGGACTGGCGCTTGCCCTCAACAATGTCGGACAGGACTGGATGAATGAGGGACAGCCAGCTTTTGAGTGTTCGTTTCATAAGGAGCTCCGCGGGCAGGACCCCCGTGAGCGAGTGCGGTCGGGACCTATAGGCCAGCAGGAGGCGCGATAGGCGGAATTGAAGGGAGGGTCCTTGAATCCGGAGCATGCCTTGCTTTATGATCTGGACCGCATGTTCCACCTGGCCATTGGAGGCCAGCTTGAACGGTGCTGTCCTGACATGGTTAATGCCATTACCCGACATGAACTCCCGGAATTTGTAGCTTGTGAAACACGGGCCATTATCGCTAACAAGGATGTCCGGCAAGCCGTGGGTCGCAAAGACCGCACACAGACTCTCCACAGTGATGGATGTCGTGCACGAATTCAAAATGATGCACTCGATCCATTTCGAGTACGCATCTACCACAATGAGAAACATTTTTCCCATGAACGGGCTCGCGTAGTCTACGTGAATACGTGACCATGGCCTGGTGGGCCAGGGCCATGGGCTGAGCGTAGCCTCCCTAGGGGCATTACCTAGCTGGGCACAGGTCATGCGCCTGCGAACACAGTGTTCCAGGTCTGAATCAATTCCCGGCCACCAAACGTGTGACCGGGCAATGGCCTTCATTAGCACGATGCCTGGGTGCTCGCTGTGGAGTTCCCTGATGAATGCTTCCCTGCCCCTCTGAGGCATGACTACCCGGCTGCCCCATAGTAGGCAGTCGGCTTGGATGGAGAGCTCATCCATCCGTCTGTGAAACAGTCTGACCTCCTCAGGGCATGCTCCGTGTGCGGGCGCCCAATCCCCAGTCAGGACACATTTCTTAATCAAAGATAGGAGGGATCTCTGTTGGTCCAGATTTTGATCTGGCGGGCTGTGATGGGAGAGCCTGTGCTGTCAAAGGCATCGACAGCCATGACCATCTCAGCGCTTTGCTCCGCTGCCCCCTCAGTGGTGGCCAGTGGAAGCTTGCTGGGCGCGTCAGCGCAATTTTCAGTGCCGGGCCGGTGTCGGATGGAGTAGTCATACAGAGCGAGCGTGAGAGCCCATCGCTGTATGTGAGCTGATGTGTGGCATTGACAGTCTTGCTGTCTGACAACAGGGATGTTAATGGCTTGTGGTCCGTTTCTAATTCGAACCTCCTGCCAAAAAGATACTGATACATCTTTTTCACCCCATAGACACATGCAAGTGCTTCCTTCTCAACCATCCCAAATCCCCGTTCAGCTTGAGAGAGCGACCTGGAGGCATAAGCCACAGGTTGTAGTTGACCCTCAGCGTTACCCTGCTGCAACATGCACCCAACCCCATAGGACGATGCATCACATGTCAGAACCAATTTTTTACAGGGGTTGTACAGGGTCAACAACTTATTTGAACAAAGTAGGTTTCGCGCCCGATCAAAAGCCCATTCCTGACAGTCCCCCCAAAACCAATCGCAATCCTTACACAGGAGTACGTGTAGCGGCTCCAACAATGTGCTTAAGTTCGGCATAAAGTTCCCGAAATAGTTCAAGAGTCCCAGAAATGTACGCAACTCCGATGTGTTGCCGGGCCTGGGCACTCGTCGAATCACCTGTTTTGGATTCGGTGGGCCGAATCCCGTCTGCAGCAACCCTCCTGCCCAGAAACTCGACCTCGGGAGCCAAAAACACACATTTAGACTTCTTGAGTCGCAGGCCTACCCGGTCCAGTCGACGTAGCACCTCCTCCAGGTTGTAGAGGTGTTCCTCGGTGTCTCGACCCGTGATGAAGATGTCGTCCTGGAATACGATTGTCCCAGGAATGAATTTGAGCATGTTTCTTTGAAAAATCACGGCCGCTGATCGAATGCCAAACGGACACCTGTTGTAAACAAACAGTCCCTTGTGCGTGGTGATGGTGGTCAGTAGTTTGGATTCGTCGGCCAGTTCTTGGGTCATATAGGCTGAAGTGAGGTCCAACTTGGTGAACAGCTTGCCGCCTGCCAGTGTGGCAAACAGGTTCTCCGCACTTGGGAGCGGGTATTGTTTTGTAGGGACACCCAGTTGATAGTGGCCTTGTAGTCGCCACAGATCCTGACAGAGCCATCCGCTTTTAGGACAGGAACGATGGGGCTCGCCCAGTCGCTGAATTCAACAGGCGAGATGATGCCCTCTCTCAGCAACCGGTCCAACTCGCTCTCAATTTTATCCCGCATCACATACGGCACAGCTCTGGCTTTGTGGTGCACTGGTCTGGCGTCCGGGGTGATGCGTATCACTACTTTGGTGCCTTTGAATGTCCCGATGCCAGGTTGAAATAGTGACTCAAATTGCTGTAGGACCTGTGAGCATGAACTTCGCTCCACAGATGACATTGCGTGCACATCCCCCCATTTCCAGTTCATCTCAACTAACCAGCTCCTCCCCAACAGTGCGGGACCATTGCCCGGGACAATCCAGAGCGGCAGCCGGTTCACCGACCCATTGTGTGTGACCGCCAACATTGCACTGCCTAGCACTGGAATGATTTCTTTGGTGTACGTCCGTAATTGCATCTCAATGCGTTCTAGTTTGGGTCTGCTGGCTTTGAGTGGCCACAGCTTTTCGAATTGTTGAACACTCATGAGTGACTGGCTCGCCCCTGTGTCCAGCTCCATGCTACAGGGATGCCGTTTAATAGAACTTTCATCATAGTAGGTGGCGTTTTGGTATATGAGCTGTGAATGTTTGCCACATGAACCCGCTGAACTTCAGCGTCCATTGATTTGCCCCAAGCGCCATCCTGCCTCACAGACCCCTCATCTGGTTCATGCACCTCGTATATTAGCCTGGTTACAGGCTTCCTGCACATTCTGGCTAAATGGCCACTGAGGTTACAATTTCTGCAGATGAACTGTTGAAACCTGTAAGTCCTGGCAGCATGTCTGCCCCCACACCTCCAGCATGAACTGAGATTCCCATTGTTGTGAACAAAAGAGTTGTTACCAGGCATTCCTTGCTGATTGTCCCTTTGACTGCTCTTGAGCACCCTTTAAGTGGGTGTCAATGGCCCCATCCTGGACCGCATTGTCCGCTGGGGGGGGGCGTAAATGTCCGTTCAGCCTGCCATTGTCTCTGTTGGAGACTTACTCTGGGGTCTATTGCTGCCTGGGGTGTGTCGAACTGCCCTTGCCTGCCTGCGGGGCTCTGTGTCGCGTTTATGATATTGACTCCCTGACCCATCACATGTTAGAGGCAGAGTTGCGTGCGTATATTATCTTGGTTTCCTCCTCCCCCGCCATAAAAGTCTGAGCCATCAGTGCCGCCGCTTCCAAGGTCAAGTCCTTGGTCTCAATTAGCTTTCTGAAAATCCCAGCATGACCGATGCCCTCAATAAAGAAATCCCTTAGCATCTCCCCCCTGCAGACATCTGTGAACTTACAGAGGCTGGCCAAGCGCCGGAGGTCCGCAACGAAATCCTTCCCGACGTCGGTGTGTATAGAATCTGTGTCGGGCCATGTGTACGCTGCTCACCAGTTTGAGGTGCTCACCGATTAGTTTGCTGAGCTCTTCAAAGGTTTTGTCTGCCGGCTTCTCGGGTGCGAGCAGGTCTTTCATGAGCACGTAAGTCTTAGGTCCACAGCTGGTCAGCAGATGAGCCCTTCGCTTGTCGCCCGCTGCGTCTCCCAGCCAGTCCTTCGTGACAAAACTCTGCTGGAGCCTCTCAATGAAATCGTTCCAGTCCTCACCAAACAGTACCGTTCATCTGTGCTGCCGGTGGCCATTCTCGTGGGTCGTTGATTACCGTTTCTCGTCGCCAATGTAAAGACCTTACACAATACCACAAATCCACACGAGGCACATTCCATGGACAAGGTCACTCCTTGACCTGAACCTTTATTCACAGGACCAAGAAGTGATGGCCCTGCGTGGGACCTCACTTTATATACCTGGATGACCAGGTGAGGAGTGTCTCCCACAAGTTCACCCCCTGTGGTCAAGGTGTGCATTTCTTACGTATATACAGTATTGCAGTGTTGTTACATAAAGGTTACATACATGATATGGCCCACTGAGATCTGTGGGTTCCAGACCCTGGAACACCTCACATCGACCGGCTCACTGAGATCTGTGGGTCTCAGACCCTAGAACATCTCACATCGACCCGCCCACTGAGATCTGTGGGTTCCAGACCCTGGAACAACTCACATCGACCGGCCCACTGAGATCTGTGGGTTCCAGACCCTGGAACACCTCACATCGACCGGCCCACTGAGATCTGTGGGTCCCAGACCCTGGAACACCTCACATCGACCGGCCCACTGAGATCTGTGGGTTCCAGACCCTGGAACACCTCACATCGACCGGCCCACTGAGATCTGTGGGTTCCAGACCCTGGAACATCTCACATCGACCCGCCCACTGAGATCTGTGGGTCCCAGACCGTAGACCATCTCACATCGACCGGCTCACTGAGATCTGTGGGTCCCAGACCCTGGAGCACCTCACATCGACCGGCCCACTGAGATCTGTGGGTTCCAGACCCTGGAACATCTCACATCGACCCGCCCACTGAGATCTGTGGGTCCTAGACCGTAGAACATCTCACATCGACGCGCTCACTGAGATCTGTGGGTTCCAGACCCTGGAACACCTCACATCGACCGGCCCACTGAGATCTGTGGCAGGGGGCATCTCATTCCCCAACTCGTCATCTCAGGAGGGACATCGAATGGAGAGCCAAACTGCACATCACATCATAGGCATAGGCTTTTCCCATCGTACGAAACAACAAAAATAAAGAAAGACTTGCATTTATATAGCGCCTTTCACAACCACCGAACGTCTCAAAGTACTTTACAGCCAATGAAGTACTTTTGGAGTGTAGTCACTGTTGTAATGTGGGAAACGCAGCAACCAATTTGCGCACAGCAAGCTCCCACACACAGCAATGTGATAATGACCAGATAATCTGTTTTAGTGATGTTGATTGGGGGATAAATATTGGCCCCAGGACACCGGGGATAACTCCCCTGCTCTTCTTCGAAATAGTGCCGTGGGATTTTTTACATCCACCTGAGAGAGCAGACGGGGCCTCGGTTTAACATCTCATCCAAAAGTCGACACCGCCGACAGTGCAGCGCTCCCTCAGGACTGCCCCTCCGACAGTGCAGCACTCCCTCAGTATTGCCCCTCCGACAGTGCAGCACTCCCTCAGTACTGCCCCTCCGACAGTGCAGCACTCCCTCAGTACTGCCCCTCCGACAGTGTGGCACTCCCTCAGTACTGCCCCTCCGACAGTGTGGCACTCCCTCAGTACTGCCCCTCCGACAGTGTGGCACTCCCTCAGTACTGTCCCTCCAACAATGCAGCACTCCCTCAGTACTATCCCTCCAACAATGCGGCGTTCCCTCAGTACTGCCCCTCTGACAGTGCAGCACTCCCTCAGTACTGCCCCTCTGACAGTGCGGCGCTCCCTCAGCACTACCCTGGGAGTGTCAGCCTAGATTGTGTTTTTAAGTCCCTGGAGTGGGCTTGAACCCACAAGTTTTTGACTCAGAGGCGAGAGTTTCCCACTGAGCCTCGGCTGACATTTTAAGACCTTCCTGATGACTCAGCTGTTTGACCTTGTAACCTCTCCTTCTTTGGCTCAGTGTCCAGTGCTCCACATGCCTCGGTGAGGCAATTCAGGACACTTTTTGTCTCCACTTCCCAAACTAACTGCAAACTGTTAAGTTTCATGTTTTGAAATGAGAGATTTCCTTAACTGAAAATTTTGACAATCCGTCGGTCCCTAATTATCCAAAGGAATGATGGTCATCATTATCGGAACAAACGCCACTCAGCTACTAACTGACCACCAGGTTTTGTCCTGTGCTGTTTGGGACATTATGCTTGAACTGTATAAAACACTGATTAGGCCACAGCTGGAGTACTGCGTGCAGTTCTGGTCACCGCATTACAGGAAAGATGTGATTGCACTGGAGAGGGTGCAGAGGAGGTTTACGAGAATGCTGCCTGGACTGGAGAATTTTAGCTATGAGGAAAGATTGGATAGGCTGGGGTTGTTTTCTTTGGAACAGAGGAGGCTGAGGGGAGACCTTATTGAGGTTTATAAAATTGAGGGGCCTAGATAGAATTGATAGGAAGGACCTGTTTCCCTTAGCAGGGGGGTCAACAATCAGGGGGCATAGATTTAAATTAATTGGTAGAAGGATTAGAGGAGATTTGAGGGGAAATTTCTTCACCCAGAGAGTGGTAGGGGCCTGGAACTCACTGCCTGAAAGGATGTGTTGTGTATGTAATAACTCGATAGACTGAATACTGTAAACTAACACAGGTACAAACCTGGTTCTGTTTTATTAGGGCCCAAAGTAATTACATTACATGATGGCTGGCCTTTTATACCTGGGCCACACCCACGTGCGTACAGCCCAATGACCTCCGACAGTGGCGCCACCTGGTGGCTAGTGACCCCAAGCATACATACATGACAATATCCCCCTTTCAGATATTAGTAACAGTCTTTTTACAAATTGATGCAGTCCGGGGCTTTCCGCTCCCGAGTTGATCGTCTCAGTTCAACACCAGCCCAGGGTGAACGTTCTGAGTCTGTTATGACTGGGGGCTGGGGCCGATCTGATGGGAGTGGCAATGACCACGTCAGGGATTGAAAGTCCAGATTCACTGATGACAGCGGAGTCCTCTGATGACTGAGGGTAGGTTGGTTGGTCACTGATTGTGTCTTTCTCAGTCTGTTCCGGTTCATCCGTGTACCACAGCTTTATCTGATCAACATGTTTCCTGCATGTTTGCCCATTCTTGAGCTTGACGATAAACACTCTGTTACCCTCCTTGGCCGTAACAGTACCGGCGATCCACTTGGGACCTTGACCATAATTTAGTACATACACAGGATCGTTAACAGAAATGTCACGTGACACAGCAGCGCGATCATGATACCACTGCTGACTTTGACGTCTGTATTCAACATGATCATTCAAGACAGGGTGGACAAGAGAGAGCTTGGTCTTAAGACCTCTCTTCATCAATAGTTCAGCAGGGGAGACCCCGGTAAGCGTGTAGGGACTTGCCCTGTAACTAAGCAATATGCATGACAAGCGAGTTTGCAGTGAACCTTGAGTTACACGTTTCATACTCTGCTTGATGGTTTGCACAGCACGCTCTGCTTGATCATTAGATGCGGGTTTGAATGGTGCTGACCTCACATGTTTGTTACCATTGAGTTTCATGAACTCTTGAAACTCCAGACTGGTGAAGCAAGATCCGTTGTCGTTTACAACGATGTCGGGCAGACCATGCGCAGCAAACATGACACGAAGGCTCTCAATGGTAGCTGTGGATGTGCTGGATGACATGATTATACACTCTATCCACTTGAAATAAGCATCCACCACAACTAAAAACATCTTCCCCAGGAAGGGGTCTGCAAAGTCGATGTGGATCCTGGACCATGGTTTAGATGGCTACGACCACAAATTCAGTGGCGATTCCGCTGGTGCTTTACTAAGCTGCATGCAAGTGTTGCACTGATGCACACATGATTCCAGATCAGAGTCAATCCCAGGCCACCATACATGAGATCTGACAATGGCTTTCATCATGACAATACCAGGATTCGTGCTATGTAGATCATGCACAAATTTATCTCTGCCTTTCTTGGGCATAACAACACGATTACCTCACAGTATACAATCTCTCTCTCTCTCTCTCTCTCTGTCTCTCTGTCTGTCTCTCTCTCTCTCTCTCGCTGTCTGTCTGCCCGTCTCTGTCTCTTTCTGTCTCTCTCTCTCTGTCTCTCTCTCTCTCTCTCTCTCTGTCTCTCTCTCTCTCTGTCTCCCTTTCTGTCTCTCTCTCCCTCTCTGTCTCTCTCTCTCTCTCTGTCTCTCTGTCTCTCTCTCTCTCTCTCTTTCTTTCCCTGCCTGCTTTATTTGCCTGCATGAGTGGAAAGTCGATGGACTGAGACCTTTATTAATCAAAGACAATAGCTCGGCTTTAATTGACTCAAAAAATATCGAGAAAGAAATGAAGTCTGTGAATCATTACTTAGCGAAGAAGGATTAGAAAGGTGTGATCTAATTATTGTTCAATGACCCACCAGAAACGGGGCTGAGGGGCTGCTGCTGACTTGGGGACTGGAAACGAGGCACTAATATCATTAGTGTGTGGAAATGAAGATGATAAATCACAATATGTGACAACAGAGTATGAGTTTGGTGACTGAGCAGGCCCCAACTGATAATATTGAATTTCATGACAAATTCTAATGTAAGAAATTAAATTTATTAAAATGAAATTCTGTCCTCCAACTCAACTCAACTGATCGCATATTTGATGAGTGTTCTGTGAGGCTTTATACGGAACATGCCGATAATTAAAGATGACACTTGACCTTAAAATTATCTGTTTCTCTCTTCCAGATTTGACTTTCTGCTCCGTGGGTTTTTGAGATTGGAGGTAGGATTTTCTTCATTAGGTAAAATTAAGTTAAAAATAATTCAACAAATCTGTGCAAAGTAGAGGGCTGGAAGTGTATTTATGGGCTTGCTAAATACTGAGGGAGATGTACCCT
Organism: Pristiophorus japonicus; assembly: GCF_044704955.1. Lineage (NCBI taxonomy): Eukaryota > Metazoa > Chordata > Chondrichthyes > Pristiophoridae > Pristiophorus > Pristiophorus japonicus. The sequence continues at coordinate 126,620,539 of NC_091993.1, forward strand.
GCATCTCGCACTCAATGCGTACCCAGGGACCTGAGCACATAAATCTAGTCTGACATTCCCAGTGCAGTACTGAGGGAGCGCCGCACCGCACTGTCGGAGGGGCAGTACTGAGGGAGCGCCGCACTGTCGGAGGGGCAGTACTGAGGGAGCGCCGCACTGTCGGAGGGGCAGTACTGATGGAGTGCCGCAATGTCGGAGGGGCAGTGCTGAGGGAGCACTGAACTGTTGGAGGGGCAGTACTGAGGGAGTGCCGCACTGTCGGAGGGGCAGTACTGAGGGAGTGCCGCACTGTCGGAGGGGCAGTACTGAGGGAGTGCCGCACTGTCGGAGGGGCAGTACTGAGGGAGTGCCGCACTGTTGGAGGGGCAGTACTGAGGGAGTGCCGCACTGTCGGAGGGGCAGTACTGAGGGAGCGCTGCACTGTCGGAGGGGCAGTACTGAGGGACTGCTGCACTGCTGGAGGGGCAGTACTGAGGGAGCGCCGCACTGTCGGAGGGGCAGTACTGAGGGAGTGCCGCACTGTCGGAGGGGCAGTACTGAGGGAGTGCCGCACTGTCGGAGGGGCAGTACTGAGGGAGCGCCGCACTGTCGGAGGGGCAGTACTGAGGGAGTGCCGCACTGTCGGAGGGGCAGTACTGAGGGAGTGCCGCACTGTCGGAGGTGCCTTCTTCGGGATGAGTCGTTTAACCAAAGCCCCATCTTCCCTCTCAGGTGGACATAAAAGACTCCATGGCACTATTTTGAAGAAGAGCAGGGGAGTTCGCCCCGGTGTCCTGGGGCCAATATTTATCCCTCAATCAACATAACAAAAAAACAGATTATCTGTTCATTATCACATTGCTGTGTGGGAGCTTGCTGTGCGCAAATTGGCAGCTGCGTTTCCCACATTACAACAGTGACTACACTCCAAAAGTACTTCACTGGCCGTAAAGCACTTTGAGACATGCAGTGGTCGTGAAAGGCGCTATAGAAATGCAAGTCTTTCGTGTATTGGGAGCTGTGGCTCAGTGGGATGGACTCTCACCTGTGGGTTCAAGTCCTCCTTCATGGAACACATGACCTAGGCTGACTCTTCAATGCTGAGGGAAAGCAAGAATGGAAACTTGCATTTGTAAGTTTTAAATAATTCAGCAAATCTGTGCAAAGTAGAGCGCTGGAAGTGTATTTATGGGCTTGCTAACTACTGAGGGAGATTCAGTCTGCATCTCGCACGCATTGTGTACCCAGGGACTTGAGCACATAAATCTAGGATTTAGGTCTTCAGGATGTCCCAAAGCGATGCAGCCAATGCAGCATTTTTTAGGAGTGCCATTGCTGTGCTAAGGCTCCCAATTGGTCCACTGCCAGATGCCACAAACAGCCAGGAGATAACTGACCAGATAATCTGTTTTTAGCAATGTTGGTTGAGGGATAAATACTGGCCAGGTTACCAAGGAGAACTTCCTTGCTCTTCTCACTGGACATACAGGCCATCAATATCAGATCGTCACCAAGATATACAATCGGAAATTCCGGAGAAACTTCTTTACCCAGAGAGCGGTGAGAATGTGGAACTCGCTGCCACAGGGAGTGGTTGAGGCGAATAGTATCAATGTATTTAAGGGGAGGCTGGACAACCACATGAGGGAGAAGGGAATAGAGGGTTATGCTGATAGATTTAGATGAGGAAAGACGGGAGGAGGCTCGAGTGGAACATAAACGCCGGCATGGACTGGTTGGGCCGAACAGCCTGTTTCTGTGCCGTATATCCTGTGTAATCCTGTGTATTCCTGTGTAAAGGTGCCTTTTGTACTGCAATGGACTCTTGCAAATAGGACCCAGTTTGTCAGCTGACCATTGCTTGATTTGTTATTTATTTAAATGTAATTATAAATAGTTCCAAGGTTAAAGGAGCTTCTTGAAGCAAGCATGGCCAGGGCTCACCAGTTCTCATCGACCTTTCATTTATCTCTGTCACATATTTCGAAATCAGATATAGCATGGGATAGATACAGAGCAAAGCTCCCTCTACACTGTCCCATCAAACACTCCCAGGGCAGGTACAGCACGGGGTTAGATACAGAGTAAAGCTCCCTCTACACTGTCCCATCAAACACTCCCAGGGCAGGTACAGCACGGGGTTAGATACAGAGTAAAGCTCCGTCTACACTGTCCCATCAAACACTCCCAGGGCAGGTACAGCACGGGGTTAGATACAGAGTAAAGCTCCCTCTACAGTGTCCTCATCAAACACTCCCAGGGCAGGTACAGCACGGGTTAGATACAGAGTAAAGCTCCCTTTACACTGACCCATCAAACACTCCCAGGGCAGGTACAGCATGGGGTTAGATACAGAGTAAAGCTCCCTCTACACTGTCCCATCAAACACTCCCAGGGCAGGTACAGCACGGGGTTAGATACAGAGTAAAGCTCCCTTTACACTGACCCATCAAACACTCCCAGGGCAGGTACAGCATGGGGTTAGATACAGAGTAAAGCTCCCTCTACACTGTCCCATCAAACACTCCCAGGGCAGGTAAAGCACGAGTTAGATACAGAGTAAAGCTCCCTCTACACTGTCCCATCAAACACCCTCAGGGCAGGTACAGCATGGGGTTAGATACAGAGTAAAGCTCCCTCTACACTGTCCCATCAAACACTCCCAGGGCAGGTACAGCACGGGGTTAGATACAGAGTAAAGCTCCGTCTACACTGTCCCATCAAACACTCCCAGGGCAGGTACAGCACGGGGTTAGATACAGAGTAAAGCTCCCTCTACACTGTCCCATCAAACACTCCCAGGGCAGGTACAGCAAGGGGTTAGATACAGAGTAAAGCTCCCTCTACACTGTCCCATCAAACACTCCCAGGGCAGGTAAAGCACGAGTTAGATACAGAGTAAAGCTCCCTCTACACTGTCCCATCAAACACTCTCAGGGCAGGTACAGCATGGGGTTAGATACAGAGTAAAGCTCCCTCTACACTGTCCCATCAAACACTCCCAGGGCAGGTACAGCACGGGGTTAGATACAGAGTAAAGCTCCGTCTACACTGTCCCATCAAACACTCCCAGGGCAGGTACAGCACGGGGTTAGATACAGAGTAAAGCTCCCTTTACACTGACCCATCAAACACTCCCAGGGCAGGTACAGCATGGGGTTAGATACAGAGTAAAGCTCCCTCTACACTGTCCCATCAAACACTCCCAGGGCAGGTACAGCAAGGGGTTAGATACAGAGTAAAGCTCCCTCTACACTGTCCCCATCAAACACTCTCAGGGCAGGTACAGCACGGGGTTAGATACAGAGTAAAGCTCCCTCTACACTGTCCCATCAAACACTCCCAGGGCAGGTAAAGCACGGGTTAGATACCACCAGCTTTGCTCTCAAATTTTACATGTTGAGGTGTCTCGAGACTGTCAGCGTTGTTAAGTCTGGATGAAAGCTCGAGACCCAACGTGGTGGGAAGGGTTAGAGAGGTGAAGTGAATGAGATCGTAATGCGAAGGTAACACTAAGCACTAAGAGTCCGTAGATTATAGAGGAATGGGAGGAAGAGAACTTGCATTTATGTAAGCAAATACGAACATAAGAAATAGGAGCAGTAGTCGGCCATTCGACCCTCGAGCCTGCTCCGCCATTCAATAAGATCATGGCTGATTTTCGAACTCAAATCCGCTTTCCCGCCAGATCTCCATATCCCTTGATTCCCCGAGAGTCAATCTATCTATCGATCTCAGCCTTGAATATACTCAACGACTCAGCATCCACAGCCCTCTGGGGCAGAAAATTCCAAAGATTCACCACCCTCTGAGTGAAGAAATTTCTCCTCATCTCAGTCCTAAATGGCCGACCCCTTATACTGAGACTGTGACGTGCACATCTAGATTCTCTAGCCCAGGGAGACCGCCTTTCATGACCACCGGATGTCTTAAAGCGCTTTACAGCCAATGAAGTACTTTTGAAGTGTAGTCACTGTTGTAATGTGAGAAACACAGCAGCCAACTTGCGCACAGCAAACTCCCAAACTGCAATGACCAGATGCTCTGTTTTAGTAATGTTGATCGAGGGATAAATACAGGCCTGGACACCGAGGAGAACTCCCCTGCTCTTCTTCTGATCTCTTGTCTGTCCCTGATTATAATCGCTTCACCATTGGTAGCCGTGCCTTCTGCTGCCTGAGCCCAAGCTCTGGGAATTTTCTCCCTAAACATCTCCGCCTCTCTCTCCTCCTTTAAGGCACTCCTTAAAACCTCTCTCTTTGGCCAAGCTTTTGGTCACCTGCCCTAATATCTCCTTATTAGTCAGCAAATTGTGTTAGGAAAATTGATGGGATTGAAGGCCAATAAATCCCCGGGGCCTGATAGTCTGCATCCCAGAGTGCTTAAGGAAGAGGCAATAGAAATAGTGGATGCATTGGTGGTCATTTTCCAACAGTCTATCGACTCTGGATCAGTTCCTAGGGACTGGAGGGTAGCTAATGTAACCCCACTTTTTAAGAAAGGAGGGAGAGAGAAAACAGGGAATTATAGACCGGTCAGCCTGACATCGGTGGTGGGGAAAATGTTGGAATCAATTATTAAAGATGTAATAGCAGCGCATTTGGAAAGCAGTGACAGGATAGGTCCAAGTCAGCATGGATTTATGAAAGGGAAATCATGCTTGACAAAACTTCTAGAATTTTTTGAGGATGTAACGAGTAGAGTGGACAAGGGGGAACCAGTAGATGTGGTGTATTTAGTATTTCAAAAGGCTTTTGACAAGGTCACACACAAGAGATTGGTGTGCAAAATTAAAGCACATGGTATTGGGGGTAATGTACTGATGTGGATAGAGAACTGTTTGGCAGACAGGAAGCAAAGAGTGGGAATAAACGGGTCCTTTTCAGAGTGGCAGGCAGTGACTAGTGGGGTACCGCAAGGTTCAGTGCTGGGACCCCAGCTGTTTACAATATACATCAATGATTTAGATGAAGGAATTTAATGTAATATCTCCAAGTTTGCAGATGACACTAAGCTGGGTGGCAGTGTGAAATGTGAGGAGGATGCTAAGAGGCTGCAGGGTGACTTGGACAGGTTAGGTGAGTGGGCAAATGCATGGCAGATGCAGTATAATGTGGATAAATGTGAGGTTATCCACTTTGGTGGTAAAACCAGGAAGGCAGATTATTATCTGAATGATGACAGATTAGTAAAAGGGGAGGTGCAACGAGACCTGGGTGTCATGGTACATCGGTCATTGAAAGTTGGCATACAGGTACAGCAGGCGGTGAAGAAGGAAAATTGTATGTTGGCCTTTATAGCGAGAGGATTTGAGTATAGGAGCAGGGAGGTCTTACTGCAGTTGTACAGGGCCTTGGTGAGACCTCACCTGGACTATTATGTTCAGTTTTGGTCTCCTAATCTGAGGAAGGACATTCTTGCTATTGAGGGAGTGCAGCGAAGGTTCACCAGACTGATTCCTGGGATGACAGGACTGACATATGAAGAAAGACTGGATCAACTGGGCTTATATTCACTGGAATTTAGAAGAATGAGAGGGGATCTCATAGAAACATATAAAATTCTGACGGGATTGGACAAGTTAGATGCAGGAAGAATGTTCCCGATGTTGGGGAAGTCCAGAACCAGGAGTCACAGTCTAAGGATAAGGGGTAAGCCATTTAGGACCGAGATGAGGAGAAACTTCTTCACTCAAGAGAGTTGTTAACCTGTGGAATTCTCTACCACAGAAAGTTGTTGAGGCCAGTTCATTAGATATATTCAAAAGGGAGTTAGATATGGCCCTTACGGCCAAAGGGATCAAGGGGTATGGAGAGAAAGCAGGAAAGGGGTACTGAGGTGAATGATCAGCCATGATCATATTGAATGGTGGTGCAGGCTCGAAGGGCCGAATGGCCTACTCCTGCATCTATTTTCTATGTTTCTATGTTTCTATCTGTCAGATTCTGTTTGATTATCGCTCCTGCGTAGCACCTGGGATTGTTTTACTAGGTTAAAGGAGCTGTACAAATGAGAGTGGTTGTTGTTGTAATGCAAGCGGGGGCAATGCTCTCGGTGTGATCAGTAGCACGGTTATGAAACACGGCACAACGACGTTGAAGGAGGTCCTTTACAGTTGAGGATAAAATTCTGCAGTAATTAGAAAGGCTTTGCATCATTTGCATTTCGCTATTGCGGGATTAAGAACTGTAAAGAAAGCCAGCTAATTAGTTGAGTTTTAACAGCCTTCTACTGTGCGTTCCATCATGTTGTGACTGTACGTTTCATGGAGGCAGTGTTTTAATTACACAGTTACCGATGTGGTTGTAAAAATCCTCCAACACATAATTATCCATGTCTGCAACATCTTATAAATAATTAAACTTAGACTGGGTAGTACGATATTCCCATAGCAACACCCATTGCTCGCAGGTCTCTGACTGCTGGTGCTGGGATGCTAGTAAGACTGTGCGATGTTGGGAGTCTAGAGGAACCAAGGGATATGGGGATCGGGCAAGAAAATGGAGTTGAGCTGAAAGATCAGCCATGATCTTATTGAATGGCGGAGCAGGCTCGAGGGGCCGTATGGCCTACTCCTGCTCTTAATTTTTATGTTCTTGTGATGTGCAATGTGCAGTTGAGTAAGCCTTTCATAGAAACATAGAAAATAGGTGCAGGAGTATGCCATTCGGCCCTTCTAGCCTGCACCGCCATTCAATGAGTTCATGGCTGAACATGCAACTTCAGTACCCCATTCCTGCTTTCTCGCCATACCCCTTGATCCCCCGAGTAGTAAGGACTACATCTAACTCCTTTTTGAATATATTTAGTGAATTGGCCTCAACTACTTTCTGTGGTAGAGAATTCCACAGGTTCACCACTCTCTGGGTGAAGAAGTTTCTCCTCATCTCGGTCCTAAATGGCTTACCCCTTATCCTTAGACTGTGACCCCTGGTTCTGGACATCCCCAACATTGGGAACATTCTTCCTACATCTAACCTGTCTAAACCCATCCGAATTTTAAACGTTTCTATGAGGTCCTCTCTCATTCTTCTGAACTCCAGTGAATACAAGCCCAGTTGATCCAGTCTTTCTTGATAGGTCAGTCCTGCCATCGCGGGAATCAGTCTGGTGAACCTTCGCTGCACTCCCTCAATAGCAAGAATGTCCTTCCTCAAGTTAGGAGACCAAAACTGTACACAATACTCCAGGTGTGGCCTCACCAAGGCCCTGTACAACTGTAGCAACACCTCCCTGCCCCTGTACTCAAATCCCCTCGCTATGAAGGCCAACATGCCATTTGCTTTCTTAACCGCCTGCTGTACCTGCATGCCAACCTTCAATGACTGATGTACCATGAGACCCAGGTCTCGTTGCACCTCCCCTTTACCTAATCTGTCACCATTCAGATAATAGTCTGTCTCTCTGTTTTTACCACCAAAGTGGATAACCTCACATTTATCCACATTATATTTCATCTGCCATGCATTTGCCCACTCACCTAACCTATCCAAGTCGCTCTGCAGCCTCATAGCATCCTCCTCGCAGCTCACACTGCCACCCAACTTAGTGTCATCCGCAAATTTGGAGATACTACATTTAATCTCCTCGTCTAAATCATTAATATACAGTGTAAACAGCTGGGGCCCCAGCACAGAACCTTGCGTTCCCCCAATAGTTCCTGCCTGCCATTCTGAAAAGTACCCATTTACTCCTACTCTTTGCTTCCTGTCTGACAACCAGTTCTCAATCCATGTCAGCACACTACCCCCAATCCCATGTGCTTTAACTTTGCACATTAATCTCTTGTGTGGGACTTTGTCGAAAGCTTTCTGAAAGTCCAAATATACCACATCAACTGGTTCCCCCTTGTCCACTCTACTGGAAACATCCTCAAAAAATTCCAGAAGATTTGTCAAGCATGATTTCCCTTTCACAAATCCATGCTGACTTGGACCTATCATGTCACCATTTTCCAAATGCACTGCTATGACATCCTTAATAATTGATTCCATCATCTTACCCACTACCGATGTCAGGCTGACCGGTCTATAATTCCCTGTTTTCTCTCTCCCTCCTATTTTAAAAAGTGGGGTTACATTGGCTACCCTCCACTCGATAGGAACTGATCCAGAGTCAATGGAATGTTGGAAAATGACTGTCAATGCATCCGCTATTTCCAAGGTCACCTCCTTAAGTACTCTGGGATGCAGTCCATCAGGCCCTGGGGATTTATCGGCCTTCAATCCCATCAATTTCCCCAACTCAATTTCCCGACTAATAAGGATTTCCCTCAGTTCCTCCTCCTTTCTAGACCCTCTGACCCCTTTTATATCCGGAAGGTTGTTTGTGTCCTCCTTAGTGAATACCGAACCAAAGTACTTGTTCAATTGGTCCGCCATTTCTTTGTTCCCCTGCAGGGGACCTACGTTTGTCTTTACTAACCTTTTTCTCTTTACATATCTATAGAAACTTTTGCAATCTGTCTTAATGTTCCCTGCAAGCTTCTTCTCGTACTCCATTTTCCCTGCCCTAATCAAACCCTTTGTCCTCCTCTGCTGAGTTCTAAATTTCTCCCAGTCTCCGGGTTCGCTGCTATTTCTGGCAAATTTGTATGCCACTTCCTTGGCTTTAATACTATCCCTGATTTCCCTTGATAGCCACGGTTGAGCCACCTTCCCTTTTTTATTTTCACGCCAGACAGGAATGTACAATTGTTGTAGTTCATCCATGCGGTCTCTAAATGTCTGCCGTTGCCCATCCACAGTCAACCCCTTCAGTATCATTCACCAATCTATCCTAGCCAATTCACGCCTCATACCTTCAAAGTTACCCTTCTTTAAGTTCTGGACCATGGTCTCTGAATTAACTGTTTCATTCCACCATATTATGCAGAATTCCACCATATTATGGTCACTCTTCCCCAAGGGGCCTCGCACAACGAGATTGCTAATTAATCCTCTCTCATTACACAACACCCAGTCTAAGATGGCCTCCCCCCTAGTTGGTTCCTCGACATATTGGTCTAGAAAACCATCCCTTATGCACTCCAGGAAATCCTCCTCCACCGTATTGCTTCCAGTTTGGTTAGCCCAATCTATGTGCATATTAAAGTCACCCATTATAACTGCTGCACCCTTATTGCATGCACCCCTAATTTCCTGTTTGATGCCCTCCCCAACATCACTACTACTGTTTGGAGGTCTGTACACAACTCCCACTAACATTTTTTGCCCTTTGGTGTTCTGCAGCTCTACCCATATAGATTCCACATCATCCAAGCTAATGTCCTTCCTAACTATTGCATTAATCTCCTCTTTAACCAGCAATGCTACCCCACCTTCTTTTCCTTTTATTCTATCCTTCCTGAATGTTGAATACCCCTGGATGTTGAGTTCCCAGCTCTGATCATCCTGGAGCCACGTGTCCGTAATCCCAATCACATCATATTTGTTAACATCTATTTGCACAGTTAATTCATCCACCTTATTACGGATACTCCTTGCATTAAGAAACAAAGCCTTCAGGCTTGTTTTTTTAACACCCTTTGTCCTTTTAGAATTTTGCTGTACAGTGGCTCTTTTTGTTCTTTGCCTTGGGTTTCTCTGCCCTCCACTTTTCCTCATCTCCTTTCTGTCTTTTGCTTTTGTCTCCTTTTTGTTTCCCTCTGTCTCCCTGCATTGGTTCCCATCCCCCTGCCATATTAGTTTAACTCCTCCCCAACAGCACTAGCAAACACTCCCCCCAGGACATTGGTTCCGGTCCTGCCCAGGTGCAGACCGTCCGGTTTGTACTGGTCCCAACTTCCCCAGAACCGGTTCCAATGCCCCAAGAATTTGAATCCCTCCCTGCTGCACCACTGCTCAAGCCACATATTCATCTGCGCTATCCTGCGATTCCTACTCTGACTAGCACGTGGCACTGGTAGCAATCCCAAGATTACTACTTTTGAGGTCCTACTTTTTAATTTAGCTCCTAGCTCCTTAAATTTCGACTCAGTGGTAGCATTCTTGCCTTCCACCATCCCGCTCACCCATCACCCCCTGTGCTCACTGCCCCGTGTCCTAACTCACACAAAGTTCCGCTCTCCCATCACCCCCTGTGCTCACTGCCCCGTGTCCTAACTCACACAAAGTCCCGCTCACCCATCACCCCTGTGCTCGCTGACCTACATTGGCTCCCAATTAAGCAACGCCTCGATTTCAAAATTCTCATCCTCATTTACAAATCCCTCCATGGCCTCACCCCTTCCTATCTCTGTAATCTCCTCGAGCCCCACAACCCCCTGAGATAAGTGCGCTCCTCTAATTCTGCCCTCCTGAGCATCCCTGATTATAAACTCTCCACCATTGGTGGCCGTGCCTTCTGTTACCTGGGCCCCAAGCTCTGGAACTCCCTCCCTAAACCTCTCCGCCTCTCTCAATTTCTCCTCCTTTAAGACGCTCCTTAAAACCTACCTCTTTGACCAAGCTTTTGGTCATCTGCCCTAACATCTCCTTTTGTGGCTCAGTGTTAAATTTTGTTTAATATTCGCGCCTGTGATGTGTTACTACGTTAAAGGCGCTGTATAAACTCCAGTTGGTTCTGGGTGTGCCAAACTGTATTGTGCCCCTCCCACCAGTGGGGGCGGTACTGAGCCGCCACCATAGAGCAGGATGGGATAAGCGCAGTGTGACAAGTTGACATAGTCAGATCCCATTATTTTTTTTTATTTATTCATTCCTGGGATGCGGGCATCGCTGGCAAGACCGGCATTTATTGGCCATCCCTAATTGCCCCTCGAGAAGGTGGTGGTGAGCCGCCTTCTTGAACTGCTGCAGTCCGTGTGGTGTT